>NC_080090.1:87804967-88124326 GCF_950005125.1 Chionomys nivalis
GTCTGAAGACCCCAACTTTTCCCTCTGTTCCCCACATCAATTCCTTAGTATGGAAAGAATCCATTCAGTCCATCAGGTGGGGAGCAGGAATGCCAAGTTCTTGCCGGGTACTGGAGCCACCAGGGTGACAAGGACACTGTGGCTGGCACTGAGTAGCTAGGTTCTGAGGGAAGGCAGGCGTATGACAGAATCTCATTGTCCTGCAGTAGGTGTTGTGATTAGAACGCACAGCTCAGGTGTAGTAGGAGTTACCTTCCTTGCAGGCTGGGGGCGTGTCACTTGGGAGCAGGTGACCCAAAGTGGAATCTTAGTGAGCAAGTGAGAGACTTGGAATGTGCCAAGCAAAAGCACAGTTACGTGTTGCCGCGTTCCTAAGGCTGAAGTAGGAAGTTTGGAAAGGGAGGAGCCAGCCCCAAAGGTCAGGCCTGGGACATGGGCTTTGTTCTAAGGAACCAGACAGGTTTTAAGTCAAGTCCAACTGGTATTAAAAGTTAGCATTCTTCAGTGTCAGTGTGGAGGGTGAAAAGCCATGGCAGAAACAGCCATGGTAGAGACTTCCGTGAAGTGCTGTGTTGTCTGGACTCCCTCCTCAGGTCCTACCTCACTGCCTCTGAGGTCCCTGTGACAGGAAGCAGAGGTGCAGTGGCCACAGGGCTAAGGTTGAGTGAGGGGCTCAGATCTTTGCAGACATCTGAAAAGAGGCCCTATTCCATTTGGATGTATCTTCAATCCTCTGAGAATGGACTGGTCCAAGTTATGGTACTAACTGGGAGAGTGCAGAGCAGTCTTGGTTTCTCAGGCCAGTGTACAGGCAGCTCTGGGCAGGGGGAGGAACTGGAGCTTCCTTCCATGCCTTGGTGCTGTAGGGCTGGGTAGCAGGCCTTTAGACTCCACAGTTTGCTCTTGGAGCCTGGTTTCTGGGCCCCACCCAGCATCTGGATCCAGGTGGTGGTGGAGAAGGGTGTGACCCAGGAATCTGCATTGCTGGTGTGCTTCCTCGGTGAGGCAGGGTTTATGATGACCTGGAGATGGCTCCTGGACTGCACACCTCGCCCTGCTTCTCCAGGACAGATGGATCCTGCCAGTCTAAGAAAGGATGGACCTCCTCTATGGCCTGGCCTCCCTCCCTCAGCATCTACCTTTTGCTTCCCCACGGCGGCTCCTCTCTTCAGCACAGGTGCGCTAATGGAGGCTGCTCTGAGTGGCTTGGAAAGATACTTCAGCAGTTTCCTTCCTGTTTCAAAATTCAGCGTTTTGTTGTTTGTTTTGAGGTGGAGTCTAGACAGCCTAGAAGAGGCTGAAGCTATGCCACCAGGCTGTGATGAGATACCATGACCACGGCAACTCTTAAAGGAAAGCTTTTAATTCGAGAGCTCACTTACAGTTTCAGGGTGTTAGTCCATGCTCATCTTGGCCGGGAGCATGGTGGCAAGCATAGCACTGGAGCAGTCATGAGAGCTTTGCATCCTGATCCCCAGGTGGGGTGGGGGGGATGGGGCTGGTGTGGGCTTTTGAGATCTCCAAGCCAACCCCCATGACACACTTCCTCTGACAAGGTCACGCCCACTCTAACAAGGCCACACCTCCTAATCGCTCACAGTTAACCTACGAGTCTGGGGGCAATTCTCTCAAACCACCATGGTGAGCAGCCCTAGTGGGAGAGGTTATGGTCTGGGCCAGGATGACCCAAAGGTACTTTTTGTTCCTAGGCTGACCACTCAGAATAGCTGCCGGTTAAAGCCTTCCGTTTAACATACTTCCCTCACCAGAGAGAGGGAGGGAGGAAGTAGGAGAGATTGGAGGGAGGGAAGGAAAGAGAAAGAAGGGAGAAAAGGAGTGGGGAGATGAAGAGGAATGTGGTAGTGGCAGAGAAAGGGGGACACACTGAGGGGAGCAGAAACAGGAAGGAGCTGGTGGTGGGTAGAGGGGGGCTGAGGTGGGGTGGGGACAGCCCATGATGTCACCCAAGTCACTGTGCCTGTTAATCTGTCCTAACCCCAGGCTGAGGCTCGCGGCCACCATGGCAAGCCCACGAGCTAGCCTAGCCCTGGAATATAAGTGCTTGTGGCTGACAGCCTCCCCTTTGATTGAGGGATAAAGGCTGCTGACAAATCTGGAATATCTGAGTTTTTCCAGGGCAGGGGAAAAAAGCATGTGTGTGCACACAAGCCAACTTTATCGCAAGCTTGGCAGTGGTGTGGGGTGGAAAAACTGCATGTTTGACATGCAGATGGAGGGGCCATGGAATTGGTTCCCAGACTAATGACACACTTTTCAGGAGTACCCCTACACACAGCCTTTTGTCCCTAAGTATTGTCCAGGACAGAGAAAATTCCCTTGCGAACACAGGCATTTGGTGTCATGCTTGGTGGAAGAACAGAGCCCACTGCACACCCCTGCCAGCTCTCCTCTGAGCTCTGCTCACACACAAAATAAGCAAATAATTTTAAAGCCATGCCTGAGAATGAACATAGTGCTTGTCCTGGTCCCAGCCCTGGCCAGTCAGCAGCATCTGAACACAGCAAATTCACCACAGTGCCCAGCATCTTGGAGGATGTAAGCAAGCTGTCGAGTACCCTCCTGTTTCCCCCTGCTTCCGAAGGTGTTGGGGTGCCTTCCATTCTCCCTAGAGCATCAGTCCATGCTGGCTCTGGGCACAGGGTCCATGGCCTTAAAATCAAACAAACAAAGAAAACAAAACAAAAAACAATGTCTTATCAGACATCGGTTGTGAGCCTAGAACTGAGCTCTCTGCACTGGACACCAGCACCTCCTATTTGCCTTGCATAGAGAAGGGGGTCAGAAAGATCAACAAGACCCAAGGGAGGAAGGCAAATCCCAAAGGTCACCTGGACCTCCCATTAGGATGAGGTGACAGTGGAGGTATAGATGGAGTGATGGTTGGATGACCCTGGGACGCAGGACCTGACATCAGGACCTGACCAAGGGAGTCACAAGGGAGAGAAACCTAGATCAGGGTTCTGACTAATCCCACTGCGCCTGTGGTCAGATCAGAGCTGCAGTCACTGCCCCCTCCTACCCCAGCAGGAAGTACAGAGGCCAATATATAGATCAGAGTGACCTGGAATCCAGATTGGGACCTCTGTTGGTAGTCACGTGATCCTGCACCTCGGGTTTCTAATCTGAAAATTAGGAACACTGGTCATTTCACATCCTACAAGTGGCCGTCACAGATCTGTTACTCTCTAGCGGGGTCACCCACTCCCACTGAAAATGGCAAGCAAGACCCTCTTCCTCGTGGAGCCTACGCCTCCTGTGCAGTGTGTAGCCCAAGAAGGCAGGAAGAAGGAGGCCAAGGGCAATTCCTTCAAATGTTGTAGAGTGCACACAGTTTTACCTCCACTGCTTTGGACCCATTTTCTGTGGTCCATGGGTATATTAATCAAAATCCCATAAAATATAGACCAATGGTCAGGCAGTGGTGACACATACCTTTAATAGCAGCACTTGGAAAGTAAAGTCAGGTAGATCTCTATATGTGTGTGTGTATGTATATGTGTTTATATATGTATACACACACAAATATATATATACACACACACACACACACACATACACACACACACACACACACCAATAGTCAGGCATTTTGCTGGTAGAGCCTGGGAAGTTTGATCAAATTTGTGTTCACAGAGTTTGGGATGAATGTTTCGGGGCCATTGTATCTGCTGTTCCCTTAGCCTGGAACATTGTTCACGGGCACAGGCTTTTCTCTAGTTAGATATAAGTGAATCTAAGAACCACTGTCTAACCCAGTGGTTCTCAACCTGTGGGTATCAACCCCCAAAGACTATTGGAAAACACAAATGTTTACATTTCAATTCATAACAATGGCAAAATAACAGCTATGAAACAAAAATAATTTTTGTTTTTTGTTTGTTAAGACAGGGCTTCTCTCTGTAGTCCTAGCTGTCCTGGAACTTGCTCTGTAGACCAGGCTGGTCTTGAGTTCAGAATTCAGAGATCCACCTGCCTCTGACTCCCTAGTGCTAGGATTAAAGATGTCTGTCGCCACCACCAGACACAATGAAATAATTTTATGGTTGAGCAAATCTCCTCACCATCTGTCTCCTAAAAATGCTGTGTTTGTTTTCAAACACTAAAGACCTGATGCACATATTACACCTATATGTTTACTGTGGGCCTCTTCCACTAAAGGCAGACTTGATGAATATGTGTCTCTCACTGTCAGACTGTGGGTGCCTGGACAAGTACAGTGGAGCTTAGAGGAATACGTGGTTGAAGAAACTCCTGGAGGACTGCAGTGGTTATCAGTGACAACTGCCAGCTGCCCCCAGCTCCTCTCCACCTCTGAGCCCATAGTGAGCTTGCACTACTGGTTGTCCTAGTATAGGGTGATCTGTGACTTGTGAATGGAAGTGACCAGGACTTTAAAATGTCAGTGAAGATCATCAAGGCTTTCTTCATTTCCTTCTGGCACAGTGACTGGCCATATCAGATAGGTTTCTGGGATCTGCATTGCGTCCCTGACATCCTGCACAGGACATGCAGTATGAGTGAGAAAGGAGTCTCTATGGTTTGAATGCGGCAAAATATGGGACTTATTTGTTACTGCAACATAATTTAACTTGTCCTGACTGACAGCAATCCTATGTACAACTGTCAAGGCCGGATAAAGCCAGTGTCCCCTTCAGAAAACCAGGCCATGCCTGCCCTTCCCCCTTTCTTTCCTGCTGGGGATGAGGGCGGGTTGAGAGATCGTCTTGAAATAACCCACTTAATAGGGGAAACAGCATGTTTTGGGACCACCTCCAAAGTGGCCCCACACACTGACCACACTCAAATTTGCCACAATCCTCCCCCTTGATCAAAAATGAAAAGTTGCATGTTCTCTCTGTTGAAATGAGTCACAGCTGAGGAAAGTGACCAACTCCGAGCCAAGACAATCTGCTAAGGAGAAAAACTTCCCACTAGATGCTCTGGCAGATGTGATGAAACCTTGCAGCATGGTGGCCAAGGACAACATAAAAATGCTGCTGCCCAGGCACCCAACACCCCAGGTGATGTCCCTCCACTGGACTAGAGGGTGTTTTGTCTTCACTTCTTCCCTGGAGGAGCAGGAGGAGGAGAAGGGAGGGAGAGGCGGAGGGAGAGGGAGGAGAAAAATAAGGAGAGGGAGAGGGGAGAGAGTGTGTGTTGTGTAAGGAGAGGTTCTTTTAGGGCAGGAGGGGACTGGTTGGGAAAGGCTGAGGAGGTGACTCCCACACCTACTGGGGTTGGGGGACAGCCACCACCCTACTTTTACCTCAATGTTTTCTCTCAGGGAGATGAATCGTAAGATAAACTTGATAAAGTTTTGGGTGGGTCACACTATCTCCACTTCATTTGGCTCCATACCATTTTCCCATCAGCTCTGAAAGCAGCCATCACTACTCCACCAAATCAGAGCCACAGGAAAACAAAACCAGAGTACTTTCTGTGCAGTCCAACAGCTGGAAGGCTGCACACCTGATTGCCCCAGCTGAAAGACTACACACCTCACTGTCTGCCCCAGATGGAAGGCTGCACACCTGACTGTGCCAGCTGAGAAGGCTACACACCTGACTGTCCCAGCTGGAAGGCTGCACACCTGACTGACTGTCCCAGCTGAGAAGGCTGCACACCTGACTGTCCCAGCTGAGAAGACAGCACACCTGACTGTCCCAGCTGAGAAAGCTGAACAACCTGACTGTCCCAGTTGGAAGGCTGCACACCTGACTGTCCCAGCTGAGAAGGCTGCACACCTGACTGTCCCAGTTGGAAGGCTGCACACCTGACTGTCCCAGCTGAGAAGGCTGCACACCTGACTGTCCCAGATGGAAGGCTGCACACCTGACTGTCCCAGCTGAGACGGCTGAACACCTGACTGTCCCAACAGGAAGGCTTCACACCTGACTGTCCCAGATGGAAGGCTGCACACCTGACTGTCCCAGCTGAGACGGCTGAACACCTGACTTTCCCAACAGGAAGGCTTCACACCTGACTGTTCCAGCTGAGATGGCTGAACACCTGACTGTCCCAGTTGGAAGGCTGCATACCTGACTGTCCCAGCTGAGAAGGCTGCACACCTTACTGTCCCAGCTGGAAGGCTGAACACCTGACTGTCCCAGTTGGAAGGCTGCACACCTGACTGTCCCAGCCAGCCTCAGTCATTCACAGGCAACCCTGATGCCCATCCCCAGGAGCTTTCCCAGCCAGGGAATAAAGATCAATCCTAAAGGGCACTTGGAGGGCCTGGGCGTGGGGAGGACAGAGATGATGGTCACTTGCAATTATTCATAAAGTATTTCAAATGGCTTTCTAATGCTGCATTTGTTACCAGAGTTCTGTTACTTACACACCAAACTGTCACCCTGAACTCAAGATGGGCCTCTGTCCTGGATCGCACCCCTGAAAGGGACAAGCTTCAAGCCTTTGTGGAGAAAGATGGATGACATGGAGTGGATACAAGTCAATATTCACATGCAGTGCGGGTCCTCCAAGAACCCTGAGAGGTGCTGGCAGAAGCGCTGGAGAGGAGGAATACCATAAAGGCAGGGTGGACTACCCTTTCACACGTGCAGAGAACGTGTCAAGGAATACCTGCTGGGCTCTCAGTCACAACCAACCATCCTGATCCTGGGGTACGGGACAGAGGAATCCCCTCCGACCACTGCCGAGGCCCTGGAGCAGCAGTTCTGAGTGGACCATCAGGATGGGCACTATGCTGGAAATTGCTAGAAACAAAGGCCTTCTAGCCCACTATCAACACAGGAACTCAGGTGCAACCAGCAAACTGTGACTTAATGAGCCCTCTGGGGTTGGCTGGCCTCCAGAGTTTGAAGCACCGATGTAGAGAGCAAGAGGAAGGGTGGAGGAGTGGAGCAGGGACTACTGCGCCCCACTTTCCCCACTTTGTAGTCCTCCAATCATTCTTCCCACTACCCAGGAACCAGTGCCCCCCGCTACCAACTCGGAAGGGAGACTCTGATTACTACCCCGGAGCCGGGGTGGGGGTGGGGGCGTGTGGAGCAAGGAAGGCTGGAAATTCCCTGGCCACTGGACTTTTAGGAATTGCCTGAAAGTCATTTTCAAGGGGAAAAGCGAAAGTGAGGATTCCCCAACCAGACACTAGGGGGAGACCCATCTCTGGCCTGGAAAGAACCCTGAGGATTAAGGTGTAGAAGAATTTAGAGACAATTCCAGGTCTGGTTTCAGAATCCCCACCCACTCCATACACACACGGTCGCTTCCATTCTCCAACCTGAAGATGCTGGTCTCTTATAAAGTAGCTTAATGTGCACGAGCACCTATGCATTTTCAGCCATGCCTGTATTCCTATGACACCTGGTACCGTCTAAGTGTATGTGAATCATTGCTATTCATTATTGTCTAATGAATAAGAAGAAAAGCATGTACGTGTTCGGTAAGACACTTTTTCCCCCGAATGTTTCTATCAGTGGTTTGTGGAAACAAAAAATGTAGATTTTTGGGGGGATATGGTGTGTTGACTCTGTTTCCAAAGTTTTTCTTTTTTTAATTTTTTTTTTGTTTGTGATTGCCACTAAATTAATCAAATCAAACCTGATTTAAGGGGGAAAGTGTGAGCCTTAAGTCAGAACCATCCACACTGGAAAAATCAATGGCTCCTGCAGCTACAAAAACAGACCGCAGAGGGCCCAGGACCATTGCTAGCCTGTGGCAGGACGACACAGATTCAAAAACCCAAGAGGCCTAGAGCCCCGCTTGTTCTCTCTCCATTTAGATGGGACTGTGGACAGACCTGTTAGTCATTACCACTACCTAATTTTCAAGACCCAATACGCTTGGTCGTTTGTTCAAGAATTAGGACTTTCAAGATGGTGGCGGCTGAATCTTAAACCAGACAGGAGCTTATGGCGCAGTAATCGGTGCTGGTGGGAAGCGGACTTCTCCACCCCACTCCCCAACCCCCACTCAGGTGAACCTTCCATACCAGGAGTAAAGCAGATGTTTAGGGGATTGGCGAGACCGCAGCGATTACACCAGCAGTCAAGGAGAGATTGAATTCGGGAGGAAAGCTCCTGCCCTCCCATAGGGCACAGAGAGTTCTCACGATCACTCAGCACCAAGGATCATCCAGGATCACCAATTACCACAACATCAGTCTTCAAGGAGGGTGGCAGCCTACATCGCAGGGGTGCGAAGGGAGAGCCAATCTTCCCACCGCCAGCTCAGAGCGTCCGCGGTGCGTTTTACTGACCCACTGCTGGGCTCTGGGGGCGGCTGACAACCGCGGACCAGCTCCGGCTCCCAGGCCCTACCAGGGTTTCAAAGCCCTCCCCTCCCACCTGCTCCCGTGCCAGGGTTTGGGCGTGGAAGACGCCAGGAGGGGACCAGGCAGGTCTAGAGGCGGGGACCCAGAAACAGACGCCCCCTGCCCCGCCCGCGCGCCTCGCAAAGCTTCTCGGATGCTCCGATCTGCACTGCCCAGGTCGCGGAGTCACCCCTAAATCCACGCGGCTCGGGCCCGCAGTCACGCGTGTTGCCCTTCCGGCCTCTCCGAGGGCCCCGCCCCGCCCCGCCCGCGGGTTGCGGGCCCTTTAAAGGCGCGCGCGGTCGGAGCCGCCCCTTCTGTCGGCCAAGCTCCGGAGCGGCGGCCGCCGGCGGGCCTTGACCATGGCGTCCCCTGCCATCGGACAGCGTCCCTACCCGCTTCTCCTAGACCCCGAGCCGCCGCGGTATCTGCAGAGCCTGGGTGGCACCGAGCCGCCGCCGCCCGCCCGGCCGCGCCGCTGCATCCCCGCGACCCTGGTCCCCGCGTCCGGGGCGTCAGAGGGGCGCAGCGGCCGGAGGGCTGCCCGGGGAGACCCCGAGCCCACGCCCCGGGACTGCCGACCCGCTCGCCCTGTCCGGCCCGGTCTGCAGCAGAGACTGCGGCGGCGGCCTGGCTCGCAACGACCCCGCGACGTGCGGAGCATCTTCGAGCAGCCACAGGATCCTCGCGTCCTGACCGAGAGAGGCGAGGGGCACCGTTTCGCTGAACTGGCACTGCGGGGCGGCCCGGGCTGGTGTGACCTGTGCGGACGAGAGGTGCTGCGGCAGGCGCTGCGCTGCGCTAGTGAGTGAGGGCAGGGCAGGGGAGGTGCGCGGGGTGAAGGGCTGTGAGCCTGGGAGAGGAGGCCATTGCCTTTTCTGATCAAGTCGAACTTTAGGCAGGTAACCTGTGGAGACAGCTGCTGTCCGCTGCCTCGTATCCTTTAGTGGCTGCCCACTAACCATATGTGGTTATGCTGTATGGTTGCGCACCTTCAGACGGGTTCCAGCCTTCTCCCCGACGCCTGCAGGCAAGCTTGTTTGCAGGTTGGGATTGGTGGCTCGCCACAAGGTCATTCAGTTGTCTTCCACACACCCTCTTCTTTCTTTAGTTGTATTTTTTTTAATTGGGTAGTGATATTGATGGCGAACTGAGTATTTGACTCTTACTTATTAGAGTTATGGGGAAATGTCTTGTTAGTCACCTCTGGCAAAAAGCTCTGGTTCTTCCTCCTGGTTGGCACAGGAAGCCTGGTTAGGCTTTGAATGGAAACAGGCTGTGAGGTTGGAAGATGCCAAGGTCACCTGCACCTGAGGCCCCTTCTACCTTCCACACCTAGATCCTTCGCCCCTTAGACTCTGCTTCAGTGTGTGACTGAGTCCTGCCGCCTCTTCCTTCTCCTGGGCCCCTGCACGGATCTTCCAGTCTAAAGTGACTCAGCTCCCTGCTTAGGCATCCCCGGGCCTTTCTCAATCCTGACTGAAACACTGGGCACCAGTGTAAAGAGTTTCTGAGCGAATCTGCCCTCTTTTCGGGGCTTATTCTTGACTCTCCCCGATGGTGAGAATGGTGTATTCCTTAACTGTTCCTTTAGTTCCTCCCAACCCATGTGTCTGCTGTTGCCGAGGATGCTCGTAGCCATGCGTTTATGTAGCTAATTTAAATATGCGAAGCACACAGCACAGTGGCAGTCTCCAGCAATCATCTGTGGACATGGATTATGGTTGTTATCACATGTGCTGGTAACGGCCCTTCTCCTACCATAGCAGCCTGTGCCTCCCTCAGACTGCATCGCTGGACAGCAGCAGCTCCCTCTCAGCGGCTGCCAGAACTGAGGGAAAGGGGACCATGGATGCTGCTCTTGCCAGCATGAGCATGCCGGTTGAGGTGTCTGTCCAGGAGATAGCCGAGTATGTAGAGTCCTGAGCCTGTACCATGTGTGGACTGGCTGCTCTCCCTTGTCAATGCTTCTGAATCTAGTGCATTGCCTTCAGACTTGCTTCCAGCGTTTTCTGCCTCCATGTTCCTGGGTGCTGCGCAGATCCCGCTAACACTGTACACAGGGAAAGAGGCAGCCCCTTCACTGTAATGGATTCACTTATGCTCAAATTCCAGAAGCTGAATTGTCTGTGGCGAATGCGCTTGTGATTCTTGCTCGTGTTTAGACCTTGAGGGACCGTCCATTCTACACCGAGTCTGTGGTATTCCTCTGGCTGGCAATAATGATGTGCTGGCGGGTTTCTGTGTGGGGCTCTATCTGTGAAGTATTCCATGACTAAATGAGCATCCTCGTACCACATTAGAATTGTTTATTTCCCTTGCACAGTCCCTAAATAGTTCCCACCAGTTGGAAAATGGGGACCACAGACAAGGCCTCTGACCTGCAAACTATGGAGGTCCTTTTGCTTTCTTGGGCTCCTGTGGCCCCTGCATGGTTGGTTTTGTACCAGCCATAGATGTCTGACCACCACAGAGGCAGCAGAACCAGAGTCAAGAAGCCACAGAAAGGATCCTCTGTTTGTTGTTTTTAATATTTAACTAACCGTGAGTGTTCGGCTGACCAGAAGCAAACTGAGAAATTTTTGGTGTGCAGGGCCGACTCTCCAGGCATCTGGCGTCCAGCTGAAGGTCTGGTTCTCTGAGAGGGTTGGTTTTGCTTGGTTTTCATGTTGAAAAGCGCAGGTCAGAAAAGGAACTTCTAGAAGGTAATCCTGGAGCGGGGGAACTGGCAGATCAAGCATGAGGACCTGAACTTGATCCCCGGGACCCACGTGAGAAAATAAAGGCAGGTTTGGTGGCACATGCTTGTAATCTCAGTGCTGGGCAGGGGGTGGAGACAGGCAGATTTCTGGGCTGCGCTGGCCAGCCAGTCTTGCCTGTGTGCGTATGTACACACACACACACACACACACACACACACACACACACCTCAAACTGGAACCAAAGTCCTGACTTTGAATCCCAAACTGCCACATACTCTCTATGTGACCCCATGAATCTGTGTGCTGCCCTCGTTTTTCTTTAAAAAGTGGGGGTTATGATCTTATCTACCACACTGTGTTAATGTGAGAATTCAGTGTATTAATCAGATATGTGTACGTTGATTATAAAAGTGGTTGGCAGGATGCACAATGGACATCTAATTAGATATAAATGTTTCTATTATCTCCTCCCATTTTAAGAACTTTAATGGCTAGCTGGGGCTCACTGTACCTCATAGGCCTTGAGTTCAATTTTCAAGCTTTGCTTGGTTGTTGAGTTGAAAGGGCGGGGTGGATATGACATCCCTGACTAGCATTTCAGGTGGAAGTCAGCTGTGATTAAACCCACAATCCCGTGGCTGAGACTCTCGTGTGCCTGCATTAGAGGTCTCTTTCTGAGCAGCACTTGCAATCAGCAGGGCGCCATGCCTGGTTTCCTTAAGTGGTGGTCAGAAACTGATGCTTGTCCTTACTGTTAAGATTCAAAGGGCAGCGGGGCCCTGACTGATACCTGTCTGTTCTGGGGGCTCGTGCTGGCTGGAAACCTGGTTGGCAAATGGGCTTTCAATAAGAGAACTTATAGAGAACTGCTTTGCCTTGCTTAAGCATAGCCCCACTTCAAAGTCTGTAGTAGTGCTGGTTAACTCTGGATTAGCCAACAGGAGAGTTCAGAGCTAATGCTAGCTCTTAGGATAAGTCTGAGGACTGGGGGGGTGGGGCAGTGGTGGCGCACGCCTTTAATCCTAGCACTCGGGAGGCAGAGGCAGGTGGATCTCTGAGTTCGAGGCCAGCCTGGTCTACAAGAGCTAGTTCCAGGACAGGTACCAAAGCTACAGAGAAACCCTGTCTCAAAAAACAAACAAACAAACAAACAAACAAAAAGTCTGAGGCCTGGAAGGACTGCTCGGTTGATATAGGCCTTGCCAAGCAAGCATAAGGATATGAGTTCAGATCCCCAGCCCTCACGTAAAAAGCTACCCCCATAGTATTTTTCTGCACGCCAGTTCTGAGGAGGCAGCTTGCTGGCTAGCCAGTTTATAGCTGTATGGATAAACTCTAGGGTCCATAAGAGATCCTGCCTTAAAAATAAAATGGTGAAACCGGGTAAGAGACTCTGTTGACCTTTGGCTTCCAAACACACCCACAACAAATGTGTAACAAAAACACACGCAAAATCAATTTCTCTTAGCTAGAGAAGGAAATCCAGTGGACTTGGTACAAATATGCACAGAGAACAACGGCGGAGGAGAGAGGTCGCCGAACCCCAATGCTTTGTTTTTGGGTGGGGCGGTGATGTTTAGACGCTAACTAACTCCAGCATTCCCAGAGAACAGTCAGCAGCAAATAACCTGGGAATTTCTCCAGCTGTTTCTTGCCCTTTCTTGTGTAGAAGGCACATAAAGATGGCCTCCTGCCATTTGTCTTGTTTGAGTGGGTGTGTGAACCATCCTGGGCCAGGGAATGGGCTAGCGTTTGGAGAAACTAAATCTGATCCTCAGCCAGGGAGGAGAGACTTCAGGTGCAAGCTGTTGATGCATGGGTACCCCAGACTGGCTCCAGGAAAGAGTCCCTCTGAAGGGGCAGTTATTCAGAGCCAGGAGTACAAAGTGATTGGAAAGATGGGGGTCTCCCCGGAGCTCAGTCCCCCTAATGCCCCCTGTGATAGACTTTTTTTTTTTTTTTTTTTTTTTTTTTTTGGAGAAAAGGTAGAGCTAAGACAGTTTATTGTTGAAGCCTCCCAATGTAGTTAAAATATTTAACATTTCTCAAAAAGACCTCCAACAAATAAGACTTAATAGAAATTTTCAGTGTTGTTAAACAAGCTCTGCATTGAAACCAAAATTGGAAAGATTAATAAGGAGAAGAAGAAATAAACACTTTCCTTTATATCTGACCTCTAGAGACCTGCCCCTGCTCAATGTAAGAGCAAGCTAGGAGCTGCTCTGAACTATGGCATCGACCTTGCACCTGAACTTTCTCTGGCCTACAAACCTTCTCTTCCTTTCCTTTTCTCCTAAAAGCTGAGCATTAGTAATGTACCCTGTGATAGACTTTGATTACAGTGTGAGAATCTCACTTGCTGCCAGATTCCTAGGGAGGAGCTCAGTGACTTTATTCTTGAGAGCTGTCTCGAGGGTGCTTATTCCTCTCGTTCCTCTTGCTGTATTAATGGCTGGGCTTAACTAGATCCTCTATGGGATTGGAGCTGCCCAGGTGGCAGCTCATGGATTCCTTTAGGAGTTCTTTGCAAGAAGACTACCAGGACCCTGGCTTTTGCCACTTCCACCCCATCCCCATCCTACTATGACAGACAAAGGTCTTCATAGAGAGCATCTTGGTAAGTGCCCTTTGTTGTGCTGCTGGTTCCTGTGTTTACTCTGGGCACTTGGGGGATGTCTGCCCAGGGCACTGGGCAGGGCCGGAGTACATAGCTTGTGTTTTCCTTAGCTTAGATCCATATTTTGTTGGGGAAGCTGAGAAAATTAGGCACTAAAATTGATGTTTTGTTGTCGAAGATGACAAGGGAACACCCAGTTTTCTCTCCTGGTTCTGATTAGAGCCTTCTTAGGGAAGGTCTTTTTGGAGTGTATGTTAAAAGACAGGGAAAGGGCAAGGATAGTGCTCTGCACCCTCCAGTCCTGCATCCCTAGTTTTCCTTTCTTCCCTTCCCATTTTCTCAAAAGCTGAAAGTGAAGGGATTAAATGTGGGCCAGTTCCAACCCCCATTCATCAGAGCATGAAATTTTATGATTATGGAGTATGGGGGCTTGAATTCCAGGTATAGTCAAAAATGATTAATGCCACTTGTCTACAGCCTAATTAGACTTGGTAATGAATGTGTGTGTGTTCGTCTGCCGAAGCTGGGAGTTATTAGATGGCAGGGAATTGATGAGTTCTGAGGCTGGGATCCTTCCCTTTCTCCAAGCTCACTCTTGAATCAGCCAGTGCCAAGCTTGGCAGGTTAGCCCTGAGTGACAGGGAAAACAGCCTCAGCCAGCCTGAAGGCTTGTGCCTGGCTGGCAGAGTGAATCCTATTCCAGGGAATCTGGTCAGGCTCAGGCCGGGCCAGCCGAGGTCTGGGCATACACACAGGACAGACAGTTCACCATGTCAGCAGAGCCTCTGCTCGGAAGAGCCTCATTTCCATGCTTGCTGCCACATTCATCCTCAAAATAACCTCATGAAGCTGGAATGTGGGATGCCTCTGCCAAGCACTCACCTGCCTGGGGCTTTCTTGGCCAGCCTGCTAGCTGGGACCTCTCAGGTAGAACTACTTGTGACAGGCCTGCAAGGCTTTGAGGCCATCTTAGGCCCTCAACACGTTTCCCCACTTTGGACCCAGAGCCCAGCATCTCTACCATAGGCAGCCACCAGTCATGGCTAGGTGGCATGTGTGTCCTGCCCTCTCCCAGGGATCTCTCTGGCTCGCCATACTCACCCCTCGGTTTCCCGTATAGGGTGGCTGCTTGCCTCTCTTGCCCTGCCTGGGGTATTATTAAGGCTGGTCATGGACCTATAAACATCTCAAGCCCTTCCTGTCCGCATTCCAGAGATGGCAGGGCGAGGGTTCTTTAGAGGCCGAGTAGTTGTGGGTGCGCAAGGCATGTAAACACCCTGGTCCTCCTGCTCCTGTTCCTGGCTTTAGTCAGTGACAGGCGCCTCTTCCCAGCTGACAGATCCTGGTCTGCGAGGCTGCAGGCAACTTCTGCCCTCCCAGATGCGTGGTCTTGCTGGGGCCTCTGCTGTCTGGAGCCACCCACCCCTCCCGCAGGGTTCTGTTCCAGCTCTCCCATAGTGGGTCAGGAAGTGCTGGCAGCAGCTGACTCTGCAGAGGCTAGCCCTGACTGCGGAGATGGTTTTATATTTAGTCATATTCGGGTTTTTTCCAGGCGTGCTGGCAAGCTTCTTTCCCCATGTTCTCAGTAGGAGCACGGGTTGAGAGGGGTGTGCAGAGCCAGACTTGGGACTTTGGGGAGAGGAGGAGGAGGCAAGGCTATGACATCAGGTTCGGCACAGGCAACTTTCCCCGGGGGCACTGGTTTGATGAAAGAAATTCTATGCTGGGAATAGTCCTGTGTGCCTTGCCCCAAGGTCAAGGGTATCTTATCTCAGACCTGTGCCAGTGATAGGTAGGTCTTCTCTGAACACACACTATGCTGAGGGGACATGGGCAGGGCCTGCTGGACTTCACGACCTGATCGTGGTGTGTTCATTGGCAGAAGTGGCCAACATGTCTGTGCTGGGCCTGTTCTAGCCTGCTCGCAATTCCTGGGGTAAAATAAGTCCATGAGATACATACACTGGGAAATCTGAAGTTGTATCTTTTTTCACTTTAGTAGGGAAAGAAGAAAGTGCATTGAGGTGCCTCTCGGGTTCACGGCACGTACTCAACGTGGAATGATGGTTCCTGGCTGAGGGGCCTGGGTGACCGCTGGAGGATGAAGAGTCACGTGTTGTCTTCAGGATAGTCCCACTATACCCACTGCCTGACTACAGTCGAGGACACGAGGTGGCACAAGGTGGCATTGCACAGAGGGCTTGTCAGAGGGTGGCGGTCGACATTTAGACTGCTCATTCCCATGTGACACAGGACATGTAGGTGGTGACTAAGCTTGACACTCGCCTGTGAACACAAGAGACTAGGCCATGTTTGCTCTCTGGTAGAAGACCTCTGTGCCACCTTCTGCCGCCCGCAACTCTGTTTGCTGAAGAGACACATCTCCAGGTCTCCAGTGGCTATTGCTAGGAGAAATTGAAAGCTTGGAGCTGGAGAGACGACTCAGCATGTAAAGGGTTTGCCCTGCAAGCGTGGTGATCAGAGTTGATCTAGAACCCACACAAAAAGTCGGGCATGGGGGCACACATTTGTGAGGTTTTCCCAAGATTTATTTATTTATGTATTTGTTGTACACTAATGTTCTGTCTTCATACACACCAGAAGAGAGCATCAGATCATATTACAGATGGCTGTGAGCCACCATGTGGTTGCTGGGAATTGAACTCAGGACCTCTGGAAGAGAGGCTCATGCTCTTAACTGCTGAGCCATCTCGCCGGCCCCCAGGTGACACACATTTGTAATTCCAGCACTGTGGGGGACAGAGAAAGGCAGATTCCGGGAGATGGCTGGCCAGCTAAACAAGCCTGATTAGTGAACCCCAGGTCCTGGTGTGAGACCCTGCCTCAAAAACAAGTCAATGACTCCTAAGGAATGATACCCAAGGTTGTTCTTTGGCTTCTACGCTCGTGTGCCTGTATACACAGAAACATGGACACGCATCTATACGTACACACACAAACACACACGTGAAGAAAAGGAAATGAAAACTGATCTTACATAAACCTTGATGAAACAGGTTCATAAAAGGCAGGTCTAAGATCAGAGCAGTGTTGTTTGTGGTTTTTAAAACATTCTTGGGAAGGGTTGGGGAGACCGCTTGCCAATCATGTGCAGTTAGATGGATTCTCATCACTGCGATGGCGACACCACAGTGCACACCTGGACACTAAGAGCCCCGCGAGAGAAGGACAGCTTAGCTCCTTGCAGGGTTGTCTGATGCATGTCTGCCCGGGGACAATGTCATCACTGAGTTTGCTGAACCGTGTTGTGATTCGCTCTGTGATCCTATGAAAATGGAAGTACTCACCTGTCATAGAGAGAATGGCCAAGAAGTTCAGAGCGGAGAGGACTTGAACCGCATCTGGCTGTGTCTGAAGCATTTTCATGTTCAGCCTGTGTTGGGGCCTGCGCTCTGCTGTGAGGTGGGCAGGACTTAACCGTGGCTGTCACAGATGTATGTAGAGACATCCCAGTCTGGAAAGTCGAGTGGCTTCTATGGGGTGATCCAGAATCTAACACAGGATTCTGGCGTGTGCATGGGTGGGTATGGACACACATAGGCGTGTGCATGGGTGGGTATGGACACACATAGGCGTGTGCATGGGTGGGTATGGACACACATAGGCGTGTGCATGGGTGGGTATGGACACACATAGGCGTGTGCACGGGGAGGTGTGGACACGGGTTGGCATAGACACACATAGGCGTGTGCATGGGGTGGGTATGGACACACATAGGCATGTGCACAGGGAGGTGTGGACACACATAGGCGTGTGCATGGGTTGGGTATGGACACACATAGGCGTGTGCACAGGGAGGTGTGGACACACATAGGCGTGTGCATGGGGTGGGTATGGACACACATAGGCGTGTGCATGGGTGGGTATGGACACACATAGGCATGTGCATGGGGTGGGTATAGACCTGCAGTCACCTTTTTTGTGTGTTGTGGCTGTCACAGTTTATGGCACAGACCAGCCAGTAACCAAAGTGACATTAAGCAAACAGAATCTTAGGGGAGCCAGCCAAGGGAGAGAAGGGCTGGATGAGGACCAGAAAGTAACCAGGTTTGCTATGTAGACCTCTAGCTTGAACCCTCAGTAGCGGGGCTAACACCTACTTTCCCCATTCACTTGGATGTGTTTTCCATCCAAGGCCAGAAGAGGCTGGCGGTTTGGCAGTTTCTGTTGTAATAATTATGTCCTTTCTGCGACAGTGGAAAGTATTAAAAACTCGGAAAGCCTTTGTACAGCCTCACTAAAGCCACAGATCCTGCTGTAACTTGAGCACAGAGTGCTCTCACGGAATGTCTGCTCTAGTGATGAGTGTTCAGAAAGTGGTCTGTTGTTATATCAGTAGGCGTCTGAGGGCCGGCTCTCTCCTACCCCAAACCTGTAAGATGGTGAAGGCTGAAGATCGTTTCAGCTCTGTTCACCCTTGCTGGATGTCTTTTCAGAATGGAGAGAGATCCTCAGCCTAAGCTTGGACATTAGGGCCAGCAAGAGGTCATCAGATCTAGAGGACAACTCTTGTGTGAGCCCTAGATTTCATCTCAAACTCTGAAAAATAACAAAACAAAACCCCCAAACAAAACAACACTCAGTGCTGAGAAGAGGGAAGTGAAGGGCCCATCCTAGAGTGAGTGGGAGGGACGCCCCCTTTTATGCTTATTAAGGCTCTCCCAGCCTCAGGTGCCCTCCTTTCCTAGGGCAGCAGTGGGTGGGAATGTTGCTCTCACCTGGGCTGGGCTGCATCAGTTCCTAGAGGCTCTGGGAAGAGTCTCAGAGGGCCAGAGGCCTCGGCACCACCTCTTGGCTGGTGGTTCCAAGTGTCATCTCGGGACCAGAACTCACTGCCCTTTTCTGCTACAGAGACTTCTTGACATGCTAACAGGCCACCCAAACAGACTAGAGACACCCTAGTCTTCCTGAGGAAGTGTAGGAGAGAAAGGATCTGTGTCCAGGCCTGAGGAAGGACGGCCCAGCAAAGGGGAAGTGCCAATTAAAGTAAGTCTTAGTACACACCATCCAAATACTGGCTAACCCATCTAATGGTTTCTGAGAAAGTTCTTAAAACCCAGTTTTCCGAATATCAAGGAAGACCTCTCTTTGTGGCTGCATAGAATGGTTTATTCCTGGCATGTAACAGACATATTTAGCCCCTTCCACGTATGTGGACTTGATGCTGTCTCAGGACAGCAGAAGAAGGGCAACCCTTCGCCACAAGTTGTCGTGCTGATACATGCTGGACGTAAGGAGACTCGACTCAAGGAATGCTTATTCCTTGCTGGTCTTCCCTTTAAGAAGGGAGAAAGATATATTGTCCTCAAAATATATAAAATTGTTGAATTTTATGTATTATTCCTCAAGCCATACAAAAACAACAAAAGAACAGAATGAGGCCCACTTCAGAAGGGGAGCGTAGACTCTCAGGGCACAGCAGACCAAAACAAAATGAGTTACAGCCACAGGAAGACAGAAAGGAAGTTTGTTTGTTTTAACCAACAAGCTCAAAATCTGTGAAACAAAATTTCTTGAAGTTGATAAAGACTGATTTCAGAGCCCATGAATGTTAGTCAAATATTCTACCACTGAGCCACACTTGTGACCCCAGTAAGACAGGGTCTTGCATAATTGCCTAGGTTGGACTTGAACTTGGGTCTTCCTGCCCCAGTCTTCAGAGTAGCTGGGATTACAGACATGAGGCATTGTGTTTCTAGAGTAAATGAGGATTTGCAGCCACATGCTATGGTTGCTTCTGTGCTGAGTACGGAGACTCTCTAGGATATGTGGGTGGGACAGACCCTTCTAACTGGACTTCTGTGGAGGAGGGTAGGAGATGGGCAGCCTCTTTAAGGTTCAGAGTTGACATATTCTTCTTTGAATGATCAGAGAATATGACCTTGGCCTGTGCCATGCTATTTGACAAAGAGGTTGAGCCAGGGCTTGATAGTTGCTTGGGACTCTGGGACTTTCATAGGGGACATCTGAAGTCCAGTGCCTGCCACCTGGCCTAGCACAAGGTGACCGTGGTGATTCCACCAGTGCTCGGTCTTCTGGGGTTCATGTTCTCTGACTAAAGGGCAAGTCCTCTTTCCCTGGCTCTGGCTGGGTCTCTGGGCAACCTAAGGGTGGGTCCAGTGGCCTTCCCAGAAGGTACCAGCTCTCTGGCTTGGCCTGGACAGAAGGGTCTTCAGACACTCTCCCATGAGGCTTGCTACTTTTGGATCAGAGTCGGAGATATCCTGGGAGCCCCATTTTTAGGCCTAGGAGACATTTCTGTCCTTAAGTGGGAGACGCTTATTTTCTCCTTTGCTTCCCCCACCCTCTGTATCCCACAGGATCACGTCTTCCGCCTGTCTCTCTCCTCTTCCAGGTATCTGGTCTAAGATAAATGCTCTGACCTCCTCAAAGCCACACAGCTTTCTCACTGCCCCTCCCCCCACTCTGCTGAACGATATGAATTCAGCAATATGAATTGGCTTTGGGCTGTCCCTCGGGACCCCGATATTCAGCTGGTAAAGCATTATCAACCCACCCCCCCAAAGCAATCCACTAATGAGCTCCTAGGCTGGGCACGTGGTATGAGGTAACAGATGACTTTGGTCGTCGGCTGGAACTTTGAAGACATTGATTTTTCAGACGCACAGGCATGAGTGAGGAGTGAGGCTGGGGCAGGCTCTCCTCCAGTCTGTTTGGTGGGGGCACTTTTATCTTATCTAGCTAAAAGCCCAGGAATAGAAAGTTTTCCATTGGAGGAGGTGGCGGGGACAGGATCTAGCTGAGGAGGAGGAGACATTCATGAGGTCTCAGGTGCCTATTCTGGTCACAGGAAGCCTGAAGTTCTCCGAAGGGCCGGTGACTCCCTGTCTTGGCACCCTCCCTTGATTGCAGGCCCAGAGAAGAGCTATAGAGAGAGCTATCGATCGGCAGACATCTTAGGATGAGGGAGGGCCCAGATGAGGAGGTGGTGGCTGCCTGCTTCAGCACGGTGGCTGTGTGTCTCCAGCGGCTCTTCCAAAGGCTCCCAAGGAGCCGGGAGCTGTCAGAAAAGCTCCAGACCCCACGGAGGCTCTGCAGCAAAACCCTGGCTCATGGTAGGTCCCTGCTCCTCTGTCTGGAGACTCCAGACCAGAGGGGAACGGGTAGTCGGGCTCCTAGGTGTCTGCCTAATGGCTTTTCTCATGGAAAAGGAATGGGGGATCCTTCGGGCAGCCAGGCCCTTAGTACTGAGCTCAGCAGCATTTCTTGGTCCCCCAGATTCCGCAGAGAACAAGATTTGGGTGCCGTTACCTTGCCTGACTGAAGAGCAGCTGTACCAGTGGGCACAGTCATCCTGGGTCAGAGGACCTGTTTGAGGACTATGAATTAGGACTGAGTAGTCATTGCAGTCTGGCGTCCTGATCCAGTAGAACCCAGTGCCTAAGAGGGCTGCTGGCTTCCATTCTGCCTTCGTGTAGCTTGTAGGGCACCAGACTTTGTGACGCTGACTGAAGAGCTGTGGCTTCTGGGCAGAGCTTCCCACCAGCGTGGTTAGGGAAGGTGTGAGTGGTGTACAGGGCTGGGATCTGCTGGTGGAACCTTCCGGAAGAAGCCTACCCTCAGGCAGTGCCTGGCCACTTTCCTTTCCTGAGCGTGAATTAAGATGAGAATAGTCCTTAGCTGGGAGGAACAGAGAGGCAGAGGAGTGGATGGAAGAAGAGCGGGAGTAACAATGGCCTACATCACGGCCTTTTTGTTCATCCTCTGCTGTTTCCTGGGACCAACAAGGGCTCTGTTAGTGGCAGCATGGGGACCGGGGATGGAGCTGCAGCATTGCTTTCTAGCCAGGCCTTTTTCTGCCCAGGTTGTGTTTTCTCCAGCATCTTATCTTTCATTTGCTCCAGATCCCCGTGTAGAGGGGATGCAGAGGAGTCTGTCTTTTGCAGTGAGGCAGTTACAGAGAAGTAAGGCCCTTGCCAAAGGTCATTGCCTTGTAGCCAGGCCTGGTGCCCTCTGCCACTGGATTCTGCTCATGGTGGTGACTTGTAACTGTTTCCTTCCGATGGGCGGAAGCCTTTGGAGTCCTGCCTTTCCTCAGGGCAGCCCGCCCCGGGTCTCTGTATTTCCCAATACATTCAGAAATAAGGAGACTACAGGGAGTGCCAGGGCATCTGAGAGATGGGACTAAAATGCCGCATCTGGGCCAAAAATTTTTAAATGATCTTGACCATGACAGATAACTTTTCTGGTTAAGGCTTTACCCTTTGAGTAATGGGAAATTTATCCTTATTAACAGCCAAACACATACTCTGTGCTAAGAGGAAAAGTGGCTACTGTGTTTCTTGATTCCAATGAGTACTCTCTTTCTCTGTTTAACTCTCTCTCTCTTATACACACACACGCACACTCACACACACGCACACTCACACACTTCCTCGTTCCTTTGATGTTCAGTCCAGTGAATTACTGACTGATTAAAAATTATGTAGCATGATTTTTATTAAATATTTTAAAATAAAAAGTCATGGTAGCGTGAAGTTTAGGGTCATCCACAGCCCACTGGCGTCATTTAGTCGGGATTTTGACTTGACCGTTGCAAGAGGAGGGGAGAAGGACGGATGCTTGGAGATATGGGAGCCATGGATTGCTGGAATATCTTTTCCTTCCTTGTAAGACTTCACGCGCAGCTGGGCTCTGGCATTGAAGAAGACACATAAGACTCAGGTAGACTTGCACTTCCCTGCTGTCCGGCCTTTCTAGTAGCAAGTGACTTTCCTGGGCTTTAGCTTTCCTGAGTGAGGCCTCTCCTTCGACACTTCTGTCACTACTGTTCTCAGACAGGAGCTTTGGGTAGACCGCCAGCATGACTGTCTGCTCTTCCTTTGCTCACAGAGCAGAGAGGACGTGTGTGCAGGAAGGCATGGCATTTGAAGGCTGCCCGGGCAGAGGAGAGACTCAAAACTCTTCGAACATCTTTAGAAAAATCCCTGCGCGTGGGTTAACCACACCAGAGAACCAACTGGCAAAGCTGGACAGGCTCATTCTGCAGCCTCAGGACCTGAGCAAGCATGTCGCCATGCAACACATTTGTCGTTTGAACGGACTCCTGGATAGGTAGGATGAGAGAGGAGCAGGCCTGGTCTCTCCAGAAGCTGTTGTATCACTTCTGGCTGCAGCGATGTGGCTGCAGGGAGCTTTTGTCAGCAGAGAGGCTGGCCACAGATGTCATTTATTTACTTTCCTTTCCCTGCAGAAGTCGGCCTCACCCTCTGGCAATCTGCACTTTGAGTGACTGTAAGGGACATAAAAGCAGGAATGGAAAAACCAGTTGGATATAGTAGCTTGGTTGTCTCATAAGGGACTGACCCTGTTGGCTCCTGGCCACGAGTAACCCTCTGGCTCTCGGGCCAGGTATACAAGTGCACATATGTCTCTATGTACCGTTCCCACCTGAACGTTTGTACCTGTTTCCTTTGGCGTCCTGCAGCTTTGTGGACCACACAAGATTCTTTTGAATCGAGCCTGCTTGGCTGAGGTCAGTGGGTCACTACCAGAAATGTGCTCCAGGTTACCAGGAGGCTGGGCTGGTCTTCGTTCCCTCTCAAAAACAGTGTCTGCTTTAGATAAAAAGACAAAGTAGAACAAACGACTCTTTCCCTCTTTCTAGCCATACCCCTCACTCCTGAGGCCAGGTATTTCTCCATCAGCTCCCCAGGCAACCCCTCTGTCTTCTTGGGGGGCCCAGGAATGGTGACAAGGATTCAGAGCTAGGATGGGACCTCTGCTGTTTTATCTCACTTACACCTGGAGTGGAGTGACTCAGTAGAATAGAGGAGGCGCTGGGAAGGCTCAGGGCTGAGAAAGCATCTAGGGCAGTGGCTCTCAGTCTTCCTAACGCTGCATCTCTTTAATACAGTTCCTCATGCTGTGGTGACCCCCAACCATAAAATTATTTTCGTTGCTACCTCATAACTGTAATTTTACTACTGTGTGAATCTTAATGTAATTATTTTCTGGTAGACTTAGGAGGCCCCTGTGGAAGGGTCATTCGACCCCCAGGTTAAAAACCAGGTTTGCTCCCCACAGGTTGAGAACCAATGACGTGACTCCTCACTGGCTTTGGAGACCATGCACCGGTCCCTTTTTGCTCAGTTCTTTAAAGTTGTCTCTTGTAGTTCAAAATATTTTCTTTTCAAAGTGCTCTGGTAACTGGATCTCTCCTCCTTGTGTGACAGCCTGAGCAGGATGTGTCTGTATTGAATTCTTTCTTTTGTTCTCTCTCTCTGAAACCTTTTCATATACTTCTTCCTGTTACACAGAATCTTTGGATGTCCCTGGGTGCCTTCTGCACCAGTCTTGTCTGTGGTAGGCTGTTGGTAAATGCACAGGTACACAGAGGGATAGCAGGTTAGGAACTAGGCAGATGGGAAGCGCAGGGGACAGAACTGCATACAGAGATTTGCTGTTCTTTCTGAGTACTCGTGTCCTAACACCGAAACTGCCTTGTTCAAAAGTTGTTCTGTGTCTTTGCACTTTTCTGTGCATGGCCACACTATCAACAACTTGGACGTTCAGGTGTGCTGTCCTGATGACTAGCCTCCACCTAACGAGCACGTTATAAATAGGTCCCATTTGCCTTGCTCACCATGACACCCCTCCCCCTCCATGGACAGGAGGTCTCTTTCCTCCCAGAACCCATTGCTTCTTACCATCCACCAGGGCCTGCAAACTCCCTTACCTGTCCACACTCCGTCACCACATCTAATCCCCTCTGTCAGCTACAGTGTACTTCATGAGGCCCTGGTGCCCCAGCATAAAGAGGCCGGTGAATAAGTGTATGTCTCTTTAAGGTACACGCTGTACCATTAGGAAACATTGCATGCGAAAATATTAATGCACTCCCCACGTATAGTCAATTAAGAGATTAAGGGAAGTTGAAAATAGTTTAGCAACTGTGAGTGGACTGACTCCATTATGAATTGATTTACCTGCTCTGCTTCAGTCTGTGAACTGAGCCCAGGCATGCTACCACCGAGCTAAAGCTGGATCTAATTTTAGACAACTCGTGAGCATCGTAGTTGAATCTGTGTAAATGTTATGAATGTTGGGAGTGTCCAAAAAATACAGAAAACTATCAGGTGATGGGAAAGAGAGTGCCAGCTTTCTCCTAGCAGTCAGCGCTGTCTGCAGTAGAGACCGAGTCATGGAGAACTATTCTGCTCTACTCAATTTGTTTGTAATTGTACACACACAAGACGGGGCATGCTTCAGGGTAAAACACTCCCAAACAGCAATGGAGCACAGAATTGGAATGTGGGCAAGGTGGCCTGCTGTCCTTCTGTCCCCATGTCGCTGACACATGCTGGACACCCCTAAGTCCCTTCTGCTTCCTGCATTCTCCTCTGAACTTGTGGACTGAGAGCCCCCCCCCGCCCCGCCTTTTTTTAGCCCATCCCAACCACTCCCATCTCCATGCCTGATGCCATGCCTGCCCTCTGTCGGTGGTGTCAGTCTGAGTTGGTGATAGCTGATGACTGTGTGGGCTGAGAGACACACCCACCCACACCCATTCACCCACAAGCACACACACACCCACATGGGGCAAGACCGTGCTTCTGCATGCCTGCCCGGAAGCCAGCTTCTGCCAGGTCAACTGTGTGTATCTGGGACAAAGGTACAGGAGCCCCATCCTGCATGCCTGGGATTGTGACAAGAGGCTCCCCACAGGGATTAGTAGCTGAGATGTCAGATGTAGAGGCCGGTGTCACAGGGAATATTGATATTTGTTTTTTCAAGACAGGGTCTTACTCTATAGCCAAGGCTGTCTGGGTTTACCATGTAGCCCCGGGCTGGCCTCCACTCATTACCCTCCTGCCAAGTGTTGGATTATAGGCTTACACCACAGTCGGCCCAGATACCTGTCTTAGTATCTGCTGAGCAACAACCCAGAGATCTTTCACCTTTGTGTTCCCCATGCAGAAAGGTTCCTTAAGAGTATACATGTCAACCTCACCCCACCCCACCCTAGCAAAATGGGGTCATTGGCAGATAGTGGTGACCATAGTCTTGGAGAAGGCCTCCAATCACTTCCTCGTGTCTTAGTCCTCACAGGCTCTCCAATGCCTCTCCTGAAGCTTGGCCTACAAGACCTGCTTCCACAAAGTCCCCCATTTCTCTGTTTATATAGTGACTGAGCAGCAGAGTCACACTTGGGCATGTTCAGGTGCAACATCTCTCAGAGACAGCACTGCTCTCTCCGGCTGGCTGCCACCTTGTCTGTCTGTCTGTGAGAGGACCAGCAAGTCTGACCGCAGGTCTAGGTCTTTGCTTTCCTACTGTTCCATCTTTTCTGCTGGTTCCCTGACTTACTTCCTGACCACCGCATGTGTGTGTCTGTGTCTGTGTGTCTCTGTATGTCTCTCTGTGTGTGTGTCTGTCTGTCTCTATCTCTCCCATGTTTGGGGTATGTAGTGGGCTTGTTAGGGTGGTCTGCCTTCTGAAACAAAGAGGTACACCACATGGAAGGCTGGGGCCCGAGGTTCCTCCCTGGAAAGACTGAGAGGCAGGGCACCCAAACTGGCTGACCCTGGAGTAGGAAGTTCCCACCCCTCTGTCGCTGGTCTCATTAGAGTGACCAGGAGTGAGACGCGCATAGGCTGTGTTGACTTTTGGCTGTGGTTGCAGACCCCAGGCCTGGTCACTGCGACATATCTACCTTCTCACTCATCTGAAAGCTGAGTTCTCCATCCCCCTGCCTCACTCCTTTGACAGCCACAGGCAGAAATGGCAGTCAGTGCGCCATAGACGAACGGCAGAGTTAGTGAGCTGTTCTGACCTCCTCAATTCAACAGAAGAGGTCCTGAAAATCAAGAAATTCTTGGCTAGAACTGGGCATGGTGACACACGCCAGTATTGTCAGCACTGAAGAGGCTGAAGCAGGAGGATTATGCATGTGAGTTCAGGACCAGCATGAACTATGTACTGAGATATGTAAAGCTCTTGGCTAGTGTTAATTGCATGGCGAATGAACAAAATCTGGGTATACAGCCGCCCACAGAGCTGAAAGCGTCTGCTCCTGTTGGTTGAACACCTAGTGAGTACCAGGGGCCATTGAATGCTTATCTAAACATTTCCTAATTTCTCAGAAAATTTTCCAACACGAAAATCATTATTCCAATTTTTCAGACAAAGAAATCAAGACTAAATGAGTTCTAAATGTAACTAAGAGGAACTATTTGGACATCTCCCATCCAGGTAGGCTTCAAGTTCAGATTCCGAACCAAGCACAACCCCAGTTATATCCACTTCTGAGCACCAGGCTGAGTGTTCCAAGGGCCTCCAGCTGACCCACAGCTGATAAGTGGATGCACTGGTGCCAGTCTACAGGTGCTGAGAGTCCCCGTCCATCCTGGTGCCACCAGGAGCGGGGTGCAGAGGGCTACTTCCTGCTGGAGCAGAGAAAAACACTCCTGACCTCCCACCCTTTAGCCCAGGCCCGCCAAGCCCCATTCAGGAGGTATCCTACCTTGACCTCCAGGTAGGATTCAGGATGAGTTGGACATGCTTCCCTGTGGAGTAGGTTACTGCATGAACAAACAGGACCGCTGGAAAGCAGCCATGCATGGTGAGTCTCCACGCCCCAGCTGTTGCCTGCTGGCAGTGTGGCTGTGGGCTAGTAACCTTGCCTCTTCAATGCGCAGTTGCCTTACCTATAAAGTAGAGGTTGAGCCGGGCGGTGGTGGCACACGCCTTTAATCCCTGCCCTCGGGAGGCAGAGGCAGGCGGATCTCTATGAGTTTGAGACCAGGCTGGTCTACAAGAGCTAGTTCCAGGACAGGCTCCAAAGCCACAGAGAAACCCTGTCTTGAGAAACCAAAAAATAAAAATAAAAATAAAATAAAGTAGAGGTTGACCAAAGGAGCTGAAAACCATGCCTGCATAAAAATCTGCGTGTGGATGCTTCTAGCAGCTGTACTTAGAATTATGAAAACTTGGAAGGAGCCAAGACGTTCTCCAGCGGGTGAAACATGAGCATGGTGCATCCAGACAATGGCGCACTATGAGACAATTAAAAGATGGAGCGGTCAAGCCGTGAAAAGAGGATGTGCATCTCACTCGGTGAAAAAGCCAGTCTGATAAGGTTACATATTATATGATGCCAAATTTTATGATATTCTGGCAACGGCATGACTCTTAAAAGTTAGGGGATGGATAAATAGTGAGAGCACAGATTTTTAGGACAGGGAAAGTGCTTTGCCATAACCGTGAGTCCAAGTCCAGACCCACAGAATTAACACCACTGAGTGGGTCCATTGTAAACTGTGGCCTCTGGGTAAGGAGAAGTTTGAGTGTAGTTTCATTGGCTGTAACAAATACACCCTGTGGTGGGGTGTTCATAACGGGGGTGGGGGGACACCATCCCTGTGCAGGGGAGTGTCATAAAGAAGCCAGACTTCCTATTTAATTTTACCACGAACTTACAAGTTTGGGAATACGAGTCGAAAGCTGTACCGTGCAGGCACAGTATGGACTGTGTAAGATTGGAACTACTGCATAGCATCAAATAGTGGTACCAACCATTATCACAATGTGGCCACCTGACTTTTCCTTTCTCACAGCATCCCAGTTAGGGTTGCTTTTTGTGGGGGTTTCTGGCCGGCAGAGTAACAAGCCACGTAAGGCAAGAGGGAAATCCAGTTTACCACTACTCAGTCGCCGGTGCTGGTTCAAACTTCTAGAGTCTGATCCTGGATAGTACAGTGCAACTTGGAAAAAAAGTTTCCTGGTGTAACACAATCCCATATGCACTAGGAGGCATACTTATATTGAAACACTTCTCAAAGTACACGCCACCTCTTCCATGAAGATGGGCTCTAGAGATAGGTTACCTGTATTACTAAGGGCCTAGAGGGAGGATCTGATATGTTCCTACAGATAACAGAGGTTGTTTAGGTTATTATCCATCTTCAGTCTGGTTGGGGGAGCTTGAGGAGCCCCTGGATATACAGATAATGCAAAAACCATCTAGACTATTAGGTATCTCTGGTCCTGGTTATGGGAGCTTGGTATGGCCTGGTCCTCCAGATAGCACAAATCACCAGGTTATTCATCATCTCCATTCCCAGTCTTCTGGGAGGAAACTGATGGATACATCTTTTCCCTTGAAAAGACAACCCTGTGTGTTTAATATTCCTGGTTTCCCTAGTGCTTTCTGTGGGTGCAAGGACCTCTATGGTCCCAACAACTATTGCTCTGATAAAACACCATGACCAAAAGCAAGCAGGGGAGGAAAGGGTTTATTGGGCTTACACTTCTATATCATAGTTCAGCCCTGAAGGAAGTCAGGGTAGGAACCCCAAAATAGGGCAGGAACCTGGAGGCAGGAACTGATGCAGAGGGCATGGAGGGTTGCTGCTTACTGGCTTTTTCATCACAACCTGTTCAGCCTGCTTTCTTATAGAACCAAGGATCACCTGCCCAGGGTACCATCCACAATGGGCTAGGTCCTCCCCCATCAATCATTAAATATGAAAATGCCCTACAGTCTTGCCTACAGATTGATCCCTTAGGCCTTCTTTGCAGACACATCTCTGCAAATACAGAAGTATGCATGTGTTTTATATAATTAGGGGTCATGAAACACAACCCTGTCGTCTTTCGTGTTGACCAGTGTTGAGCTGCAACATAAATGATAGCCACATTGCCATCCATGTAGAAATAGGTCGTAGTTATAGTGAGTCAGTAGCAGATGGATGTCTCTGGCATTTTGTGTTGATAAAGAGAGCCATGTGATGAACATCTTAGATCTATTTAGGTAGCAGACCCACCCTTAAGAGGAATCCCTGCAGGGACCTGGTGTCTAACACACCAACAGGACACTTCCTCCCTTTTCCACGCCTGTTTTGTGACATACATTTCCAGGGAGTCGCAACATAGTCTACTGGGAACCCACGAGAGGCCAAAGACGACAGCACCAAAGTCTCGGTTGGTGACCACTGAGTTTTTTTTTTGTTTGTTTGTTTTTTGTTTTGTTTTGTTTTGTTTTTTGTTTTTTCGAGACAGGGTTTCTCTGTGGTTTTGGAGCCTGTCCTGGAACTAGCTCTTGTAGACCAGGCTGGTCTCGAACTCACAGAGATCCGCCTGCCTCTGCCTCCCAAGTGCTGGGATTAAAGGTGTGCGCCACCACCGCCTGGCGACCACTGAGTTTTTATTGGAGTCACTAGTGAGAATATGGGTGAGGGGTCACTTTAACAGGAGCAGGGATGACTCAAAGGCAGCTGCTTCCCTGAAAAACCTACCCAACACAGGTGACAACTTACGAGAGCTGTGTCCTAAGGCTCAGTGCTGGACAGGTGGACAGGTCGGGGACTCTCCTCTCTGTCACAGAGGGTGATCGTCTCCTGCCCTGGCAGTTATGTGCATAGAACCATGGGGAGGGAGTCCTGCTAAGTCTTGCAGGTTTTGGCTTTCCCAGAAGTGCGTCCCTGAGTCTCCTGGAGACAATGTTCCAGTTCGGAGGAAGCTGTCACACAACAGCGCCACCTCTGCCATCGGGGATATGATCAACTTTCTTTTCCAGAGCTAGAGCAGATGTTGGGGGCGGGGGTGAGAAATTAAAAAAGAAGGGAAGTCCCAGGGCAGCAGAGGGACCTGTTCAGGAAGGTCACCTCATCTGTTTTCTCCCCTCTGAGTAGCTGAGGCCTGGGCATCTTGCCTAGACTGGGGTGGGGGTGGAACAGCAGGGGCTCTGAGGAGGCGTCAGGGCCTGTTGCTTCAGGCCTCAGTAGAGGTCTGGAGGTTGGCCACACTGATGGGATGTGTACAGACAGGCTTTGGGGTGCTTGATGCCATGGCCACTGGCCAGACTGGACTTGAGTTTTAACCTACTAATAGAAGAGCTAGCCCAGCATCTATGGAGCCTCAGTGTGTATCGGTGGTGCACTAGACATATACAGTCTCACTGAATTCAGCCACACTGTGAGGTAGGAGCTACCACCACCTCCATCTAACAGTTGAAGAAACTGAGGCATGAAGGGGTTAGGATGCTAAGCCTAGGTAGGGTCTTAGCATAACACTCTGGGCTTCCCACTTCAGCTAAAAGCCAGGCACCATTCCTTCCTCTGCTGGCACAACCAATTATGTAAGACTCTTTTGCAGTGTCCTAGTGAGTGGGCCAGATAGGAGATGTAGAAGTGCAGCCCTGGATATTACAAGGGAGACTGCTGTAGCCACAGAGAGAACATTCCTGCCTGTGACAGGGCTGAAGGGACATGGTGGGACAAGTGGGAAGAGCCAGGAGAGCAAAATGGAGACCACTGGCAAAGTCAGGCGTTGGCTGCAGTGATGGCATGGGCCTGGGCCAGCCTGGGCTAGGTGGGGTGTAGAGTGTTACAGGGTCTCCCCGGTCTGAGAACTGTCAGCCAGTTCAGCCTAGAGGCGCCAACACAAGGAAACCAAGTGTAAGAATGGAAAATGACTCGTCTGTAAGGCCCGGACAACCACCCTAACCTGTTCTGAGAACTGGGGCAACCCTCGCTCCACCTGAGATCTTCAGTAAGTTGGAATTCCCGGTGCCCTTTATCTCTTCAGATTTCCTTGTCGTACCTGATACAGCCTTTTAAAGCTCCTGGTATCTGTCGTGAAAGTAGCTGGAAGAATGTTGGTAAGACTGCCTTGCCCACACACAGCTTGGCAGGGTGAAAAGGACATCCACAGAGCAGAGGAGAGAGGAGACGTGGAGGGGATATTAGCTTAGGGCTTGCAGCTTCTGGGCCAGTTCTAGACATTGTAACTCCATTTGGTCCTCTGAGATTGATGCGCAGACGCGTTCAGCAGCCAGCAAGCACCGTCACAGAGCCAGTCCAGGAGAGACCAGAGACCAGGCCGCCCACAGAGTCTTCTGCCCTCGTTATTATGCCGCAGTATAAGCCAGGTAGGCTGGTGCTGAAGTCTAGAGAAGGAAGTAGGGGCAGTGTGGCTGATCTCGCAGAAGGCCCAGGGTCCCTAAATGTTGGCAGTGGCTCATCACTGACTGGAGCGACTACAAGGAGCCAGTGGGTGCTGTGTAACTAGGTCCTGTGGCCGTGGTGACCTGCCTGTCCCTACTCCACCTGGGCAGGAGGAGTTGAGGGCTCGAGAGGGAATGCTGTATTGCCTTGGTTTCTTGTATACAGCACCTTTATGAAAAGAATTCTTCTCAACGCAACACGTCTAATTCAGAAAAATGAGCCACTGGGGTTTCGCCATTACACGGCAGAATGCGTGTGAGGCTTTGCATATTGTGACTTCGAGAACTGGGGTGGGGCACAAACTAACTTTGGCAGCCTTGGGGATTAAGAGGACATTTGGCAGCTTCTGCATTTTGGGAAAATTGTCTCCCAGCATACAGTTCCCACTGCTGGTTCTCTCTCCTTTGAGTTCAGTTAGTAGATGGAATGCTATGGCTACCCACAGGTTGTCATGGCATCTGAGCCTGACCGTTGTTTGAGATGGTAACCCGTGGGTCAAAGCCAAGCACGGGGTAGGTAGGTGGCCCCAGCCTCAGTCCAACCCTCTATGGTCCCTGGACTTCCAATCCGCTGCTGATCGCTGGAGCTGGTGTCCATGGAAACCTCCATCTGTTTGGGCTTAAGTGCTCTGTTTTCCCACTATGGTCTGTATTAGGGTTGATTTGTACTTTCTGCCAAAAGGCCCAACTCCCAGGACCTCGGAATAGGGCCCTTTGTGGAAACAGGGCCATTGTAGATATAGTTGGTCAAGATGATGTCTCCCTGGAGTAGGGCAGACCCATGATTCTGCCTGACCAGGGTTCTTTTAAAGAAGACAGAAACACAAGGTGGTCCTGAGATAATGCAGAGTTTGGAGGTGGACAACTGAGGGCCACCAAACATGTGATTGTCTCTGAAACCTCAGCTCAGAAAAATTCCCATTCAGACTTGTAGAGGGAGCAAGACCCTGCAAACTACTTGAGGAGGCAATCAGCTCCTGTTGTAGGCAGCGGTGAGCATGTGGAGATAGGAGAAACCCCGTGAGGCAGGCTCTTCCTTCTGCTGTGTGGGTCCTGGGAATGGCACTCAGGCCGCCAAGCAAGGGCCTTCTCCCACTGAGGCAAGTGATGGCAATACTGATGTTAAGAAATGTCGGAAACGCCAGCCTCACCCATGCTTGTTGCTGCTCTCTTCACAGTAGCCGAGTACTGGGATCAGCCCAGATGCTCATTAGCAGGGGTTAGTATCTGCGCACAAAGGGGTTTCTTCAGCTTTAAGGAAGAGCGAAAAACGATGCCATTTATAAGAAACTGAATGGAAGCTGGGCAGTGGCAGCACACGCCTTTTATCCCAGCACTTGGGAGACAGAGGCAGGTGGATCTCTGAGCTCTGAAATTGAGGCTAGCCTGATCTACAGAATGAGTTCCAGGACCACCAGGGCTACACAGAGAAACCCTGTCTGGAAAACAAACAAACAAATAAGAAGATGGACCTCGAAATCACGATGAGAGAAGAAAGCCAGACTTAAACAAATATTGTGTTTTCTCTCATGGGTGGAATCTAGGTCACACAGAGAAGGATAGGGAGGAAAGAAGTGAGATTTTCTGGAGGGTGCAAGAAGACAGAACATGATGTGTGTATAAAAACGCTACAATAAAATAATCAATATATACTAATTAAAATGCTAAGAAACTGGCTAGCACATGGGGATGTTGCTCTCTAGTCTTTGTTGCCTCTTGGTGGTGTGATCTTTGCCCTAGCTACCCAGTGATGGCTCTGTTCCCTGTGACAAGGGCCCCTGAGCAGGCTGTGGCTCTCCTTTCTTTCCATGCCGTGTAGGCTCCTTCATGCCAAGCCCTCCTTGACTTCCCTAGTTCACAGGTCTGAACCAGCTTCCTAGATCACCAGAGGGGGGCATAGCTTTCAGGTATCTTGTGAATTACTTCTTGTGCGTGCCCTCACTGCTCCCTGGATCCTGAGAGTCATCTTTTTGTTTGTTTCAAGACAGGGTTTCTCTGTGTAGCCCTGGCTGGCCTAGAATTCGCTCTGTAGCAGGCTGGCCTCAGACTCACAGAGATCCGCCTGCCTTTGCCTCCTGAGTGCTGGGATTGAAGGTGTGTGCTACCACATCTGGCTGAGAGTCATAGCTATCTTACTTGTACTTTGCTTTGGACTAGCACAGAGTGTGGGGCAGTCGAGGCCAAGCACATGAGTGTTTCAGCGGAGATGGTGGCATCTTCATGGCCTAGTTCCACCCAGAATCTGTCTTCCTGTGTCCAAACTAAGCACCAGATAAAGGTTGTAGAATACAGTAGGACAGCAGGGTCAGGGACTGGGTAACGGTGATGAGCTGCCTTGAGAGAAGGGGGGCTATGGAGTTAGCCCCAGCCTCTCCTGGGACGTGATCCAGGCTTTGGGACGTGTAGCATTGCCCCACTCAAGGCCAACCCCAGCCCTGCAAGACACTGCTTGTGTGTACTGGTGGTACAGGGGTCAGACGTCATCAGTGCTGGCCTGGAAGCCCTGGGACTGGCAAGGATGAGGATGTAGTCCAGGAACTTGGCTGCAGCCAGGACGACATGGTCTTGTTGGAGAAGGTGGTTAGCGTGTATGTGCATTTCCTGTTTCTCTTTTGTTGTTATTCTGCTTTGTAAAGACAAGGGCTTTCATATGACTCCAGTTGGTCTGGAACTTGCTATACAGACCAGGCTGGCCTTGAACTCTGCTCTCTGGGTGCTAGGATTAAAGGTGTGAGCCACTACACAGTTCTGAAATTCCAAACCTGTTTTTGGAGTCTTCCATTCCTATCTTGTCCAGTTCAGTGTCAGGATTATGAAAAGGCCTTTCTGAGGTGTGTGTGTGTGTGTGTGTGTGTGTGTGTGTGTGTGTGTGTAAGAGAGGCAGTAAGAGAAAGCAGTGGAAGTCAAGAGACCAAGACAGGCGCACAGATGGGCAGAACATGCCAACTACACAGGGCACTGCAAGGGGAAGAGGAGACATCTTGAGCTGTCTGGAGGCCTTTCCCCAATGGAGGTGGTGGCTCTCACCTGCCTTGGAGCTGGCAGGGCTTCTCGTCCACCGTCCTCTTCATGTTCTTGGTTTTAGAGCATTCTCCACCGCTGGGGAATGACCAGGAGCCAGCCAGGTGTGTTCCAGAGCTGTGCCCTAAACAGCCCCGCCCTTTCTGGGCTCTGCCCTCAGTGTTACATTATCAGAAAGTCCTGGAGTTTCTGGATGCTACGGTCCATGTGGCCCTCTGTGCCCTTTACCCACTGAAGGTGAGCTATCTCCAATGAGCTGTGTGCCAGCCACGGGAGCTTCACGACACTTGTGGGACCCTGAAGGTGCTTGGTGTTGCCTTAGAGGACTGACCTTACCCATTACAACTTCTGTTGGGTTTGTTTTGCTTGCCCCCACCCCCAACTTGATAAAACCCAGGGTCATTCGGGAAGAGGGAACCTCGGTTGAGGAAATTGCCTCCATCAGATTGGCCTATGGACTAGTCTGTGGGAGTATTTTCTTGATTGATAATTGATGTGGGAGAACACAGCTCACAGTGGGTGGTGCCACCTCAGGGCAGTGGTCCTGGTTATATAAGAAAGCAAGCTAAGTAAGCCATGTGGAGGGTGTCTCAGTTAGTGCTCTGTTGCTGGGAAGAGACGCCATGACCAGGACAACTCTTGGAAAGGAAAGCAAGAGTTTGCTTGCAGTCTCAAAGGGTTGGTCCATCGTCATCCTGGCAGGAAGTATGGCGGCAGGCAGGCAGGCGTGGTGCTGGAGAGGTAGCTGAGAGCTTTACAACCTGATCCAGGAGCAGCAGGCAGAGAGAGGGACACTGGGCCAAGGATGCACTTTGAAATCAGACACCACTCCCAATGACACGCCTCCTCCAACAAGCCACACCCCTAATCCTTCCAAACAGTTCACCAACTGGGGACCAGGCATGCCAATATGTAACTCTGTGGGGGCCATTCTCCTTCATGCTCGCAGGTAGCAAGTCAGCAAGCTGTGATCCTCCTCGGCTTCTGCTTCAGTTCCTGCCTCCGGCTTCCTGCTCTGACTTTAAACTGTATACTAAAATAACTCTTTCCTCCCCAAGTTGCTTTTGGTGTTTCTGTTTAATCACGTCAGTAGAAAGCCAACAAGGATGACCCTAGGCCAGACAGAGCTCAGGGCTAAAGAAGGGGTTGCTGGGGGCTTTACCACGGGGCCTGAAGGATATGAACACTAAGCCTCTCGCTGCCACCCCAGAAAGGTGGATGGGAAGTTAGACCATGGCAGATGAAGGATGGAAAGTTCTGGAATCTTTGTGTCTCCATATTTGTCAGGGTCCCTGAACAAGGACTGGTGCCTGGAAAGCTAAGGATGCAGCTGGGAATCGCGTTCCGGAACTCCTCAGCTGAGTGGGAAGAAACCAGCTGCCACAGGACCCCAAGCTCGGGTCTGCTGCTTAGCAGCATGGAGAAAAAGAGACAAAATACAACACATTTTCAACTCTGGAAGGGGTTTTCAGGTTGCCTGAGGCATTGTCAACCAAAAGTGTTCTAACTTCCAGATTATTCATGGAAACCCAGGTGCTGAGGTCCCTGCACAAAGCCCAGCCGCTCTGGCTCACCTTAGGCACCGACTTCGCAGTCAAGGAAGCCAGGACCTGTGCTCTGCCTGAGCTGCGGCCTCCAGGACAAGGGGCCACTCTGACCAGCAGCCGTATGTGGGAACGGTGCTGCCTGCTGTCACTGGCATTCGTTTCTTTCCTTCTGCCCTTTCTTCCCCCAGCCCCTCACCTCCTATCCTCTTCCTATCCCCGGGCTGAGTCCTTCTGCCTCCTGGGCCCCTTTAACGTCCCTTCCCTTTTGCTAAGGAGGCTCCAGACCTGAGAAACATCAGAAGCGGCAGCCTTTGCTCTGCCTCTCACCGTCTGTGTTGTTGGGCGCCTCAACTTGAAGTCTCTGGGAGTCCCCTGGCTTCCCTGGTTTAAGGACGTCCTCAGATGGAAGTCTAAAGGTTTTTCCTTCTGGCCGTTAAGTCTCCACTTCCATGGAAGGGAACCACCTCTGGAATGTGCTTTACTCCCGGTTTGGTGTAGCCAGTAGACTATTCTAGTGGGCTTAAGGGAACCACCCGACATTGCTGGTCTAGACTGGGCTAGAGACAGAATCTTATGGTGATTGGGGCACTTTTGATTCTTCCCAACTTACCTTCTTATGCCTGTGTAACCATCCTTATATCACAGGCTGGGTGACAAACCTGTTTTATAGATTGACATAACAAGACCCTCCCCAGGATGTGTGGCCTCTGGTTATCAATATGAATTAGTAGGAATAGACATCACTGTATAACCAGATGATCTGACCGAAGAAATCGCTGAAGGCTAGGTTACACCAGATGACGCAGGTGGACGCAAGTTTGCACCATTGTGAAGGACTTGCTGACGCTCCTTTGCTTGGCACAGAGGTCAGGCATCGCTCTCACACAGCCTCCCCACCCCCACCTCTCTGTTCCGCTGCTCTGCCCACCAGAGCCGAATGCAGTCTCTAATTCCTCTGGGTGGAGGGAGTAGATGTCTACCTGACCCCATCCCTTTGATTCTCTTGCTCTAGACTGTAAATTCACCTGCCACCCAGAGTGCCGCAGCCTGATCCAGCTGGACTGCAGACAGAAGGAGGACCCTGCCCTGGATCGACGCTCTCCAGAAAGCACCCTTACCCCTCCCTTCAGCCAGGTAAGCAGAGGAGCCCACAGGCCAGGCTGGAGAGCAGCCCCTGAGGGTGACAGGATTCCACACATACGGGCTGTTCTCTGGTCAGAAGGAGCCTCAGACACACCCTTCCCCAGGAGCCTGGGGACCAGGGGTGGGTCTGTCTACCCTGCAGCTTCCTCCCTGCAGTCTGTTTGGTCCAGGGCTCTGGTCCAGGTATGGGTACGGCTGGGAGCAGGTTGAATCGTAGAGAGGTTTCTAGGAGGCCTGAATGGCCTGAAGTTCTCCACATCATCCTGCCTTTAGAAAACAGATCCTTCCAGACTCCGCAGACCAGTCTTCGGAGGGTCTGGGCAAGTGTTCTTTCTCTGCTGCCCGCAGCGGCCTGAAGCACGGTGGCCTCAGTGGCTCAAGATTCTGAGTTGGCAAAGCGCATGAGTGGCAGTGCATCTGAACTGTAATGTTTGGGCTTCGACATGCAGACAGAGGGCAGTGGGTATTGATTATTGTGTTAAACATTTATCAGTTATCTACTGTGTACCAAGTGCTGTTGAAGGTAGGCATAATAAATGATAGCGTTCAATGGTTCACAGAGAGCTTGCATTCCGGCAGGGGATTGTAACACAACAGACTGACACATGCTGGGACGTGTGTGCCGTATCAACCGGAGGTTTTGGGTACACAGTGTAATTATTTCTGCTAAGATAAAAAAATCAAGGAAGGCTTCCCCAAGGAGGTGACGTTTGACACGGGCTTTTTTTCTGCAGGTTGAGGGAAGTAAAGCGTGTCCTAGGATATTACCCATTTATTAATTTAACAAGGTTTTAGGCACCCAGTATATCCCTGGCCCAGGAACACAGGGGACTTAGTGATACAGTTAAGAAAAATGGCTCTTTCCTGTCCTGTGCTGACAGCAAGGCAAGGAAGGAATAAACTCCGACCCTAAAGAAGGAAAAACACCCAGGCATTGTGGAGGAGTCATGAGCGCCTCAAATCCCCAAAGCCTACGTGCATGTGTTCCATGGCACACCTGTGGGCGACCCCAGTTCCTCTGCTGTCTCCATGTCTTCTCCCATGAAAAAGCATTATTAGAAATCAAGCACTTTTGATATGTACTCCTACAAGGATAACATCAAACTGGTCCTAAGCTGCGCATTGAAAATGTTGCTATCTCCTCTTCAGTGTGGAATCGTGGCTGCTCTGGAGTAGCCTGCAGCCAGGCCCCTGGGTACCCCTGGTCCACACATGACTCGGGAAGCACTGATGAGCGATGTTTCTGTCTTGTGTTTTTCTGATGCTGGTGGAACCTAAAGCCTGCTAGGCCAGTGCTTTGGCTGAGCCCCACCCCTAGGCAGCCAGTTTACGAGTACGCTCTTAAACAATGGTGGGGGGCAGATAGCACACATTCCTAAAAGCATATTTAAACATCTGTCTTGTCCAGTTTCCCTTTCTCTTTGGGAACTGCCTGGGCTCTTCTTTTTGCTCCCAATATAGTTGGTTCTCCACTGCTGAATCTGCTTCTTGGAATTTCTCCTTGCCTCCTTCCAGAGCAGCAGGCTGCAGAAGGAAGTGATTTGCTTCCTCCCCCGAGACATCTGGCCATATCTGGAGTTGGTTAGGGTTGTCGGCAGGGTGGGTGCTCCTGGGACCCAGTGCATAGAGGCCAGGGGTTCCACTAAGCGTTCTGCGTGTTGCAGGATGACCCACAGCTGGGCCCAAATGTCAGCCGTGCTGAGGTGGTAAGGCCTCTAGGCTGTAGGCCAACTCCCGGGGCTGTGGACGGAGGCTGGGAAGGGCATGGGTTTCTCGCACACAGTCTCTTTCTTAGAGTGGTGGCCAGGAGGCTGCTTTCCTGTAGCAATCAGACAACAGAGCTCTGTCCTCATTGCCTCCTTGGAAGAAGAGGCATCCTAGAGCCCTCTGGCTAATTGAATCATAGCTGTCAGTCACAGAAACAGGCCTGGAACATCACAGAGCTGTAGGAAATCCACACAGTGTGAGTGGCCCTGAGCAGCCAACAGCTTGTGTGGGTCCGGGTTGCTGGGGTGCTGTGGCATGTGCCTTGGATAGGCTTGGTCCTGTCCTTTAGTAGAGTGCTTTACCAGCTGTGAGGAAAGCCAGGCCCTGATCTGTTTGTTTGTTTGTTTGTTTGACAGCCTCCCCTTCCCCCCACAAACCTGTTCATGCTGATTTCTGCCTTGGCTAACGTAACAGAATCCACGGTTCTGTTACATATGTCAATGGTGTGCTGCTTTCCTTCACACGGCCTTCTTGCCTGGCTGAACTAACCTCTTGCCATCTTCCTGGGATTTATCGAGGCAGAGGCCTGGGCCTGAGCTCCACTAGGTGAGGGCCCATGTCTGTCGTGAGGTCGCATCCTTTCTGCTATGTAAGGGAAAGAAGAGCATGGCTTTTTCAACAGCTGGGGAGGAGCAGTCTTGCGTGAGTTTCCATGCATGCATCCCCTCTGTACAGCATTTATGCCTGTTTGTGTGTGGTCTTGGGGCTCGAACCTGTAGCCTTGTGCGCTCACTTGAGGTATTCACCATCCACCACTGAGCTGCAGCTCCCAGCCCTTCAGACACTTTGCAAAATATGACTGAGGTCATCCTAAAGATAGGATTTGGCTTTCACCTTTTGAAAAGCCATAATGGCTGATTACTGGCTGTCTCAGCAGAGGAAGGAAGAAAAAGGCAGATGTGGGAGGGGCAGGGTGGCTCAGTGCCTCGGCTGCAAACTCCTGAGGCCTTACGGTCCCCGTCCCTCCTGAGGAAGGTACTGATAGTTGCCTGCTTTTGCCAGCCAAAAGATCAGTTGTTTCAAGTCTTTCCTCAGCAATCCTGAAGCCTGATGCCTTTCCCTTGGGTGCCCTTCGTGTGATCAGCATGCCTCCTGCCGGCCTACCCAGGTCCTGGCTTCAGCTTCTGCCTGTTTGCCAGAGAATGTCATGGCTGCCAGGTGAGGGGCAGGACAGATTGCTGGAACAGCTGTGGTTCTTTCATTTGGGGGGCATCCTGAAGTGGGTTTTTTGGTGGCTTTAAAAGTGCTCTCACTACGTAACTCCAGTGATGACAGCCCTCAGTGGCTCCGCAGCACGCTCACAGTGAAGCAGCCCAGCCCCTGCGTTGCTTCTGTGAAAGCCCAGCTCAAGAGGTGTTGTGCTTTGTTTCCCGTCCTTCCGTGTTTCCTGTCCTTCTGTGTTTCCCCTCCTTCCGTGTTTCCTGTCCTTCTGTGTTTCCCCTCCTTCCGTGTTTCCCATCCTTCCGTGGTCTCCAGAACCAGGCTGACACACTTTTCTTTTTTTTATATATATATTTATTTATTTATTCTGTATACAGTATTCTGTCTGTGTGTATGCCTGAAGGCCAGAAGAGGGCACCAGACCCCATTACAGATGGTTGTGAGCCACCATGTGGTTGCTGGGAATTGAACTCAGGACCTTTGGAAGAGCAGGCAGTGCTCCTAACCTCTGAGCCATCTCTCCAGCCCCTGACACACTTTTCTTGATTGTGGAATATGCAGATTATAAGAGAGGAACTTAAGCCGTCCCCATCACTGAAATTCCATTCCCCAGTGCCCGCATTTTCTTCTACCCAATAGACTTTGCCAAGGAGGCCAGCCCCTCCCGTGCAGCTCCCGGCTCTCCTGGCCTGATCATACTTGGGAGCTTATTCCACGTGACTGTTATTTCAGTTCTCTTTGCATACAAGCATTTTTAAAATTTATCTCTATTTATTTGTGTGTGGGGACGCATGCACATCACAGGTACCTATGTGCACACGTGGAGGCCAGAGATCAGCTCACCCATCTGACAACTAAAACTATGTCCCCATACAGCCAGATGTCCTAAGAGAGGACTTCTGCGCTGGAGGACAGTGTAGAGAGACCCCAAGTACGAGATCAAGACCAAAACTGCATCTCAAGTCCCTATGTTTGTGCTGGGTACGTGATACCAGCTGCGCCATCTCCCCACAAGGGCAGACATATTATCACCCCTGAAGCCTAAGCCATTGTACCACTGCCTAGGTGACCCTGTCCCCATTCATCTAACAGACAAAAGTCTTTCATGGCTCCAAAGTGGACCCTGCAGCCCTGAGAATTGACTCCGTAGGTGGGAGTTCTGAGTCCCCTTGAATTACCTCCCCCAGCACAGCCTTTCCAGGAAGTGCCACTATCTGTGTCAAACCCAGGATTACCACACGGGGGAGCCAGAGAGGTGGAGAAAAGAGTCTAACAGGACAAAGGGGGTTTTTGTTTTGCTTTATTTATTTTTGGTTTTTTGCATTATTTTATTTTATTAGGCCTTTCATATAAGATATTTTGATTCTATTCTTTACCCTCCTCCAAGATTTACAAGTGCATGTCCCCGTTACACAGATTCCTAGTGGATTTGCTCATTTCAGCTGAGAGTTACATATTCCCGGTGTTTGACACAGTGTTGGTGATGAGCCTAGGGCCTTCAGCATGCCAGGCACGGGCTCGATCACCAAGCTCTATGCCCAGCCCTCGATTCGTTTGTTTATGAGAAGGGTCTCTATATGGAGTACTATTGACCTGGAACTCACAAGCCTCCTGCCTCAGCCTCCTGAGTCCTGAATTACCAGCTGCAGTATCTTACCCAGCTACACGCCCCTGATTTGAAGCTCCACAGTTAGGATTATTATACCCTTATAATTGGCCCTTTTATCACCGTGAAGTAGCTGTCATTATCCCTGGTAACAGTCTATGAACTGATAATTAGCATAGTTACTGAAAGTTGGTTTTTTTTTTTTTTTTTTTTTGAGGTGCTGGGAACTGAACTCAGGGCCTCACACATAGCTAGGTAAAGTGCTTTACCACTGAACTTTCCATTTCTCTGAATAACTATAACATTACTGTGTCTTTTTCCTTTATTTTTAGCTATTTACCTTTTGTGCATGTGTGCATGCCTGCATGTGTCTGTGAGGTCTGTGTGTGGTACATGAACTTGAGTGTCTGAGTCATACTCGTACATACATATGGAGGCCAGGACAGGGCACTGGTCAGCTTCCTCGGTCACTCTCTTCCCATTTGGTGAGAGACAAGGTCTCCCGCAGAACCTGAAGCTTGCCATGCATGCTGGAGTGGCTGACGGGAGTTCTCCAGACCTGCTGTCTCCTCCCTTTAATGCTGGTTTACAGGCATGCACAACCATGCCTGGCTTTTTGCGCTCTTGCTGGGGATTCAGACTCCCTTCCCACGCTTGCGGTGTTCTCTCTCACTAAGCCCTCTGCCCAACACTGTGTCTTCAGCCATGCATTGGTTAGCGCTAGGGATGTGTTCTGTGAAAAGGGATTGTAAACTCACGGCTGTGCTGATACCAACTTTGGTGGTGTAGTTTCTCACATCCCTAGCTTGTATGGCGTGTGCACGGACGCATTCCCTCAGCTTCCCAGGGCTGAAAAAAAGTTCCATTTCAGCTTTGTTTTTGAGCTCATCGCTGAGTTGGAAATTCTAAACTGAAAAGCTTTTCCTTTTGTTACTTTAGCGACCCCATACCACTGTTTTCTCCTGTGTGGTTCCCAATTGTAAATCTCCCGTTCTCTGTGTCCAGGGCCATCTGTGTATGATGCGAGCTCTCCGTGTCCGGGTCATCTATGTTTGACATTCTCCTTCCCATGCTGTGTGTGTGGGTCTCTTCTCATAACTGTTGATAATTGAGTATGATGTGCCCTTCGTTGCTGCTTCACTTTGCTTGAGGTTGCTACTGCCATGCCCTCCAGTTCCCCAACCTTTTCTTTAACCGTGTCTAACTCCTGTTAGTTCCAGTCAGCATCTTTCTCATCCAAATCATTGTAAGTTTCATTGCTCGAAGTAAGATTTGCTATTTTTAGATATATTTCATTTCTCTACTTAACTTTACGAATAAATAGAAAAACTTCTTAATGGTTATTAGTGTTTTGACTAATTCTAGCATCTAAGTCATAGATTTGTTTCAACTGATTGCATTTTCTCCTCGTTAAGGATAATACTCCCTGTTTATTTGTATTTCTAGGAATTTTTGTTGTTGTTTTCACTTGTTTTTTGAGACATGGTTTCTGTGTGTAACCACCCTAGCTGTCCTGGAACTTGCTTTGTAGACCAGGCTGACCTCAAACTCACAGAGATCCGCCTGCCTCTGCCTTCCAAGTGCTGGGATTAAAGGTGTGTGCCACCATGCCCAACCACTTCTAGTAATTTTTAATTGAATGTGAGACATTTCCAATTTTGCTTTGTTGGGTGCTGATGTTTTCATAGTCCTACACTTGACCTTAGCTAAATATGATATTTTTATATTCTCATAAACATTCTTGAACTTTGCCCTGGCACTCTTGGTACTTTTGAGCATTGCTTTAAAACCCAGTCTGCCGTCCTGGGGAGTGAACCCCGGGGGTCGAGTGTTTGCTGCAAATCATGAGAATCTGAGTTTAAATTTTTTTTAAAATTAATTTATCTTTTAATAAACAATCTTTTCTCATTTTACATACCAATCCCAGTTCCCACTCCCTCCCCTCCTCTCACTCCCTCCAACTTCCTCCCACCTTACCCCCCATCCACTCCTCAGAGAATGTAAGGCTTCCCATGTGAAATCAACAAAGTCTAGCACATTGCTTTGAGGCAGGACCAAGGCCCTCCCCACCATATCTAGACTGAGCAAGGTATCCCTCCAAAGAGAATGGGTTCCAAAAAGCCAGTACAAGCAGTAGGGATAAATCCTGGTCTCACTGTCAGTGGCCCCACAGTCTAACCCAGTCATGCAACGGTAACCCACGATCAGAGAGCCTAGTTTGGTCCTATGCTGGTTCCCCTGCTGTCAGAGTCAGGTCAGAGTTGGTGGGCTCCCACTAGCTCAGATCAGCTGTTTCTGTGGGTGTCTCCATCATGGTCTTGACCCCTTTGTTCATATAATCACTCCTGCCTCTCTTCGACTGGACTTTGGGAGTTCAGCCCAGTACTTAGCTGTGGGTCTCTGCATCTGCTTCCATCAGTTGCTGAATGGAGGTTCTATGATGACGATTAAGGTAGTCATCAATCTGATTACAGGGGAAGGCCAGTGCAGGCACCCTCTCCACTGCTTAGGGGCTTCTGAGTTTAAATTCTTAGAGGCTGCAGAAAGGCGGGTGTGGTAGGGTAATCCTGGCGCTCCCACAGTAAGGTGGAGAATCTGCAGGAGTTGGCGGACTAGCAGCCCATGCAGCCGTGGACATCAGAGAGACTAGGAGGGGAGGATCAACACCCGAGGTTGACATGTGCGGTGGCATGCACATACACACACGGCATACGTTATCATACACACATGAACATATGGGGGGATGGGTGTGGGATCCAGTACCTCCCCCTGATGCCCAATCCTCAGTGCTGTTCTCAAGTGCCTTCTGGTGTCGGGGGAAGCAGTTCATCCCGGAGTGAGTTAGTGTCCATAGTCCTACAACCTGGATAAAGCAGCTTAATAAATCAGTGTCCTGGCAACCAGTTGATACAGATGGCATCTTCCGCCATCCTCTGTCCACCGTAAAATGGAGGCGACTCACCACCTCTAGTTTGTGGGCATTAGTCTGAAAGTTGGAAAAGGCAGACCCAGAAAACGAGGAGCAGTGTACATCAGAGCCCAGCTGCCATCTTGGCAATTGTTCCCTTGGTTTCCAGGTGCATAATTTAGCCTCAGTTTCTGTCCTGACTCCTTTCCTAGATAAGGAACTGATTGTCTCTCCTGGGGAATTCCAGAAGTAGCCAGATGAGTGCCAGCCTACCTATGTGTGCCGAAGGGCCCACTCTGTCTGCATTTGGCATACCCTGTGCTGTGGCTTCTTTCTTGATTCCCTACGACTTCCAAAACCAAAAAGTACTACTTAATCCGTCAATAAATCACCTGCCCCAGAGAACCTTCCTGCCTGGGAGCTTCCCGAGGCTGATTTGCCAGGCACCGGGTGAACTCATTTCTACTGTAGCAGAGCCAGATACCTCCGAAATAGGAAAGTGCCCAAGAGCCTGTCTCTAAAGGAGGGCAGGACTTTAACTCCAGTTCTGTTTGCATAACAGCCTGGGAGCCCTGGAGCAATGGGCTTCTGAGTAGGCACGCCGTTCCCAAAGCTCCCAGGCTCGTGGCAGCAGGACCTTCTTTTCTAATGAAGGTTGTCATCTCACCGCAGAGGCTAGAAGATTACCCCCGCACCTGAGGAGCACCTGAGGGGCACCTGAGGGGCACCTGAGGGAGAAGGTGACTGAATAGAAGCACCTGCATTCTCTAGCCTTCCAGCAGGATAACAAAAGGCACAGACCCTAGACCTGACCCCAACCTCATCATGAGTTTTTTCAGGGTATCTGCTTCTTGACATGGGTAACGGAGTTAATTCAACCCCACTCCGTGTTTACAGGCATCCAGACTCTGTCAGAACTATTACCTGGCAGCCAAGGAAGAGAAGTGAAGTGTGGGCTGATGTATCTGAGAAAGTGAATCTCTTGTGAGCCTGACCTAGATGGTATGCAGATGCTTATCTTGTAAGACAGGAAGTCATCTGTGGAAACTTTGAGCTTTCTGCTGTACACAGCCCTGTCATGCTCAGAAACGCCACTCCAGGCATGCTAGATAGTGGCCTTAAGATTCAACCTCAATAAGACATCCGACAGAGGATGCTACTGAGGACAGTGTGGGAGGTGTGATCATCACTGGGGAACGGGAAGCAGAGGACAGAGGGTGTGTGTGTGTGTGTGTGTGCATGTGTGTGTGTGCATGCATATGTGTGCACTCGTGTGTGTGTGCACATATGTGTGTACATGTGTATGTGTGCACGTATGTGTGCATGCTTGTGTGTGTGCACTCGTGTGTGTGTGTTACATAGGTGTATGTATGCACATTTTGGTCAGAGGACAACCTCAAGGGGCATTCCTCAAGAATGCTATCTACCTTCTTTCTGTGCGTTGGGGATGGCATGTGTAGGAGTGTCTGTGGGGAGCCCTTGTGCACGTGTGTGCATGTGGGGCCCTAGGGTGAGCATCAGATCGCTTCCTTGGCCATTTGCTACCTTAGTTTTTAGACAGGGACTCTCACTAAATCTGGAACTCACTGATCAGCTGGACTGGCTGGCCATTAAGCCCCAGGGATCTTCCTGTGTCTGTCTCCCCAGTTCAGGGATCATAGGTGCATGGTGTCACACTGACTTTTCATATGGGTGTTAGAGATTGGATGTAGGTCCTCCTGCTTGTATGATGAGCCATCTCCCACCCCCAGACAAAGAGTAACAGAGAAAATAACGAAAGTGAAACCATGAGAGGGAAGCGATAGTTTTGGGGACACAAGTCAAGTTTTGCACAGCTGTAATGAGAGTACTTGGCTGTGACGACAGCTTGCTGGCCGGGTGTGCGACAGAAGGCCTTGAAGGACCCAGTCTAGAGCTTTGAATACTAGGTCATCAGTGGAGGGAAGAAAGCAGCGGGAACAGGGAGTTACTGGGTTTGAAATCTGAGCCTTACTTTATGCATCTGTAAATTTTTTTTCAGGGCACAAAGGGTTAAGTTAGACCACAAAATGTGTAAGAGCTAGGAACTCTGAGGACACAAAGGTGTGTAAGAGCTAGGAACTCTTGAGGACATAAAGGTGTGTAAGAGCTAGGAACTCTGAGGACACAAAGGTGTGTAAGAGCTAGGAACTCTGACGACACAAAGGTGTGTAAGAGCTTAGTAACTCTGAGGACACAAAGGTGTGTAAGACCTCAGGAACTCTGACGACACAAAGGTGTGTAAGAGCTCAGGAACTCTGAGGGCACAAAGGTGTGTAAGAACTCAGGAACTGAGGACACAAAGGTGTGTAAGACCTCAGGAACTCTGAGGACACAAAGGTGTGTAAGAACTAGGAACTCTGACGACACAAAGGTGTGTAAGAGCTTAGTAACTCTGAGGACATAAAGGTGTGTAAGAGCTTAGTAACTCTGAGGACACAAAGGTGTGTAAGAGATCAGTAACTTTGATGACACAAAAGCTCCTGTGGCTCTCCCTAGATTCCACCACAAGAACCGGTACTCATCTTTTGTGTCCGTCATTTATGTCCAAACTCAAACACCTAGTTATATGGAAATAGTTGTTAAATGAAATAAAAACACCAGCAATTGATGTCTGCACGGAAGGGTTTCTGTTTGTTTGCTTTGTTTTGTTTTGTTTGCTTTTTTGAGACAGGGTTTCTTTGTGTTGTTACCCTGGCTATCCTGGAACTAGCTCTGTAGACCAGGCTAGCCTCAAACCTGCAGAGATCCGCTTGCCTCTGCCTCCAAGTGCTGGGGTTAAAGGCATGCGCCACCACCTCCCAGCTTGTATGGAAGGTTTTGTGATGGAGGACTTACCATGGGTAGAGCTGGGGAGAGTAACTTTGACAATAAGGAGGTGAGGAGTGTGGCGGAGGAGGGGACAGTAACAAAGGAAGCTCTTAGAAGGCTGTGCAGTGATTTAGGGTGGAAGGGATGAGCAGGTGGAGGGCTAAGCAAGAAATACTGAGACCGATTTCAGGTTTGTTAAGAATGGGGCCACAATGGTGTGCTGATTGGTTCTCTGTCAACTTTGACACAAATTAGAGTCTCCTGAGAAGAGGAAGCCTCAACTGAGAAAACGTCTCCATCAAACTGGCCTATAGGTTAAGTCTGTGGGTCATGGTTGCTAGGGGAGAGCCCAGCCCACTGTGGATGGTGCCACACCAGGGTTTTATAAGATAAAAGACTGAGCAAGGTGTTGAGGGCAAGCCAGTAAGTAGTGTTCCTCTGTGATCTATGCTCCAGTTCCTGCCTCCAGATTCTGTCCCGATTTCCATCAGCGATGGACTGTAGGCTGTAAGACAAAACAAACCCTTCCCCCCAGAGCTGCTCAGCAGTAGAAAGCCAGCTGAGATAAGCGGACAGGGCGGTGTATGCAGAAGGCTACTGCTTGGGAGCGAGAACAACAATGTGTCTGTCAAAGGGGACTGAAACCATTGGCGTAGATTAGACACACACTGGGAGAGAAGGAAGGACAGGAGTCCAGGCAATGGGGAGAGTGGCTCTACCTTGTCTGTGAGTGAGTACAGTTTCAGGCAGTGCTGTAATTATGGCAGTAATCATGGGCCTAGAAGGACGGAGTCTGGAATCAAACCCCACAGCGTTGATTCATCTCCACCGTTAACTGGCACGCATGACTAAGCGGTAAGTTATTAAACTGCCCGACTCTCCTCCTCTTTGTAAGACAGAGAGTAACAGTTTCCTCGCGAGCTTGTTGGAGGGGTCAGATGAGATGGTGCACATGGAGTTGGTGCAACATTAGCAAATGTTCACTTCTCGATGTGTATTCGGGGTGGGAGGTACATCAGCCCAGTTTCCAGCTTCTGTTCGTGGTTCTTGCACGGATCTTCATCCCTGATGCTCAACTGTGCAGAAATCTGAGGTCCATAGTTGTTCAAGATGCTTAATCAAGTGGGGTTGGCTCAGAGGTTAAGAATATTGATGCTCTTCCGGAAGAACTGGTTTAGATTCCCGGTACCCAAATGGCAGCTCAGAACCATCTGTAACTCCAGTTCCAAAAGATCTGACACCCTCGTCTGGCCTCCGAGGGCACTAGGCATGCTGGTGGCGCACAGACACGCCCAGGCAAACACACCAATCCCTGCCTCTCATATCCTGGCTTTTCCTGATCAAGCCGCACCCCAGGCTGAACCTGACAAGGGCTCCGGCCTCCTGTTAGGATTCCGTGTGAGAAAGGAGTAAAGGTTAAAAGCACATCTTTCGTCATCTGATGTTGAGTCAGGGAAGTGGGCCGTTTAGTACTCCGCCAAGGCTTTCACAACCTGCGCAGCGCAGCTAGGGACCTACGCAGCACACTTTGGGTCCAGGCCCTGTTCCTGGCCTCATGGGCAAGAGCAGGCAGTTCCCATGCTTTATGGCTTACCCTTTAGAAGCTGAAAACCTGCCGCCCAAGCTCCTCCACGCCCCCTCCCTTCCCAGGACCAATTGATGTCACTATTGTTAATTATTCAATGTCAAGGTTCCAGCTAGATGCTCAGGACAACCGGGCTCCCTCCCTTTGAGACTCTGGGCGTCAGTCAGCTTTGGCCTGCAGAGGCTGCTCATCGCTCTGTTGGTTATATGATCTTTGCAGATTTCTCTGCTTTGCTGATCCTTCCTCCTGGCCTCCTTACAAGCTTAGATCCACTGGCAGGTGGGGGTGGATGTGAAAGATGACAGTGTGACCAGGAGTTGGGAGTCGGGAGGCTTTGGAAGCAATGAGCTGGGACAGTACTTCCATCATTTTTCCACCTGTAAAATGGGCACAATACTCGCTCTTAAGATCATAGAGCGGCCTAAGTGAAGTACGGGTATCGAAGGCACTCTGAAAAGCCCCATTTGGCATCAGCTTTCACAGTGTTTGGGATCGCATGGAGCGATACTCCAAGCACACAGCGCCCCTGAAGGAGCTTTCTTCCTCACCTCTGGCATCCCATGTGCTGTGCACAAGAAGGGACTTGTGCCGCTTTCTGGGAGGCTCGAGCCTGGCGTTGGAAAGGTTGTTATTAGTTATGCTTGAGATCGCACAGTTTAAACACCGTACCACCGTGGTGGCACTGCAGACGCAGTGTGGTCACAAAGGTGTTTCTGAGTGGTAGACAGCTCCATTGAACCTGGACGCTGACTTATTAAAAAACTGTGAGGGGTTTTCTAGCTGGACAAAGGTAGGACGCTCTGGATGGCGTACCAGGAGGCCCCTGAGTATCTGTCTTACCAACATCGGATGTGGAAGCTGATACCAGCTGTCCCTGGGGAAAAGCCTCATGCCGCAGGAAGATCGCTGTGGGCAGAGGCAAGCCTACCTTCAGTCCACACCCAGGGAGGTCTCCCCCAACTTCTAGCAAATTCTCCTTAGTCCCCTACCCCACCCCAATCCCCAGCCTGCTTACCTTCCTTCTAGGAAGGGGGAGCTGGTAGTATTGAAGGTTCTGGGTTGAGGGCACCAGCCCAGGGGTGCTTCTGTCTACTGGCTTCTCCTTGGGAGGATGGAACCGAACTAGGCTTTAGTTTTTTTGTTTTTTTTTTTTTTTTTTTGGTTTTTCGAGACAGGGTTTCTCTGTGGTTTTGGAGCCTGTCCTGGAACTAGCTCTGTAGACCAGGCTGGTCTCGAACTCACAGAGATCCGCCTGCCTCTGCCTCCCAAGTGCTGGGATTAAAGGCGTGCACCACCACCGCCTGGCTAGGCTTTAGTTTTAAAGTCCTTAGGCACCGGCAAATTTGGCTGAGGAGGGGAAGAAGGTTCATCACGAACTAACCGCTGCTTAAACTTGATGTCTGAGGTGGGGAGTCTAACCCAGCACTGGGCTGTGGCAAACTGTGAGAACAGCCTCAGAGACCTGGGTCCTGATAGCCTCCTCCACCCCACTCCATCCCCAGGGTCCACAGGCCATCAGAGTCTGTAAACATGGTTGCCGCTGTTCAAGGTGTCAGCCTCTGAGGACTGTGCATTCATTCCTGGGGCTCCAGCTTACTGTGCGCTTAAAGATGGCCCACCAAACAGCCTCATCCTAGCTGAAGGCCGGTCTGTCACAGTGACTCGGAGCACATAGACCCCAGGGTCACGGATCTGCTCTGACTCGGCCATACATGGCCTATTCACATGACCTGTCGCGGTCCCCCTCGTCCAGCAAGGATGACGCGACCACCGGAGCTCCTCTTGCTACAGTTTTATTCAGGACCTTTTGACAATTGTAAAATTTCTCTCTCTCTCTCTCTCTCTCTCTCTCTCTCTCTCTCTCTCTCTCTCTCTCTCTCTCTCTCGGCAAATCTCTCCCAGCCCTTAAGTAGGCCTGGGCCACCAACCTCAGATTGCCAGGTGGGCACTGCCCATAGGTTCACGCATATGCAAGCAGCTGACAGTCATTGCGTGATAATAGCATAAGTCAGGCTTTAGCCATAGGAGTTGATTATCACAGAGAGCACTCGCTTTCAGGATCGCGGAGGGCGGAAGCCAGCACCATCAGGTGCGACTCCACCAGCTCTCTACATTGCCATCATGTGTGGCTCCATGCAGCTCACTACAATGACCCTAAGCTTTGGCTTCCTCATCCATGAGACGGAATTCATGGTCTCTGCTTAGTGTTTAAAATTAATGGCTGACTGCACACCATCACCCAGCACACATAGGCGTTACTCAAACAACGAACTGCAGTGGGACCAATGAGATCTGGAAGTTGCAGAGGTGTTCGTTCTCTGACGGCCTGCAAGGATCCAGGCCCAAAGAAGAATAGTGTTTCTTCTGGCCCGCCTAGTCACTGGAGAATTAAGTATAGGAATGACTCCATCTGGCTAAGAGCCTCCCTAGCCAGACTGTCAGGGAGATGGGCAAATAACCCGGTGCTGTCTGCAGGCTCTTTGAAGGTGACGTTCTACAGCTGGAAGGGTGGGTCGGCTCCACCCTGCATCACTTCGCCTAGGCCTTGCAAGTACTTATTAGACCCCGCGGTTTCCTCTGGCCTTTTCAAGTTAAAACGTTGCTTCTCCTCCGGGCAGGCCGGATAATGATTTCCACCTCCGGCTACTTCTCTAACCACTGACTGACCTAGTTCCCGGGAGCGGGGAAGGATTGTGGGGGGGAATGATGGAGAGGATGGGAAAGAAGAAATCGTGAAGGGAGATGTACCTTTACTCCAAAACTGCCACCATAGCAAGTGAGAAAGGCTGCTTCCAGAAGGAGGTGGAGAGGGCCGAGTGAACTGTCCCCATCAGGCCCATCCTGGCTGGTCCCTATCTCTGGCATCCCCACCAGGGGTCCTTGACGCTCTGCTGGTGGGGTGGGGCGAATGACAACTAGCAAGGTTTTGGGGAACCTTGTGAGAGGAAGTGGCTTTAGAGCTGCACAGAGCAGTACAGGAAAGGCGCTGGGAGAGGGAGGTGTAGGGGTGGCTCGTCAGCACGCTGGGCGGGGAGCCAGCGGGCGAGCACAGCGCTCAGGACCTCAGATGCGGCTGCAGAGAGAGTCCCAGGCTGCTGTGGAGCCTGGAGCCCCAGCGAAGGAAGCACAGGCTGCCCAGCAGGTCCCGCGTGGTCGCTGGCGCCCACTAGCACCCGTACCTGATCAGGCACAGAATCCGAAGGGCCCCTTCCACAGCCCCAGCCCCGCAGTCCGATGAGCTCTCAGACAGGGGCGCGACCCAATGACCGTGGACAGCAGCATGAGCAGTGGGTACTGCAGCCTGGACGAGGAACTGGAAGACTGCTTCTTTACTGCTAAGACCACCTTTTTCAGGAATGTGCAGAGCAAGCAGCCTTCAAAGGTAAACATGATTATTACAAGCACCTTCAAGGGAGGAAATAAGCTCGGTGGCCTACGCGGGAAACTGGCATCCCCTCTCCCCCCAGCAAGAGCCATGTGTTGGTAGAGCCGCTTCAGGCACTATTCTGGTCAGCCCCGCTCTCACTAACTCCCACCCTTAGACCTTTCAGAATGGCTCTCTAGGATTTGGGGACCTCGCTGGTTCCTGGATGGCTGCATGCTCACCTACTTGTTCCTGGACGGGTACCTGGGCACCTTCTCTGTGTCGTTCCCCTCCTAATTTGAGTTTACAGATTGTGGATGGGAAAGAGAGGGAGCCCAGGCCCTCCGCAGATAAATACAAGTTGAGACTTCCGTGTTGCGTGTGACTAGAAACCATTTTAAAACCTAGCCTAGCGACTTTGCAGAAGTCCAGAATGCTTTTAGAAACAGACTTCTTGCCTAGGCTGTCGTCATTGTACCGTTTTAGCTCCTGAGTAGGCTTGGGTCATCTAAAGGGGCCGTGTTGTTTCTTAAACATGCTGGCCTTTGGCTACCCATGCTGGTCCTCTGGCTATACTCTCCTGGGTGCCACGCAGCCGCACCTGGGTGCCGCGCAGCCGCACTAGCTGCCGCATGTGTCGGCAGGGGTAAAGGTGTGGAGCTGCCGGTTTGGAGGCAGATGTAAATGGTTCTGTTTCCAGGTGTATGGCGAGTTCATCCTTAACCCAGTGGCCTTTCACCAATTAGAATTACCCCCAAAACTTCCCTAAGCCTTTCTCATTTGTGAGTAGGTCACTCTGCCCGCAGGCCCTGCCTTGGCTGAGTTCTGACTTTAGGCAAATGCATTGAGCCTTTCCTTGATGAGATAACACCCCAGAACCCAAAGGCGGCTTGCCCGTTTATGCTGAAGGAGGCAACTTAAACAGATCCATGGGGTCATGTACGTGATTTTGGGGGTGGGGGACAGGGAGGCAATAGTTCCTTCTGTGGCTAGGTAGGCCTCAGGCAGAAAATATCATTGCAGAGGGGAAGTGTCCCACCCTCTTGGGGTTCTTGCTTCACTGTGATCCCCTCCCCCAGTCTGGAGCAATGGCTCACCATCGTAACTACAGGCGGAATTGTGAGATGCAGAGAATCCTGACAGGGCTTGGGAAATGTGGAAGGCTTTCTAGGTCATTCTGATAGGCAACTGATGTTTTATTGCTTTAGCAAGTTTTGTTGCTGCCCTGGAAGGAAACGGTTCCTGTTTTTAAAACAAAGTTGAGCTTCTGCCTTGCTTCTCACTACCAGCCTAGTCCCAGAGGGTGAAAGTTTTGCATAACTGGGCACTGGGCACCGCAAGAGCGCTCTTCCTTGGCCATTGACAGAGGCGATTGTTTCTGGTATTCCTGGGGAGAAACGGAGATATCCTTACAAGAAAATAGCTGTGATGAGACGAGGAAGGGGCAATGGCTTTCCCTCTCCATCGCCCCCTGTGGAGAAGGCTTCCTCCTCTCTCCACCCCGCACCCCTCCCCGGCATTGCCCCAGAGGAGGCTGCCCTTTACTTTGTATCTGGAATGCACTACATCTTGGGTCCTTTGAATGTTTCTTTACCATTTTGCCAGTGTCGGTACTCTCAGTAAGGACAGGCATCCCCTCCAAGGAACTCAATTCTCTGAAAACAAGATGCCAAACAGGACAATAAGGGTTAACTACTTCAGAGAAGGAAGGGGAGGTGGCATTCCCCAACTTAGCCTTGAACATCGGTAGTATTTTATTCTGCTCTGTTTTTTCCTTTAGTAAATTTCCCGGCTCTACCTTCTCTCTTGGAGTAACTCTAGGAAGAATTTCAGGGTGAATTGCCTTATCTTGACCCCATTGTGACCCCCTAAGCAAATCTTTCTTTCCTGCTCAAAGAGAAATTGCATTTGAGCTCCTAAGAGATTTTTTTTCCCCTTGTCGCAAAGGGGAGAAGTGTGTGTGTGTGTGTTTCCTTGTCACTCAGAGACTTAGATCCCCTCGGGAAAGACCAAGATTCTTCTATAAATAGACTTGTCAGAACAACCTGTGTCAGCTGCTCGGTGTGCCTGGTGGAACCCAACGGCAAGAAAGTCCCTCTGCGCTTTGGTACCATCCCCTGGGAGCTGTCACTGGCTCATCTCAAGGCAGTCCCACAGGCGTCTCTCCAGCCCCCTTTGGTGGGAATGGGAGACATAAGGGCGCTTCCCCTGTTTATACAGACCAGGCCTGGAGATGGCAAGGAGGAATGGGGCCAGCTCTGGGCCCACCTGCTCTTTCCTCTGCAGAGACAGCAGCTTCCTGGGGCAATGTGTTATATTTGAATCAGGCTTGGGGCATTTTGAGTCACGGTGTCAGTTTCAGGATGCAGAGCTGGTACTCTCTTCGACTGAGCACAGTCTGTGTTTTCTGGGTCACATGTATCAAAATGGTTTGAAGGGAAACCAGCGTAAGGGCCCAGGCAGGCTGTGGTGTTTGTACACAGTTACCCCCAGCTAAGATGGAGGAGTGCTTGCATGTTCAACAGCTCTAGGGCTTCAGGGACTCTGGGACCCTGGAAGGGCGTCATGGTGGGGGTTCTGAGGAGACACAAGGCAGAGTGCCCCCCTTGGCAGATGGAGAGAACGGTGTGAGAAAGGGGAGGGCTTCACCAGGCTGTACAACTGTGTCTGGCGAGGTGGAACTTGGACTTATGACCTCAGCCTCCCTTTCAAGTCCTCTTCCTGCTTGGTGGGTGACCGGGACAGAACCAGGCTTGCCTTCTCTGAAAAGACCTAAACAGCCATAGGCTGGAAAAGGCTTTATAAGGCCCTTGCCATCCATCCCTCAAAGGCACCTAGCCCAGGAGACATTAACTCTGTGGATAGTAGCAGGAGGTCATTGTAATCTATTGATTGTTTAACACTTACTTGTGGTGTTTATCCAAAAATGGAAAGACTTCGCTGGCTGAAAACCTGTCCTGGTGTGTGTTCTCTGTGGGTGTGGAGAGCAAAGGCTGACTCCATGGCCAGGATTGTATTTGAGCACACTCTGCTCCCCTGCACCCCCAACACTGGCCTTTCTTTGGACTGCCTTGAGATCCTTGGATTCTTTTCAATTAAGGGAAACACCAGAAGTAAGCAGGCTACAGGGCACCGTGCAACTCCTGATTCTCCCACTGCCCCTTGCCTGCAGCAGGGCCTGAGGTGTTCCGGACACAGCTGGCAACCCTGAGACCAGTCAGGACAATGAGCATCTCCCTGCCAGCAGCAGCACACCCAGGCCTCAGGCACGGTTTCTGCCCCTGACCACCTCAGCGTTCGAGAAAACACTAAAAATACGATAGCTCTAAACTTGGAGCAATAAAAACAAGACAGGGCTCGCAGATGGACTGTTGGGTTGCTCCTGTGCCTTCTCCCAGAGGCTCACACTGCCCAGGACTAACCACAGGGATTCTTGGTCCAGTAGTTAGGAATGTGGTCTCTGCTCCATCCCTTCAATTGTTGCCTCCTCCAGCTGTGCCAGCTGTGCTTTTCCCTGAGAAAATGCCAGTCCTGTGAGACCATGAATTGTGCCCTTCAGGCCAAGGCGGCAGTGTGGACTTGGTTACGAAGGCAGATGTACCTGTTAGCTGTTCCCGTTAGCCGCTATGCCTTCTTTCGTCTGTACAACCAGGATGGATTAGCTCCCCCTAGTTTTTAGTCACTGGGTATAAATAAGTTTATTTCCCTTTGCAGAGAATTAAACTGGTAGCAGTCAGGGGACTGGGAACTTCAGGATAACACATGGGAGGCTTTTGTGAGCCAGGGCCGATAGTGTTTTATTTTTTTAAAAAAATAATTTCATACATGAGTGCTCTGTTTATATGATTCCATTCCTCCCTGCTCCCCACTCCAGCTCCTCCTGTGACCCCCATTCCCTCTCAGATTCATGAGATCTTCTTTATTGCTACATGCATACATACATACACACGTATGTACATATAAATATAACCTGCTGAGTCCATTTCGTGTTCATATGTGTATTTGTTTAGGATTGACCACCTGGGCATGGATAGGCTATGGGGCACTTGTCCCTGGAGAAGACAGTTTCCTTTAGTTGCCTTCACGTAGGAGTGAGGCCTTGTAAGGTGTCCCCCATCCACTTTGGCATGTCGGTGTTATAATTACACAGGTCTGTTTAGGCAAACCATATTTTGAGATTTCATGACTGCAACTTCCCTGTCATACGTACAAGACAACGTCACAGCAGACGCCCTGGACTTCTGGTTCTTACGGTCTTTCCGCCGTTCCTCCCGGATGTTCGGTCCTGGACTTCTGGTTCTTACGGTCTTTCCGCCGTTCCTCCCAGATGTTCCTGGATCCGTAGGTGCGGCAGCTGTGCTGCAGATGTGTCTATTGTGATTGGGCCCCATGGTCCATGGCTCCTGCATTTTGACTGCTTGTGATTTCTATAATGCGCTCCGTCTGCCGCAAAAAGGGTCATCTTTAGTGAGAGGCGGAAGCTACCCTTATCTGTGGGCATAAGGATAAAGAGAATGCAGTAAGGAATGATACTGACTCAGCAATAGGGTCTTACCTTCAAGTTCTGGAGGTAGCCAAGGCAACAGCAATACCTTATATTATTTTTGGAGTCTCTTCAACTTCCTTGACTAACAACTCAAAGGGAGCTGTCCCATGCCTGGCAGTGGGGTTTTGGTAGATAGACTATGACTCCTGCAGGGAGTATTATCACCCCAAGAGACACGACTTCCCTGTATATGCATGTGTATACACATATACTTACATATATTGTATATATATTTAAAAAAATTTTTTTTCTTTCCTTTTTGGTTTTTTGATAGGGTTTCCCTTTGTACCTGTCCTGGCACTTGCTCTGTAGATCAGGTTGGCCTCGAACTCACAGAGATTCACCTGCCTCTGCCTACTAAGTACTAGGATTAAAGGTGTGCACCACCACCGCATAGTCCAAATAATTTGGTTCTTTTACCCATTTGACATTAACTGGAACTGTCATAAGACCACACCTAGCCACCAGGGAAACTGGGACACGGAGTGTGTGGGAAAGCCTTAGTTGTTTCTGCCATGCTTCTGCCTCCCTCTCTGAACCCCGGGGGCTCTGTTCACACTATCTCAGTAAAGAGTGTGACCTCTGACCTCTGCCTCTCTGGCTTTGTGCCTCTGACCTCAGCTGCTTGGAAGCCTTGGTAAGGACAGATGATTTACTCTCCATATTCCACACTTCTCTGGGCCTCTGACGTGGTTCAGAGGGGACCTTGCCACCCATATAGGGATTACTCTTCGAGCCACTTTCAGGAAGTAGAGACTTGGCGTCTGAATCTTTGCCGGCAGGACCCTAGAACTGCATTAATATTCCCTTTGAGGACTTTTAGATAGTCGGAAGCCCAGGAGTCACCTGTTCAGGAAGTGCACGCTAGTTCAGGGATTTCTCCAGTAGCAATGTGATTTGAGTACTGATCGCAGATTCCCTGGAAGTTCCTGGGCTGGAAACTAATGGTTTATGCCCAGAGGACCCGCTCGGCAGATAGGACAGCAGGCTCAGACACTCCAGGCCTGCCCATAGGCTCCCCTTTACTGTCCTCACGGTGTGCTTATTTCAAGGCTATGGGGAGCTTGTGACAGCCCTTTGGGAGCTTTCCTAGCACCTGGGGTGACAGGATGGTGGGCAGAACAGTCAGCAGAGGGCTGCTTCTCATGCCAGCCCTGGCCGCTGATGGACACCGCAACCCAGTCACACCACCCCTTAGGCACAGGCCCCTCATCCAGTCCTTCCCGGCAATCACACCTGTGCGGTGCGTCAGCCTTTGTGTTGCTTCTGGGAAAGCCTCACCTCTGTTTGTATGGGAATAGACCCTCCTTACCTCCTGAGTCCGAGGGGGAACCTAGATAGTGAGCCCCTAATTGTTTACGTTGTAAAGATTTCCACTAAGGCGAGATCAGAAAGAGGACCTGAATGCTGGCATGGGTCCCTTCTTCCAGGACCACCTGGCCTTAGCCATCCTGTTCACGCTCAGAACTTGGGCCAGGCCACCCCTTGTCCTGTGCGCCGGTGCCTTCCTCCTGTCCCTCTCTGTCTTTGTGAGTGTAGACTGTGTTGACTGAGCTGGGTTTTACCAGTTTCCGTTTGTGGAAACATACAGCATCTCCCTCCCCATACAGTTTAGGAAGATTCTGAGGCCTTGTTTCTTCCTGTCAGGCTGCGCTCTGGGTTGAGCTCTCCAGAACACAGGCTTCAAGGGGAGACACTTGACAGGCCCAGCCTGGAGGGATGCATCCTCCTCTCTCCTCTCAACTTGTCAGGTACTCCAGATCTGTATATGATGTGGTGCAGCAGGCTTCCTGTGTGGAAAACCCAGACCTGCCTTTATCTGGGGTCTCAGTTTCCTCTTCTTCATGGCTCGGGATACCCTCGTGAGAGCCTGGGGACCTAGCCTGGCAGCCCGCGGCCACAAGCTGAAGAGAGAAGTGGGCTTTCAGGTAACAGTCAGGGAGGGCTGCACGCCCACCAGCAGGCAACGAAGTGTCAGTGTGTCCCGGCAGCTGGGCAAGGCCAGGCTGCCCCTCTCCTACCAAGTGTCCGTGTGCTGGGTGGGAACTGACGTCCACTGAAGTCCCTTTGCCTCTGCCCTGTGCTGATTTACCACTTTGGGATGGATATCTGACCTATGTCCTGTTGGCAGCCACAACCCGACCAGGAGCTGGTCACAGGAAAGGAGGCTGAATCGGAGGGCTCAGGATGGGGCTCAGCTTCCTTAGGAGTTAGACTGACCCCTAACGTGTCTGAAGTGTAGGATGGAAGAGAGACTCACAACTTTGTGTAAACAAGGTAGACCCAGATGGCGGCCTCCCGATTTCCGTGCTCTTGGAATGGTCTTGTACTCCACCAGGAAGTGACGCCTGTTGTTCCACAGTGAAATACACAGAACATTTACCATTCCCAGTGTTGCTAATGTACACCCGGTTCTGGGACACGACATGTGGTAGTCGCACTGTCGACTGCCACCACATCCAGTTTCTACAACTTTAGGGGGCAGAGCCTTGAGCATGATAAGCAGGTGCCCTACTGCTGGGTCCCTGGCCCCAATCTCCAGAGCTTTTTCATTTTCCCAGACTGACCCCCCTTACCTGTTTAATTTCTATGAACTGAGCACGAGGGCACACCACTCTCAGTTGTCCCCCTCTTAAGGCTAACAGGTATTGCTCTGTAGGTAGGGGCCACGTGCTGCCCATCCACTCTCCTACCAGTGGACCCTGAGGTTGCTTCTTCCGGTGTTGTATAGCCCTGCTTTAATTTGCTAAATCCTAGGGAATTCTAGGTCAGTCTTTTGACAAATCACCATACCGTCTCCACAATCCTTTAACCGATTTACATTTGCTTGTGAGGGGGCTGCTGATCTTGCTTGTTAACCTGTACACCTGGGAAGAGGGACCCTCAGCTGAGGATTTGCCTCCATCAGACTGGCCTGTAGACACGGCTGTGGGGCATTTTCTTCATTGCTAGTTGATGATGCCCACTGTGGGCGGTGCCACCCCTACGTAGGTGAGGCTGGGCCGTATAAGAAAGGCGGCCGAACACGAGCCTAGAAACAAGTCAGTGAGCGGCGGTCCTCCATGGTTTCTGCTTCAGCTCCTGCCTCGGGTACCTGCCTTGGTTTCCCCCATGATGGACTATTACCTGTAAGCCAAAATAAGCTCTGTCCTCCCCAGGTTGGCTTGGCCGGTGTTTTATCACAGTGACAGAAAGCCAACTAGGCCCGCCATTTAATACCGGAAGTGTCCACATCCCACAGTGTATATCGGGAACAGTCAATGGGAATAAAATGGAGTTTTGTTGTGATTTTGATGTTGTCCCCCAGCACTCAGTGATCCTAGGGATATTTCACGTGCTTGTTGAACATTTGTATTTCCTTGAAGAAATGCCTATTCAAGCCCTTGCCATTTTTGATCAGATTGATCACGTTTCCATTGAGTTGCTGGAGTTCTTTATATATGTATATCCCCACCCTTTATCAGTCATTTGCAGAGGATTCTTATTATCTATTTTGCAATGGGCTCTTGCCATGGTGCCCAGGCAGCATGAATGAATGGATTTATGTGGTTGTGTGTGTACACATGTGTAAGTACACATGCAAGTGTGTGCATATATGTGTAAGTACACATGCAAGTGTGTGCATATATGTGTAAGTGCACATGCACGTGTGTGCATATATGTGTAAGTACACATGCACGTGTGCATATATGTGTAAGTGCACATGTGCATGTGTGCATATATGTGTAAGTGCACATGCACGTGTGCATATATATGTGTAAGTGCACATGCACGTGTGTGCATATATGTGTAAATACATGGGTCCTGGGCATCTGAACTCAGGTCCTCATGGGTCCAGGGCATCTGAACTCAGGTCCTCATGCTCGGACAGCAGGCACTTTGCTGATCAAGGCATCTCCCAACCCAGGCTGCCTGAACACAGATATTAACATGGTTGTGATGCCGATAAGACCTTAAACTATAGCTTTCGACAGATGTTTATGGACGGTAAGACCTGAGACAAATCATGCTCAGGGCTTTTGAAAATCATAATGTAGCCTGTTAGGGAGAGAGCGCTCATACTGGGTCAGCCCCCACTGGCCCAGCTTTCTTTTGCCTTGCCAGACAAAAACCACTGCCGCAGCTAGCTAGTTCTGTGATCACAGACTAGCTGAGGTCTGTCGATTTTCACCGTGCTTACGAGCGAGGCACTTCGAGGCATGCCTGCCCGATGACTCGACACAACAGTGTGTCCAAACTGCGCGTTGTAAGGCTCCGTGAAACCGACTTTCTGATAGTTGCAGAGCAAAGGCCAATCCATGGCATCAGGTGGCCAGTGTGATCCAGGGCAAAGTGCAGGTGCTCTGGGTACAGCACTGTGTCCTGACTCAAGTTATTCTGGGGGTCAGTAATGCCATGAAGTCCCCAACACAGCGCCTGGAGCTAGGGCTCCCCAGGCCTTCTGTTTAGTGCTACTGTCCCCTGGTCCTGAGCAAGTCGGGTGAGCAGATGGAAGGAAGGGAGGGAGGGAGGAAGGAAATGAGGGAGGGGAGGGGAGGGGGGAGGGGAGAGGAGGGGAGCTGATTGGGGCTACCAGAATGCCAGTCACTGATGGCCAGTCCTTCTGAGCCTGTCTGTACCATAGTGCATGCATTTCTGCCTTCCTTCCTCAGGTGACCTGTGGGCTCCCAGGGATGGGGCCGCACCTGTCTTTCATCTCCCATGGTACCTTTCACAGTCTCAAACCAGAGACATCTCAGTCAGTTCCCGCTGCTGACTTAACTATCCGCTCTGCATTTCTGTCTCGGGGGACTTCGTTCTCTTTCCAGTTTCTTGCCCACTTCCTTTATCCTGTGTCTCCACCACCCACTCCAGAGTCACTTGGGTCCTGCACGTCTCTGTGATGGCGTCCCTTCCCACTCTGCTGCAGGTGACCTATTGGAGAACACAGTCTAGGAATTTCTAGTCCTCTTATTTTGGGACCATAGACAGGTAACAAATGGACAGGATGAATCCTCTTACTGGCATGGGTGGGACAGAGGAAGCATTCCAGAACATGGGCACGTTGGAACTAGGAAGGGACCCTCCAGTGCATCTCACTGGAGAATCCTCTTTGTATCTGGTTGAGGCTGTCACAAAGGGACTTGTGACCTTTACTGGCCTTGTATATTGGTCAGGGCATTTTAAACCCAGCCTAGACAGATGGGTGTCTGCCCTTCCCCAACCCAGGTTCCCATTCGGGGCAAGTACAGCAGAAAGTCCAGGGGTTGGGTCTGGAGAGCCTCTGCATGACCCTTGTTCAGTACATGCCTGCAGCTCTCTCCCTGGCTTGGGCTTAGAGGTTTCCACTCAGGGGCCTGACAGTTGCTTCTGACAGACAGATGTGCTAAGAGTCAGAGGAAATGAAGACCTGTTGGAGCTTGGCTGAGGTGAGGTCTGGCTGACACAAACAGAAAGCAGGCGGCAAGCGTCGAGAAGAGCCGAGCAGCAGAGGGCAGGGGAGCTCTTGTCCCTTTGGGCCGTGGCTACTGACGCAATTCAGATGGACCCAGCTGTCCTGCAGGTCTCCTGCCCCACGCCCAGTTCTCTGAAAGAGAGGAGGAAGTGGTGGTGAACACCCTCCCTATCTTGTGTCCCTGTGGTGGGCCTCGGAGCGCCTTCGGTGTCACTTCATGATTTGGCAGATGAGGAAACCGGCTCCCTGAGAGGGGAAGTGGCTTGTCATAGGTCACAGGTCATTTGATGGCACTGTGTTCATTCTTATCAGCCAGCTACCAAGAAGTAGGTCAGCCCACGTCTGAAGCACCCTGCATCCCACATGCTCTCGGCAGTGAGCCCTCAGGGTGCAGGGCGGAGTGAGGTGCTCTTGGACCTGGCTGTGTGGGATCCATGGACAGTGGGCTCTCTGCTGGGACTCTTCTCCTGCTGCTTTACCCTCTCACACCTAATCATCCGTTATTTCTCTGACACCTCCTTGGAGGTCAACTACATGTTGGCTGAGCCCAGCAGTGGGTACCACATCTAACATAAAGTCTGTTCCATCCAAGGAATACTGGGTTAATGGGTATGAGGTATTCTTTGACCCCTGCCTCCTGTCAGGAAGGGAGGAGAGTGACTGACCAAACCTTAGCCTATAGGAGTCCCATTAAGTGAGAGTGGAGCTAAACAGCCCGTAGCTGTAATGTGAGGAAACATACAGGAAACAGTGCAGAGTTAACTTGATGGAAGGTAGACTCTCCTGGGAGATGAGCTTCCGGGCATGCCTGGGGGTCCTGGTTACCTTAACTGGGATGGGAAGACCCATCACTGGGTGACACCATTCCCTAATTAAAGGATTCTGGTCTCTCCAGAGGGGTACACCTTGAATCCTAGACTTGGGAGGCAAAGCAAGTGGATTTCTGTGATTGAAGTCAATCTGGTCTCACAGTGAGTTCCAGGCCAGCCAGGACAACCCTGTCTCAATGGTGATGATGATGATGATGGTGATGATGACGATGGTGATGATGATGATGATATGAGATGATAATAATGGTGATGATGATGGTGGTGATGATGATAGGAGATGATAATAATGGTGATGATGATGATGGTGATGATGATAGGAGATGATAATAATGGTGATGATGATGATGGTGATGATGATAGGAGATGATAATAATGGTGATAATGATAGGAGATGATAATAATGGTGATGATGGTGATGATGATGATGATGATATGAAATGATAATAATGATCATGATGATGATGGTGATGATGATAGGAGATGATAATAATGGTGATGATGGTGATGATGATGATGATAGGAGATGATAATAATGGTGATGATGATGACAATGATGATGATGATGGTGATGATAATGACTATAGAGAAAGAAAGCTGAGCACTGGTACGTGAGTGTGCATTCATTGCTCTGTCCTGATTACGGATGCAGTACACTCACCATCCCTTAAGCCCTTGCCACTGTGACTCCCCACTGTGATGGACTGTGGCCTGGAACGGCAAATCATAACAAACCTTTTCTTCCTGAAGTTGCCTTCATCAGGCTTTGTTATTACAGCAGCCGGAAGAAAACACTAAAACATACCAGAAGTGCAGCTTAGGAGAGAAAGACTGGATAGAAATGCAGATGTTTTCCTTCATTTGAGAGTTAAAATGTGCATCTGATACACTCAGGGCCCAGAGGATGGGAGACTACCGTGGACTGGAATTTTACCAGGCAGCAGGCAGAGGAGAATGAAGGGAAGAGAGGCATGTGTATTCTAGGGAGGGAAATTGCACAAGCACCATGGTGGAGCAAACTGCTACCCATAGACACATTGCACAAAGCAAGCTTCCCTGCTCATAGGTTCATTGCACAAAGCAAGTTTTATTGGGCCACAGCCACCCTCATTCCACGGCTGCCTCTGTATTACAGGGTGTCAGGGAGTAGATGCAATGGACCGTGGCCTCCGAAGCCCAATGTTTAGACCTGGACCTTCACAGAATGCCTGCCCACAGCCTGTGCTGAGAAAGGAATGAATGGACTCTAGGGGTGTATGGCTAACCTGGAATACGTGAGCAGGGGCAGCGAGAAAGGAGCTTACTGGGTTTAGAGGGAAGGGCTTGGCTTTTCTGTAGGGAAGATGACAATATAGCCTCTGGCTGGGTCTGGTGAACCCATTGTCTCACTTAATTTGACTGTTACATCAATCCTGAGTGATAAAGGATTTTGATCCCAGATTTATAGAAGAAACCAAGATTTGAAGGTTCTCTGATTCTCTCAAGATCACAAAGTTGGGAGTGGGAGTCAAAAGCCAAATACACTGTCCATCCCTTAGATGTTTACTGAGCCCCACCATGCACTGAGCAGGAACAGGGCTCTGGGACACCATAAGGGACAAGACAGGCAAGGTCACTTCACTCACAGAACGCAGAGGCCCACCCCAGCTCCTTAGAGAAGCAGAGACCCCTGGCCCCTGCAGTCGGAGAGGGACCAGCGAAGGTTCATTATCATCTTCATGCCCAGATGATGGGCACAGAAGAAATGAAGTCATATGGCCCTGGATATGAAGGAGCTTCCACCCAGGAGAGGGGGAGCCAGCCCCGCTAGCTTCCTGGAAGTGGGACTGTGGATAAACCCCAGAAGGCATGGCTTTCAATAAGCTTAGCTGTAGCCTAGCTCTGGTTCACTTTCTTCAGCCGGAGGTGGGTGCCGTGATGGTAACATTCTTCACAGGCTTGCTTTGGAGGCCAGTGAGCACGTACATGCTGAGAACAGTACAGGCGGTGGTGAGGAGGCAGCGGTGGTGGTTAGGGAAGCCTGGCCAGGCAAAGAGACTGCCGGTGAGAAGCCGGGCAGGAGATGACGAAAATCACGGGCGAGGGGAACGCGTTGGCACGTTCTAAAAGACGGGTAGTGAAGTTCTGTTTTGTTTTGAAGCAAACCTGAGGTCTGGATGGTTTAAGTCAAGACAAAGCAAGCACTGGGAGTGGACACACTCTTCTCTGCCCACCTGACACTCTGGGAACTTCGCCGGCCATTTCTTGGTCTGTCCAGGGCCCACTCCCAACTGTCCTCCTTAGAGTGGAATGACAAACTGGGGACTTCCTGTTGGCCCCTGATTACAATGCAGAACTGGCCAGTGTGGTGATGCTACCTGGAAGATAAAATACAGTCAAATCTGTCTTAGAATAAATCGGCTCTGTGCTGGGCTTGCTGAAGGTATTTTCCTTTATTTGGTTTTGAGATGCAGTCTTGGTAGCTCACCACACAGACCAGGCTGGCCTTGCATTTGCAGCGATCCTCCTGCCTCTGCCTCCTAAGTGCTGGGACTGCAGGTGCAGGCCACCACTCCGAGCCCATTAAGAGCATTTTAATAGAGATGTTGGAGAATCATCTGGGAGGGGTATCTGTGCTCACAGTGCTAGCACACAGCCTCTTCACTGGGCTCCCACCCTGCCGTAACTTCAAGGGTTTACAGTGGTTACAGTCTTTTGCATGGCCTAGGTCAGGAGACAAACCAGCTTTTCAGCAGTAGCCGGGACAGGCTAGGCATACTAGAATAACTCGGCCAATGCCAGCGTTTAGTCGGAGTGAATTGATTCCACGAGATAGGCACACTCTGAGAGACACCTGGTGGGCTGATGCCTAGATCACTAATACGTAAAAGCTCTCCATTTTGTGTGGATGATGGGGCACCCCAAGATACAAGTGCTGTCTCCTTCCTTCTAACTTTGAGTCCATCACCAGAGAGATGATTCTTTCACTAAGAGGGCTTGAGAATCTGTAAGGCGAACAGAGATCAGGGTCTGCCTCATGCTTGGAAAAATCCCTGACTTGTTGACACAGTGGATACTGCTTTTTAGGCAAAGCATGGGGGCAGTAGTTATCTTTTGGGCCCAAAATATCAGTGCTGTAGTGGGATGGAACTGTCGGAGGGTCTCAGTTTCTAAACCCTGAGACATGTTGAAATCACTAGAGTGATCTCTAAAATCCTTGTACCTGAGCGGCATCCTGGACCAATGAAATCAGCACTCTCTGGGGAGAAAGTTCAGGAAGCCATATTTCTAGAAAATCCCCCAGACGACTCCAAAGTGTCCTGAAGGTTAAGAGCCCTTAGTCTAGAATTTATGGTGCTTCCCAGGCTGCTGGTGGATTCTGAGCTCTTGGACAGGGCCCACTGGTTTGCCTACTTTGTTAAGTGATTCACTGCATCTGTAGGTTAGATCTTGCCTGGCAGGTTCCGTGTGGGCAGCAGCCAGCCTGAACTGGGTGCTGACATTTGACACTGGCATTCTATGGGAGCAAGGTTCACAGTATTGGCCACACACACGCAGGCTGCTGACACTCCCAGGTAGATGGGGCTTCCCTGCACACCTGGAAGGCCAGACCTTCTGATGCTGAGGTCAGGATGCTGTCTTCTGCCTGTCTGGAAGGGACCCGTGGTATGTATTTGTATCATTTCCCAGGCTTGTGGAAAGGGAAGAGAACAGAGGGGTTGATGTAATGAATAAAAGGAGAACAGGAAGAAGAAACTTAAGGCCAAGGCAGCTGTGACTCACTGTGGTCCAAAGTAGGCGTGGAAACAGGCCTTCCGCAGCCACAACATCGCAGCCTTTTCAACAAGGAAATGGCTGGAGGCTGACTGAAACCTTCCAAGGAGCTTCTGGAGTTTTCTGTCACTTAACTCTTCTTTTGTAGATGAATGTGAGAATGGGCTGGGAATGACAGCCTGCCTGCCTTAGAGATGGGCAGAATGAAATCTAAAACAGCAGCCATACAGCTGCCCGTTCTCACTGGAAATGGTCAGAAGGCGAGGCAGGGCCAGCCACAGCCAGGTCCGTCTGGTCTGTAGATATGTCCCCAGCTTATAGAGTCTGGGGATGGAGAGTCCCAGAAGTAAAGACTCATGAGAGGCCCTGTCTGAAAGCCCCCAGATGAATGAGTCAACAGTAGATGAAGACAGCCCGTGAGCTCCCGTGGCTTATTCACGTCAAGCAAACAAGAGATGTCCCAGCAACTATTTTTCCTTGGGCATTCTTCAAGGTCCAATTCAGAGATCTAAGAGGGCATCTTAATGGGTCCCTACATCCTGCCAGCTGCCTCCCACTCCAGATGTTAGAAGTCCCTCCTTGCCAGCTTCACAGACCATGCAAGACCCACTTGGATCGGTAGAGCCAGACACACTGATCAGCCCAGCTTGGGTGAATGTTCCACAGGCTGGGTCTTGATTTAGCAGCTGTTCATCCCATGCCTGCAGTGTTAAAATTAAGTGACTGTCACTGGTGTGGTGGGTGCTGATCTCTGTAGCAGAAAGGATGCTCTAGGGTGACCACATGGTCAGTTGAGGACTCCAGGCTTAGATGGACTTCATTCTCATTCATACTTGGTCACCCGTTAGCAGCGGGACACAGGCACGTGGGGCGGGGGAGAATCTTACAACAGAAATAAAACAGGTAGTTTGTGAGAGAAGGCATTTGAAACACCCAACACAGCAATGTTGCCATCAGGGGCTATGGGTGAAAGGCACACAGGAGCAGACTATGGAAAGAGCCTGTAATGAAAGAGGGTGTTGCCTGGCCTCTGGAGAGAGCTGGGAGGGTGGAGCCACACAGACCCAGCAGTGCCCACTCCTCTTGGCAATCATGGAGCCCGCAGTTTCCTGCGCTCTGTGGGACTGGAGAGTGGGAGGATGCATTGGCATGCTGTCCGCGTGATGAAACCCCAGGAATGGGTGTGCTGAAGGGGAAGGTCAGGGGCGAGCTCTGTTGGTGGCGGCGGTGGTGTGATGTGGGACTTGTAAAATTCCCCAAACCAAACCCAGGAGCAGGTGCCAAGTGATGTCAAAGCCATCTCTCTCTGGGTACCAGAGGTGACCACACTGGCCTGAAGTCTGATGAGTCTCTAAGATCAGGATAATTCTGGGAGAATTCTCACTGACAGCTTCTATAATCCAGGCCGCTCAGGGCAGCATGAAGACAAAACTGGGACCTGAGCATGGGAGAAACCCAGGGAACTGACTGAAAAAGAATGGTGTAGGCCTCAGGATCCACCATGTACCGTACTGCAAGGGATACAGGCTTCCACTCTAACTTCCATCTTCCTAGAGTTGGGAAGGGGAAGGAATGAAGGGACACAGTGATACAAGGAGAACACGGCAGGACAGGTGTGGGATTTCTGGTAGGTCCTGCACCTGTGAATGAGGGTATCAGGCAAGCTGGTAAATGCCTGAGCTTTGATGTTCTCACCTGGAAACTGGGAGTCATGGGTCATCACATAGTCTGGGTCTGTGAGATGCAAGATGGCTGAGTGCTCAGTGTACAGAGATGCTCAGTAAACGCTGACTGTCCGTAGGAGAGGGGACTACAGCCCTGTGCCTACGGTTCATCCATTTGACAAGCATATCGTCACCTGTCATGGCAAAGCTTACTGGCCCCTGACATGAGCTCTGCACTGCAGGACAGGTGCCCTCGCTTCCTGGCTCTGGGGCTATCGGCTTCCACTAGCAGGCATCCCCTCTTCTCTGCAGCTTTGTCATTATTGCAGACAGACAGACAGACCATGTCTTCGTCTCTTTCCGTCTATGAGCGCCTTTTCCGTAGCGAATTATGATCACTCGATGTTCTACCCACTTACCAAATTCATAGCCAGTGCTCAAGTGTGGGGCACTGACATTGGTTTCCCAGCCCGGCTGGGGGTAGGTATGAAGCTGAGATGTGAGTGGCTGGCCTCTCACCGCTTACACTGGCACTTGTTTCTTAGCCAGAGAGGCATTTGCGGGGGGTGGAGGGGGTATGCCTACTGCCCTTCACATCTGAGAGCCACTGTACACGCTCCACTCCTCTGTCTGTCCAGAATGTCTGTAAGGCAGTGGAGGAGACACAGCACCCGCCCACGCTCCAGGAGATCAAGCAGAAGATTGACAGCTATAACAGCCGGGAGAAGCACTGCCTGGGCATGAAGCTGGTAAGCAGGGCCCTGTTCACCTCTACCTGGCATCCCTCCTGCCCCACCCCCACCTCTCTGCCTGGCTGTCATGTACTTGCCTATGCATGAAGGTGGGCAAGCCTGTCCTCCCCCTCCCCGTCCAGCATCCTTCTGTGCCCCTCCCTGCAGAAGCAGTGATTCCCTTGCAGCTCACTCTTCTTTGTCCAGACCCAGCTTTCTGTGCCCTCGGCCCTCGGGAACCCAGAGAAACAGGCTTTAGAACAGACTCCAGAGACAATCTCTGTCCATCCTCTATCAGATCTGGGAAAGTTTACACTCTCCTAACTTCAGTGTGAGAGATCTTAGGGGATTAAATGACAGCGATGAAGGGTTTGGGGGCTTGGTCCCCAGGAACTCTAGGCCAGGGGAATTTTGCAAGAAAAGCGGAGTGTGTATTGGTAAGCACCCCGACCATGCACAGGGTCAGAGAGGCTGTCTTTAAGGGGTGATGCTAGAGGAACCCTGCCCCCTGCTGGAGACTGGTAGCAACTGACTCTTTGGGGCGCCCAAGACACACAGGTGCCTCAGAAAACCCAGATTTTAGCCAGAGGCTGGAGTTTGTTGGGCTGGATCTCTGAGGTAGAGAGGTGCCTGCAGACTCTGCCTTTAGGTGGGGACTCAACAAAGGCAGCTGGCACCTGTCTGTTGGAGATTTGAAGCAGCCAGCCTAGACTTCCTGTGAAGGAAGCCACAGCGGCCCCACTAATCCTCTCTGGCCCTTCGGGACCATCAGCACCTCCAGATAGCAGACTCAGGAAGGAACTCAGACAGGCTGGCTGGAATGGCCCCTGTCAGGGCCTCTGCGGTTCACAACCTCGAGCGGCAGTCAGATCATGGAGGATATACTTCCCACTTGCAGAGTGAAGATGGCACCTACACAGGCTTCATCAAAGTGCATTTGAAACTCCGACGCCCCGTGACGGTACCTGCTGGGATCCGACCCCAGTCTATCTACGACGCCATTAAGGAAGTGAACCCTGCAGCCACCACAGACAAGCGGACGTCCTTCTACCTGCCGCTCGATGCCATCAAGCAGCTACACATCAGCAGCACCACCACCGTCAGCGAGGTCATCCAGGGGCTGCTCAAGAAATTCATGGTTGTGGACAACCCGCAGAAGTTTGCGCTTTTTAAGCGGATACACAAAGATGGACAAGGTATGAGCAGTCCCAACCTCCCCCAGTTTGCCAGTGTCCACACACTGGCGTAAACCCACCGCGAGCCCTGGATGGGGTGTGGGCCTCCATGCAGCGGGGCTACAGCCCTCTACGTGCTGCTAGGCTTTGTGGATGAGCAAAGCATGGAATCTGGGCAGGAAAATGAGCAGAGAGCCTGGCCAGGCAGTTCCATGCGTGCACCAGAAAGACACGCTCTGGGCTCCCAATTTTTATAACGAGGGGTCCACTTTGGAAGGTGATGTAAGTGGAGGCAGGGCCTTGGGAATGCCAGGCAGGAACTGAAGGCTCTGCCTCTGAGCTACCACGGTCTTGTCAGGTTCGTACCCACTAGATGAGCCATGCCTGTTGCTGTTCACAGTGCTCTTCCAGAAACTCTCCATTGCTGACTGCCCTCTCCACCTGCGTCTGCTCGCTGGGCCTGACACTGATGTCCTCAGCTTTGTGCTAAAGGAGAACGAAACCGGAGAGGTAGAGGTAGGTCTGGACCTTCTGCAAAAGCCAGCCTGGGTGGGGAAAGATGGGGGCTGCTGTCCCGGGTGCAGTGAGGGGAGGGCGTGACGACTAGAGAGCTGCGATGTGCTGAGCCACAGGCTGGGTTTGACCCAGGCTCAGTGGGCACATCACAACGAAGCAAGTTAGAACCTGCATACGGCAAATCCTGTGGAAAGGATTCTACTTGCTTTGTGAAGCCGGGGCTGAGGTGTAAGGTGGGAGGATTGGGGTGGGAGGATTATCACACACTGAGAAACTATTTGGGCCCAGACTGGTTTTGCCCCAGACTGCCCTAAGGCCCAGCAATTTCCATCTGGGTTCTGCTGCGCACAGGCAGTTTTGAACTACTTTTTTCTCCTAAAATGACTTCCTCTCTCTAAGAGGGACTAACCAGTGTCAGTCTCCTGGCAAAAATGGGGTAACATCAGGCAGCAATCCTCAAGTCCAGGATACTTAGGATATGGTCTTCAGCAAGTGACAGAAAGAGGAGGGTCTAAGTGTTTATCACACTGCTCTGTGGAGGTTGAACATGATCAGGATTGGCTTGGTGCGGGGGGGGGGAGGGTCAGTGGAGGATCTGAGCAGAACAGACAGGGCTCTGCCCTCATTTCAACCAGGATTACAGCGTGGTCTCGAGTCTGTTAGGAAGAGAGCCACCGGAAGCATGTGAGCTCTGCTGCCTAGGGCCTGGGGTTGGGAGAGGAAAATCCAGCTCTAGTCCACACTGCTGCTGCGGCTCCATGGCTTCCTTCCCTTCTTTCTGTGGAGTGTGGGGACTAAGGCAGACACCATAAATGCTCCCCTGTGCTCTAAGAGCTTGTAGTCTCCTCCCTTTCTTCCGTGGGGAGGTAGCTCGGCCAGCTAGGGCCCACTGACTCAAGAGGAGGTAGGTGACAGGGTGGAGTTTGGTGCCTGCCGTCCACAGCTAGAGAGAGGTATCCTCCTGCCTCTGGAGAGCACAGCCAGCACCCAAGTGAAGATCTCAGCTGCTGCTGACTCGTCCCGTAAGAACGGGGCATAGGGCTGGGAACTCCACGAGTGTCAGAATTTCACCGTCTGTGGCTGATGTGACCGTCGTGTATAGCACAGATGTCATTCATGGTACCTGCGTGTTCAGTGGGGGGGGGGCTCGGGTCATGTCAACATCTAACCGTTTCCCCTTGTTTTCTCCTCCTCCCTGCCCCACAGTGGGATGCCTTTTCCATTCCTGAGCTCCAGAACTTCTTAACTATCCTGGAAAAAGAGGAGCAGGACAAAATCCAGCAAGTGCAGAAGAAGTACAACAAGTTCCGACAGAAACTGGAGGAGGCGCTACGGGAGTCCCAGGGGAAGCCTGGGTAGCCGCCGCCTCCTGTCCTCAGTGCCCTCTCATTTATTTTATTATTTTGCAACAGACATTTATTCTCCAGACACCTCTGGGTCCACCTGTGCCTGCCCAGCAGTTGACAGATGCGGCACAAAGTCTCTTCCACAAAGTGTCTGTACAGGGTTCAAGTCCTGCCAACCCACGGCGCCATGACTCTGCAGAGACTCCACCTGGATCAGAACGAACAATTTTTACCCCGCCCAACCTGCCGGCCTTCCACAAACCAAATCGTTGCCTCTCTGGTCAAACTCCAATCAATCACAGCAGCCGGCAAAAGGGAAGAAAGGTTTTAGAGCGCTGTGCTCTTTCTCTGGATTCAATCCTTCATTCAGTTCCTCTTCTTTGCCACCTACAGTATCTTTATTTATGGGTCAAATGTGCTGTCTTCGTTTAGCTAAGTCCTTGAAAGCAGGGAAATGCTCACGGAAGGACTGTCCTCCTCGCCTCCAGGTGCCTCCCCTTCACTAGGACTAGATTTCCAGATGCTACAGCCTGCCCAGGCCTGTCTCTGTCACCCCCAGGCTGTGCACATGCAAACCCAAAGGCATATATGTACATCTGTGTGGTATTTCAGCATGTCTCTGTCCGATGTTTGTTATGTTAAGTCCTGAGTTTAATGTTGTCATCCTCATGGATTTCTACCAAAGGGAAACCAGACACTTCACACTTTTAGTTTCCTGCTGAGTCGCCAGAAAGAACGCAGAGAAGCTCATGCAAGCTGTCTACAGCCCGCCTACAGCTAGGACCTCTTGTCTACTCCTCAGCCTCCCGCTCTGCCTCCGTCCTCTCCAGCTGCTGTCCGAGGAGCAGCCTCGATTACTTACAGTGGCTGGGAACTTTCTGTTGCAAGGCTTGGTCTGCTTGCAGCACGGCGTCCAGCCAGCCTGTGGGCCTGACCTCCCTGGTGACTTCAGTGCCTTTTTGTTTTCAGAGAGAAGAGCAGGGCATGTTTGCTGCAAGCTCTGCTGCTGGCCTGCCCAGGGCAGGAAGTGGACCATGGCGGTGTAGAAATGAGGGCAGGGCAGTCCTCGATGCACAGGTGATGACCACTCTGCCATCAAGCTTCCTGATCAGGCTCTGACTCCGAAGATGTGATCTTGTTAAACCACACTGGCAGCATCAGATTCTGACTCCAGCTCACTGACGAGTTCAAACTGAAAACAGCAGTCAGAACCGCAAAGACCCTCACTCAAGACAGAGGGAGAAAAACTTGTCCCTTTCAAAGAAGGCCGGGGTTCCAATCCGGCCTCCGGAGGAGACCGCTTTCTTGTTACCCTGCCTTTCCACACCCCTCGGGTTGTTTAAGCCCAAGCTTCTCCGTGTAGCCGCAAAGTCCCCTCCCTAGCTCAGGCTAGTCCCTGCCACTCCTGTCCCAGAGGAATGCTGGGTCCTTGTCATTCAGTCTTCAGAGCTGACAAAGCAACGCGAGCTAGCAACTCTGTGAGGCTGTGCATGCCATCAGCCCTGGCCGTCTGCCATCTCGTGTGCAGCCTTATCTCTTCCCTCCCCACTGTGTATTACAGGGACAGACGGAAAGTCATTCCCTTCATCCTGCATGTCTGTAGCATAGGAGAAGGCATGGCTCCTGCTGCAAACACTGTGAATGCTGCTGAGACCCTCCCCCCATGGATGCTATTTTATTTTTGAGAAGAAAAAAGGTCATGTATATATATATATATATATACAAATATGTGTGTATATACACATAGAGGCATAGAGCTATATATAAAGGTGTTTATTCAGAAAATTATAGTAAAATTGAGACTTTAAGCACAGTTGGACTCAGGACCTCTTCTGAGGTTGAGCCCCTGGGAAGGGTTAGGTCCCTTCAGCCCCAGAGCTGGGTGTAACTGCTGGTAGTGCCTTCTATGGTTGTATTGCTCCGTGGGTGTTTGTTTTGAGAACATTTTCCTTCTAAATGTTTTTTCTTATATATGTTTTTTAATGAGTAATAAAGGCTTACTGCGAGAACAGTTCACAATGGAGGCATCCTCATTGAACTTCCTCCTATGGGAACTGAGCTGGAGCGAGGGGCCTGCAGCAACAGGAGGTGCATTTCTTGGCAGAGCCAAGCTTTCTTCTGTAGTAAGATTGGGATTAAAGGCTGCCACCCAAATGCTTCTGAGGACACTCTACACATACAGGGTACTGCCTGTTCTCCATCTCCTATCTCCCTAGCTGGGGACGGGAGAGGACTTAGAGCCAAGCACATGCTGAGTTAGAAAAGAGCGGGGCTTTCTGGCTACAAAGGTAACCAGCAGCTCTGTCCTGGAATTATTGGACAATAAGACGTTAATGTGCCATGGACAATTTCAGCCACGAGAGGGCCGAGCTGGCACCAAGCAGCCCTCATTTTGGCACCCTCTGATTTCCAGCAAAGATGCATCTTTGAATTCATAGAAAAAGTCACATAAGTTAACTAGAGAAATCACTGCCTACCTTCTGGGGTTGTTGCAAGTTTTCTTCTGACTTCTACATGTGTGCTGTGGCATGTGCACCTACACATGTACACATAGATTTTTGTACGTGAGACACATATACACATAGTTTTTTGTGCGTGAGACACATGTACACATAGATTTTTGTGCATGAGACGGGGTCCCACAAATGTACACATACATTTTTGTGCGTGAGCCCCTGGCTATCCTGGAACTTACTATGTAGACCAGGCTGCCTTCAAACTCAGATTCACCTGTCTCTGCCTCTTGAGTGCTGGGATTAAAGGTATGCACCACTACACATGCTTACAGTAAAAAAAAAAAAAAAAAAAAAAAAAAAAAAAAAAATTGGGTTTTTCAAGACATACAGTCAAAAATTTTAAAGAATTAGCTGACATCTAACTTCTCTGCCCAGCCTGGTCCTCCACATCTTATACCAGGGTCCGGCCAGATGGGTCTGCCCAGTCCCCAGAGCCAGCAGAGCCCCACATCCAGTGCTCCAGCCTAGTCTGGTCATCCCTGCCACAGACTCCAACCTCCAGGCTTTGGCCAGGACAGACGTGGCCCACCCGCCTAGACTTCCTCCCTACCACCCTACCATCCACTCTTCCACAAAAACTACTCCAAATGAATCAAAGGCCTAAGTGTGAGACCTGGAGCTCTGGAACTGCTAGGAGTATAGGCGGTGTCTACAAAACACGGGCTCCATCTGCCCAGAAACTAAAGCCAACAGTTCAGGAAACCAATAAAATGAAGAGGAAGCCCACAAAATGGGAAAGAATCCTTTTCCCAACTATATACCTGACAGAGGATTAAAATCCAGACTACATAAAGAATTCAAAAAGTCAAAAAAACCCATTCAAAAACTGGACTAAGGAACTAAATAGATTTCTCAAAAAAAAGTCTAAGAAATATTTCAATATTTATTCATTATCCCTAGCACTTAGGAAAATACAAATCAGCATTTACAGTTTTTTTGCCAATCAAACTGATAACAAATACTGGACAGAAGGTGGGAAAAGGGGAATCTTAATTCACTGCTGATGGGACTGCAAACTGGTACAGCCACTCTGGAAGTCAGTGTGGAGAACCTTAAAAAAAAAATATATATATATATATATATATATATCACATAGTCCCGCTATACCACTCCGTGGCATACGCCCAAAAGACTTGACCTCCTACTCCACAGAACCTGCTCAGTCATGTTTATTGCTGCTCTGCTCACAATAGCTAGGAAATGGAAACAACCTAAATGCCCTTCAGCTGATGGATGGATGGGAAAATGAGGTACAAATACTCTAATACACTATGGAACACAGTTCTAACTATGGAATTAGCTGTAAAGAAAAGGAAACCATGAAATTTGCAGGTAAATAGATGGAACTAGAAAAGACTACAGTAAGTAGTAACCCACATCCAGAAAGACAGACATTACATGTTCTCTCTCACCTGTGCTCCTAGCTCCAAACCTTCAGAAGGGAATACATAACATGGAATAACTGCAGAAACCAAAACCATGAGAGTAAAGTGGACAGGGGCTTCGGAGGGAGGGGGGCAACCGACAGTCCTACCCAGGGTGACACCCGTGAACCACCACAACCAGCACAGCAAACTTCCCTAAGGTACAACAGTGGCACTTTGTCTTGGTGGTGACCGACTATTTAATCTGACCTTAGGTCCACTCAACAAGAGGAAAATCATGTCTGGTGCTGAAAATCTGGCCAACTCCCCCAGGCTAGTGAGGTCAAGGATCTTAAAGAAGAACCTCCTATTGCTACTTTACTAAACCAACAGAATTCCCAACTGCATCTTAAATACTTATCCTTACACCCACAGGTAAGTGTGGCTCTCACACATCCTCAAAAGAGATACCTCTTTGTAACAGAGACCTCTACAGATCAAAATGCAGAGAAGAGCTGATCATGGGATACGCATCACCAGTTGCTAAGCCTACAAAACTCTTGCACCTAGCCCAGCGTGGTGGCACATCCCTTTAATGCCAGCACTCAGGAGGCAGAGCAGGTGGATCTCTGTGAGTTCAAAGCCACCCTGGTCTACAAAGCAAGTTCCAGGCCAACAAGGGCTACATAGTGAGACCTTGTCTCAAAAAAACAAAAATCAAGAAACAAAAAAAGCCCAGGAAATGTTACAAAGAGGGGTAGACTATTGTAAGAGCCAGAGGACCAGGAAATCTGCTGTGAAGTTGTGTCTCCCAGAAGTGACAGAGGCTCTGGTCACGGTACCTTGACAGCGCGGCAGCCTAAACAAGACCTGAACGAGGACCACACCAGTCACCATGCTAACAGGAAAAGGGGGGGGTCTCGTGGGGCCCCACTGCTAGACAAAGAACTGTATCAACTAAGGAATGCTCAGAGTGGGAGAAAGGCTTCCACAGAGTGAGCCCAGTAACTGGCTATGCAATACCTGGGGGGTCAACAAGTGGAAAGGGTTGTTTCTATATCTGTTATGTTATAATATTTATATTATGTGTGCACGCACACACACAGACACAGGACACACACAAAGAAAAAGAGGCCATGCATTTGAGGGAGGGAGGGGAGATATGAGGGGTGAGAGGAAGGAAAGGATGGGACGTTAAGTGTACCCCACAGAAAACTCAGCCAGTTGCTGAGTAAACCTGTACCGTCTGTCCACGCACCACAAGGGGCATGGGAATGGAGCAGTTTCTGCTTCTTACTGGACCCATTTCACTGTAGTTTGGCATTCATAAGTTCAAAACTCAAAGTCTGACCTTGATATACATTATTTGGCTTAGCACACAGAGAGAATCCTTTCCACGGTCTGACTGTCCCACATCTCCATGACAACCACAGGAGAGAGAGGAAGATGATTCAGTGCAAATGTATCACTTACTCCTGGAGAAAACACCCCAGCACAGGCCCAGACAACACACTGCCATAGCAGAGTGCTGCTGAACCCCAGTGAAGTGCTGGTCCCCTTACAGGCTTTGTGCCTTCAGCAGGGAGGTCGTCAGTTTCTACAGCACTACCTTCCAGGAGCCTGCAAAGGGGACAAGGCCCTCGAGAACACAATACAGTGCTGCATGCCATCCGTGTGCAGGCAAGGGGCGCCACTCCTCAGGAGCAGACACCCTGTTGTAATAGGATCCTGCTAGAGCTGGCTTCTAGAAGGCACTTCCAGTTCCCTATGGGGATGCTGGTAGAGAGAGGATTAGTGTCTCACAGCAAGAGGTGGGAGCTGTCACACACAGTTTTACACCCACCCCTTTCTTTCCGGGTCTAAAATGGGTGATTTGGTGAACAGTAGGTGAGCAAGCCTCTTTTATCTCAGTTTTTAAAAGAATGAGAAAGAAAAAAATAATAATTCTTTCTTAATGGTACAATCCAAGAAGTCTTAAGGAGTTACACCTGCACCGCTCGTATCCTTATTTACACAGAGAGCCCTAGATACAGAAATGACCTGTGCAAACCAAGGTGAACAAGAGTGATGGTGCAACCATTCCTAGCACCCAGTGGCTCCTCTTTCTGAGTCCTCTGAAGACCGAACGAAGAGCCCTTCCGTGAACCCAAGCTTCAGAAGACGTCACTACAACAAAGCACCATCCTGGAGTTACATCACAAACTTCGCCATTAGTGGGAGCAGCTGTATCCAGTGGAGAAGAGCATGGTCACATAGGAACCCGTGTTCTGTGTTCACTGTTCTTCCTGTTCACCTCAATTCTGCTGCTGCTGCTGCTATGAGTTAATTCTTTTTGTTGCTGTGACTGAGGGCAGAGAAGAGCCAGACTGTTTTCTAGGGACAAACCCTACAGAGACATGAAGGGACGAGCAGGCCTAGGAGGTTAATTAGGTCCCAGAGGCACTAAGTAGGAAGCTGGGGTCTATCTGGTAGAGGGGCTTTAGAACAGGAAGGCTCTGCCGGTTGCCCTTCGACAGGCTGCCCTGTCTCTTACACAGGGCATGAGCTAAATCACAGAAACCACATGGACATTTTCACTAAGTGAAGGAAGGATAAGGGCATTCAGATTTAGATTAGAATAAAAGCTCTCAGTAAAGAATTACAGTTTTTATTTGCAAAAGTTAAAAATGCTCATATCAATTACCAGCTCAGAACCTGGGTTCCCATGGAATCCACTGCATAAAATGACTCTGTCACTTCTTGCCAGGTTTGGGGGCTTTTTCTAGGCCTTGGATGCATTTTCCAGGGAGCCGATACTCTTCTACAATCCAAAAAGAAAATCTTCAGCCAAGCCTGGTCCCAAGTCCCTACTGCCCCTCCCTGCTTTCCACATCCCTTGGGCCCTGTAACCTCCTGCCCCTCCCTGTCCACTAAATCCCAGTGTGCTCATCCCTGCTGTCAAGGATCTGTTACAATAATTTTCAGCACATGACCTGCCCTCTACATCCTAATCAAGTTCACCAGTGTCTGGTGACACCTGGGATGGGCCGTTTACCACACACAGCAGTTGGAGGGTGTATTTTGGTCATTTACACCCTGCTAGTTACCATCTATATCAGTGGTTCTCAAACTTCCTAATGCCAGGTGGTGGTAATGTACACCTTTAACCCACGCATGGAGAAGGCAGAGGCAAGCAGATCTCTTGAGTTCGAGCCCAGCCTGGTCTACAGAGCAAATTCCGGGACAGCCAGGGCTACACAGCGAAACCTTGTCTTGAAAAACCAAAATAAAACAAAAGAATACAGTTTTTCATGTTGTGGTGACCTCCAACCATAAAATTATTTTCATTGCTACTTCATAACTAACTTTGCTACTGTTACAAATCGTAATGTAAATCTGTGTCTTCCCGTGGTCTTAGGTGACCCTGTGAAAGGGCTGTTTTCCTCCAAGTGGCCGCCACCCACAGTGAGAGCCACTGATCTTGGTACTCTAAGAGAGAAGGTGTGTGTCCATCTAATTTTCTTCTGTTCCCTTAGCCTCATTCCACCACACGCGCTCTCAATATAAGGAGCTCAATTGTGGAAGTTAATTGCTGGGACTGTCACAGGCCATGCGATAACTACACTTACTGAGCATGTGCCATGTGTCAGTCTCTTGAGTGGGAGACAGGCATGGGAAAGGCAAAGTCTGTCTCAAGTTCTTTTTTGCAAAGGGTTCAGACATTACAAAAAACTAGCCAAGCTCCAGACACTAACCAGAAACATCAACACAGTTGAGATGCACTAATGCTAATAATTTTTACTATGTTCACAGGGAAATGGGCATTGCCCTTGAGCTGTGCCAGTAGACCTGTGAGGACAGACAGACCAGGAGTATGGGAGGTCACACAAGACAAGGGGACAGCCAGGCACAAGCAGGTAGATGTGGGACCGGCAGGAAACTAGCTGGGAAGAAATTAGAATGTGGGGTGGGGGGTGGGGGAGGTGAGAAGGAGGCCGCAGGAAAAACAGGGCAGGCTGGAAAGGGCTTGTTTCTCAAACTCAGTAGCTTATTCCTGAAAGCATGGATAAGACAAAAGGCCTTCTATGGTGAGTAATGGGTTTGTATTTAGTTTAGAAAGGTCAGCCTGGCAGAATGTGAGGAGGGCTTAAATGAAGGACAAAGCAGAGGTTAGAGACTCAAAGAAAATCAAAAGTATTCTCTCTGGCTCTAAACATAAAAAGCTTCAGGGCCAGCTACAGCACTCCGAGTCAGGTACTGAGTCTCTCTAGACCTTGGTCTCCTCGTCTGCAACCAGGCACCAGTCCTGCAGCAGTTATAACCAAGGAGGGCCCGACAGCCCGGCTGAGCACCAGCACAGCTGGGGCAGTTGCCACATGATTTCTAGAAAGGGAAGTCAGGAGGAAAGCTAAGCGTGTGTCCCGTGGGGAGAGCGGTGATTCTAAGGACAAAGGTCTGGTTCAAACTCTGGCTGCATCGCCTGGTCGCTGCTATAAACTGAAGTGTGCGTACATGTGAATACACACTGTTGCTCCTCGACGGGTTTATATCCCCTTATACACCCACTGTGAGCTGAAAATGTGGTAAATCAAGGGGCTGGAGAGATGGCTCGGCAGTTAGAGCATTTGCTGCTCTTCCAGAGGAGCCGGTTTTCAGTTCCCTGAATGCACACGGCCACTCACAACTGCAGTTCTCATCTACAGCTCCAGTTTCAGAGGAGCTGATGCCCTCTTCTGAGGGCACCAGGCACACACACTGTGTAGTGCCCATACATGCAGGCAAAACACCCATACACATACAATTCTTTTAATCATTAAAACGAGAGAGAAAATAAAGTAAGTTGAAAAGGCACATAATCCAGCTAAAGAGAACACCTTAGCTAATGACTCAGCATGGTATGGCTGGCTTCTGGTTGTTCCCTGTCTTGATCACATGACTGACAGGGGGCTCTGGCTATACTACCTAGCATCTCAACAGACTGTCTAGCCAATGCTAGCTCTGGAAGAGTTCACACTTCACTGAAGGACAGTTTCTCTGGAATGTCTCATTCGGCACCACTGAGAACACCGTAGACACAGGTAGGATGACTAGACTCAAGCAAGTCAGGGGCAAAGTGTCTTCTCAGAAGGGATACTCACCAAGCAATAGTTGGCCAACGTGGTGGATCTGGTTTCCCTGAATCTGCACCTGTAGACTGTCTTTGGCCCCAGGGGCAGGAGAAACGATGGTGCTGGCCTGGCATCGCTGCTGGAGAATGGCAGCCACTGAGCATGGATCGAGGCCATAGGTCTCCAAGTTCCGGACCACAGTTACCTGGGGACAGAAAGCTGATGGTGAGTGTTCTCGGTATGCTCTCTCCTCTAAAGGGCCTTTCAGCAAGCCACCTTGCCCATGTTCTGTGATGGCTCTCTATCCCTGTAGCCCTGGTACCTTTCTGTCCATCTCATCCAATATATGTGTTAACAGATACTCTGTCCTACCTAGAACATACAATTTAAGGGTTCTTTAACTATGGAGAATTTAAATCATAAATAAAAGTACAGTAGTATGGTGCTAAGCATGGCGATACACAACTTTAATCCCAAGCACTCAGGAGGCAGAAGCAGATGAATCTCTGAGAGTTAGAGTTTGAGGCCAGCCTAGTCTACATCCAGCAAATTCTAGGTCAGCTAAGGCTACACAATGAGGCCCAGTCTCAAAACAAAATACCAAAAAGCATAAGAGTGTGATGGAATCCTACATTTCCTTTACCAGTCTCAACAGCTGTCAACTCACAGGCTGTCTGGGTTATGGCTCCCAAGACCACTCTAGAGCAAATCCTCCTACTCTTCAGATCACTTCATATATAAATATAGCACTATGCATCTCCAAAGGTTAGGGACTATGTTTTCTTTTTCTTTTTTAAAGACAGTGTCTCAACTGTGTCTCTCATTGACACAGAGATCCACCTGCCTCTGTTTCCTGAATGCTGGGATTAGAGGTGTGCAAGATAAGGATTGCTCCAAATATAAGAGCAGAAGCGGCTGGTGAGATGGTCCAGGGGGTAAAGGTGCTTGCTGCACAGGCCTGACAGCCTCCGTTCAGTGCCTGGGCCCACAAAACGTAGGAGAGAGCCAATGCCCCAAAGTTGACCTCCAGCCTCCATACATGCGCTGCAGCATGCATGCTCCCCTCCCCGACCTGAATGATGATATGATGTTGTTGATAATAAAGTATTTTGTACCTAACAGCAGTTCCTTAAAACCACACAGTCAGTCAAACACACGGCGCTTTTCCATGAGAGCAACACATGGGAAGAATGTAACTTCAGGACAAAAGGCAAAGTATTCTTTTTTTTTTTAAATCACTTTCAGGGCTAGAGAGATGGTTCAGTGATTAACAGCACTTGTTGCTCTTCAAGTTCGATCCCTATACCCACAGGGCAGCTCATAACCCTCTAACTCCAATTCCCTAGGGAATCTAAAGGCCTCTTCTGGCCTCTATGAGAACTGCATACAAGTGGTATTCAGACATACAAGCAGATGGAAAACCCATACACACAAAATAGAAATAAATAAATCCTTTCTAAAAATTATAAATACTAAAATCCAGGGCTCGAGAGATAGCTCAGGGTTAAGAACATTGACTGTTCTTCCAGAGGACTCAGGTTCAGTTCCCAGTACCTACATGGCAGCTCCCAAGTGTCTGTAACTCGGGTCTTGGCCTCCACAGGCACTAGGCCACCAGTGGTACAGACATGCATGCAGCAAACACAACACACAAAATTAAACATGTGAAATTATAGTCCTCCTGTGGCTCTCCAGCAGCTTCTCCAGTTCACGACTAGCGATGACAAAGGATAACCGTCACGTGGCCGGCGGGGCTGCTCTCCATAACGTCTTTAAAACCGCCTTGTCCTTGCAAGGACTGCAGACACAGGCTTAGACTCAGCGAGGCTTTAGAGGTCACATTAGAAAGCCAGCTTCCTCCCTGAGACTCTGGCTCTATCTCCCCACAAGTGGTCACAGAAATCTTTGCTTGCAGACTTCCAGAAAAAAAACTCATCAATTCATGTAATACCAACTTCATCTTTGGACAGTCTATTATTAATAAAAGATTCATGCTTCATATACACAAAGTATTTGGTATACTGCCCGGCATGTAATCGCTGCTAATTAAAGTTACCATGACTGGTTTTCACTTAGGGACTGATTCCTGCTAAGTGCTTTGCCTACGCACAGCCCCCATTGGCCACTGAAGTACAGGGCAGGTACTACCTCCATTCTTCACAGAAGGAAACTGAGGCAGTAGGTGCTTAAGGTCAAGAGGAGAGAAAAGGTCACACTAGAATTCCAAAGCCTGGGTCCTGAACCAAAGCCACACACTCAGATAGTTCCCTGTGTTGAGCCCAAGCCTGTGTTCTCAGGATTTCTAACTGGAACAAGGACACTCCTTTTGCAGAGGACAGCATTCTACACATTTTGAAAGCAGTTATAATTTGTTCCCTACAACTTTGCCAAGCTAAACAGTTTCTTCAGCAAATTTTTACAAGTTATTTTAATTGAGCAAAGTCCAAGAGGTAGATTGTGTAAGAGACAAAGGCCTATAAAGTAGTGCCAAGGAAAAACTCAAACTAAAATATTGTTCACTTTTGAAACAGGTTCTAGCAAGTTTCTTAGTACAAAATCCCAGAGGGCAGAGGATAGTGTTTAATGATACCCCTCACTCAGGGCCAGCACAGGCACACAGCATGGGCCATCCAATCCAAAAGCCTCCAATCGTATCAGCAAACTAGAACTTAGCAGGGAAACTAAGCCACCACTCTCAAACACTGGGTCTCCTTTGGGTGGTGGTGAGGAGGGAACCCAGGGCCTTAGCATAGGTGAAGCAAATGCTCTGCCACTGAGTCACAGCCACAGCCCCAGTAATTTTTAAATTACCTTTTTATTATAAGACTTCTGTGCAAGGGTGATGTCAATCGGACAGAGTTTCCCTTTCTTCAGAATGGGTTCCTGTCCAGGAAACGTCACTTGGTAGGCAGGCTGCATATTTTGCAAACACCTAAAATGACAATTCCAGTTATAAATAGATCAAGGCAGCAGCCAGCATCTCTGCTACCATAAGCACTGAGTGCAAGTTTTTGAGGCATACTTATTTGCAGTCTAGCTGCAGGTTAGAAGTATTGAAGTTACCTGGGGGGCGGAACCACAGGACCAATGAACTCAGTGTCTCAAAGCTCCCCAAAGCATAGCCAAGGTTGACATCCTCTGATTCAGGGAAGCGAAAAATGGTGGCCTGAGTGCCTGGAAATTTTCCACTTGCTTGGCCTCCTGGGAATCTGCTGTCTGCTTTGTGAATGTTACTACCTGTCTCAAAACACATCTTTCCAGCTTCCTGCCTCCGCGTGTTCACATTTCTCTCGTGTTCCAGCAATGCAGTCTTGACTTGGTCTTTTGTGTGTAGGAAGTGACTGCATGTATATGTTTATGCGTGCTCGTGTGAAGAGATGAGTGCAGGCACCCGGATGGCATGGTGATTGTGTGGAGGTCAAAGAACAATCTCACGAGGCAGTCCTCAACTTCCGCCCTCTTTGGAACATGGTCCCTTTGTTTTTCACAGTTGCATACATGTGGTTATCTGACCCACGAGCTTCCAGGGATTCTTATCTGTTTCCATCTCATCATAGGAGGACCACAGAGGTGTGCCTGGTGTCACCTGGGTTCTGAGGACTTGGACTCAGTGCTCAGGCTTGTGAGGTAAGGGTGGTGGTGCAGGAAAGTTAAGAGGGATTGCCAGTCCATGACACCTGGTCAAGAGAACAGTCCCACCAGTCCCTGACACCTGGTCAAGAGAACAGTCCCACCAGTCCCTGACACCTGGTCAGAGAACAGTCCCACCGGCCCCTGACACCTGGTCAGAGAACAGTCCCACCGGCCCCTGACACCTGGTCAGGAGAACAGTCCCACCGGCCCCTGACACCTGGTCAGGAGACAGTCCCACCAGCTCCTAATACCTGGTCAGGAGAACATCCCACGGAAGCTTCATGACCACATGCTGTTCATTCTTCTCTAAGAGGCAGTCACAGAGGATAGGATCCAATTTCACCAGACTACGGGATTAAGGCAATGCAAGACTTAACCATTCCAAAGTGACAGCACCGATCAACTGCGTACTCTATGTCACCCAGGATCACTCAGCTGTGGGACCAGAGGTCACTGGGAGGCCAAAGAGGAGAAGCAAATGGGGGAAGAAATGTGGAAAGGAGCAACCAGGATTCTAGGCTCAGTTCTGCTCTGTGACTATATCTTTCAAGGCTTAAATTCTGTCAGCACATTAGCAAGGAAGGAAGGATGTAAATGCTCAATGCTACAGTCATAGTGTGTGCATGGACTAAGCTGTGACATAACACCCCAGAGACCCACATAGTTAAGCGGTAACTTAGGGCTGCAGGTGGGTTGGTAGATCGCACAGCTAGCTTTCCATATGTCCTGGGTTCTGTTCCCAACACCATAGATAGTAATTTAAAATAACTAACAAAACCTGTTTAAAAGTGGGCACTAGACAGTGTGGAGGTCTCTCTCTTTAATCCTGAGGATGTCTGGAAAGGAAGACATTAGTGCAACTCTTCTGTTAGCATGACACCTGTGCCCGTTTGTGAGAAAGATCACACCAAAAAGGGTACAATGCCTGTGATTAAATATTGTTTCAAGGTTCCATTTTTCTTTCTTTCTTTCTTTTTTTTTTTTTTGATTTTCGAGACAGGGTTTCTCCGTAGCTTTTGGTTCCTGTCCTGGAACTAGCTCTTGTAGACAAGGTTCCATTTTTCTTGACAACAGCCATACGCCCTTGAACATCAGTGCGGACATGTGTGGGATGCGTGTACTCAGCTAATGGTCAATGCGGAGAGCATGTATCGACCTGAGCCCCTAGGCGACAGCCTGTCCACAGCCCATGGTCTGCAAACACTGGGCTTGCCTATTTCCAAACGTCTGTGATCATCTATTCTCCATTCCAGAATCCTTCCCGTCCTTTGCTTTTAAAGTTACTACATTCATTTATCTGTGTGTCTCCAAGTGCACAATGCTAAGCATGCATGTGGAACAGTTTGCAGGAGTTGGTTCTCGACCATGTGGGTCCTGAGGGTGGAGCTCAGGCAGCCAGGCTTGGCAGTATGCGGTCCTTCACTCACTGAACCATCCTGCCAATCCGTTTCCTGTCTGTCTGCTGGAAGGAAGACCTGACAAGACAGACTCCAGTCTTGGTGCCCACTTACTTTTTGTTGTCTGCATCCACCAGGTTGTTCCTCTTGGCATAGTCAATGATGATCCTTCGGACCTCACTGCCCTCAAGGGTGCTCCCTTTCCTAGGAGAAGAGAAGCAACCAGAGTTCAGTCCACGCCGTATCTGGGGACCACCCGTAAACATTCAAACAAGGCTCTTTCCTCGGCTCTTGCCTTTCCCCTCTTTTCCTGAGGGAGCAAGCGGGGCTGCGTGATGTGCAACTGCAGATAAAGAGGCTACCCTCTCACTTCCCTAACCCAAAGGTGTGACACTGCCTTAGAAGAAGGAAGACAGGCAGAGCAGGTTGGTTTGCCAGTCACAGGAAAACACTGCTCAGGATGAGAAGAAAGTGCAGGCAGACACCATGTAGGCAGAAAAGGGCTGCTCTCCAAAACTCACTTGTGGCCAGACTCCTGGAAGAGCTGGGTCATGTTGGCTGGGACACAGTAGAGGGATTTTATATCTGGAGGGTGATAGGGCTGTTCCCTGCTACCCTCCTGGACAGTCTGGGAAGTCAGGGAAGGCTCGGGGATGACAAAAGATGTGATCCTAAAACCCAGCAGAAGAAAAGAAAAAGTGCATGTTATACCAGTGCCTTGGTAGCCTCCAATCTGTGGTCCAGTGTCCCCAAACCAACTGAGCTACACACAGTGACAGGCCCCGCACCTACCTCGGGTGCCTCCAGTCCACAGTCACAATGCTTTCCACCCCTTTGCTCAGCTCCTTGACCTGGACAATCTGCTCCTGCTGCATGTGCTGCAGGAACTTAGACAGCTGCGGAGAGAAGTCAGTACAGGGACTTCACTGACTCTACACATGGAACACCCGGGCCTGGTGCAAGGGAGGGCCTTGAACACCAGGACCCAGTTTTTGCTGCCATTAGACTAAGAACCAAAAGACCACACACACTCCTGCAAGTTGGGGAGCAAGAAGCCACCAGAGGGCTAGAGAGATGGCTCAGCAGTCAAGAGTTCACACTGGGGGCTGGAGGGACAGCTCAGTGGTTAAGAGCTCATATTGTTCTTGCGTAGGGCCCAAGTATGATTCCCAGTGCCCACATTCAGAGGTTCACAACTGCATGTAACTCCAGCCCCAGAGGCATCTGGCCTCCTCTGGCACCAGCACATGCACGCACACACACACACACACACACACACACACGCACACACAGTTAAAAATAAAATTAATTTTAAAAAAGGAGCTGCTAGGGGCTGGAGAGATGGCTCAGAGGTTAAGAGCATTGACTGCTCTTCCAGAGGTCCTGAGTTCAATTCCCAGCAACCACATGGTGGCTTACAGCCATCTATAATGAGACCTGGCAACCCCTTCTGGCTTGCAGGCACACGTGGAAGGAATGCTATACACATAATATAATAAATAAATAAATAAATATTTAAAAAAAAAAAAAAAAAAAGGAGCTGCTAAACAAACTGGTGAAGTCTGTTAAGACTCTAATTCAGAGAAGCTACGTGTCTTTGCCTCCTCAAGCCGTCGTCCCGCAATCAGTCATGGATCAGGTAATGCAGTTTGTTGAGCCAAGTCGGCAGTTCGTAAAGGACTCAATTCGGCTGGTTAAAAGATGCACCAAGCCCGACAGAAAAGAATTCCAGAAGATTGCCATGGCCACAGCCATAGGATTTGCTATCATGGGATTCATTGGATTCTTTGTGAAACTGATCCATATCCCTATTAATAACATTATTGTGGGTGGCTGAATGCTTTCTCTTCGCAGGAACTAGGAGCAAATGAGGGTGTGAGAAGCTTATGAAGTAAAAAGTTGCCGTATACTTTGTGTTTTCCTTTCCTTTTTCCCTCCCCAAGAGGTTTTGTATTTCTAAACTAAAATAATTTCAAAATAAACATTTTTCCCATGACAAAAAAAAAAAAAGACTCTAATCAGATAGAAAAGACCAAAGGGGAGAGAGGAGCTGGTGCCTTGGCCCAAGGACAGGCTCACTGCTCCCTCTGAGTTCTAGGCTGAGCACTGTCTGCAGGGCTTCCCATCTCCGTCTTCTCTCACATGTATTCCTTCATGACTGTACAGACATGCAACGAAGGTACAGGCTCTTACCTTTTTATAGCTTGACTTCTTTATATCCAATTGCTGTCCTTCAGGGCTAGGACAGACAAAAAGGCAAGTTAAACCAAACAGTAAACTTTGGTACCTGCCTGACACAAGTGACCTTTTCCTCAGCTGTCAAAGAGCAGCTACCATTCTGGAGTTCTCTGCCCAGTTGTGGTATTGGAGACAGACATGGAGTATGGCCTACTCCAAGTCAGGACTACCCAATAGTACTTCTGTGGCAATGGGATGTCTGTCTATGGAGTCTAATACGGCAACCACTAGTCATCCAGAGACTGGGGGATCGGGGACCTGAATTTTAAACTTTAAGTTAAACTTAATGGGCCACATGTGATTAGTGACTACTGTAATCAGACACAGCTTTAGAGTTCTCTCAAACCAGAGAGTCTCCTATGGCCTCAGCAGCAAGCTCATACTGAGGAAGCCAGGTCCATAGCAGAGCTCAGCAAACTGCACTCTGGAGCCTAAGCCAGCCACATGCAGCACTATCTGTTGCCTTTGGTCACATTAGTGCACAATGGCCGTGGACCTGAAACAGAGGTCACATGACCTGGAAAACCTAAATGACTTACTATCTGGCTCTTTACAGTCTGCTGATGCCTGTGCAGCTTCAGGGTAGGGGGAATAGAGGTTCCTACTGAAAACTGTGACTCCTCCCTCTCCTCAGGAACTTACATCCTCTCTTGAAACCCGACGTTCAACAGCAGGGTGACTCTCAAGGGTACTGTCCTAGAGCCCACTCCAATCTAATGCCTGCCCAAGAAAAAATCCTGGGACAGTTTCCCAGTCACCTGCAACTCAGCATGGGCAAGACAAATTACCAAGGACCCCACTGCCACAGCTGCCCTGGTGCCTTAAGGCCATGTGTAGACAGAAGAGACTGGATTAATTACTGCTTTCAAAACAGCACAAGAGTCTCCGGAACAACACACCACCCACTGAGAGACAGAGCAGGCTGTGTGTATGCATATGTGTATAGGGATAGGTTTGTTCTTTTCTGTCCCCCCTCCCCCCCCCCCGCCCCGGCAGAGTCTCACTGTAACCCAGGCTGATCTGGAACTCACTCCACAGCCCATGCTAGCCTTGGATTCGCGGCTATCCTCTTACCTCAGCCTCTTAAGGGTTGGAATTACAGGTGTGAGCCACAGTACCAGGTTACGGGGATGCAGAGACCCTGCTCTCGCAGTATTAACAGGTGTCTGCTATATGCCAGGCTGCACACCTCTACAGTAATCCTAGAAGTCTCAGAAATTCGGGCTCAGAAAAACCCTGTGACTGCCTGCAATTGGCTTTGGTTAAATATGCTAAGGAGGTGGCAGCTGAACCCTGACGGCTCGGGCTTCAAAGTCAATACTCCCTTTCCCAGTGGCTACATTCTCAAAGAGGGCTTCATCCCTGTTCTCTTCCAGGCACACTTTGCCTAAGCGGGAAGGGTGGAACGATACAGAAAACTTCTTGACAAAGGCTGTTCAGGGACCCTTGCTGTGTATGCCTTGGTACCTGACTCATGAGAGACGGCCCAGAAACACCTTGGCAGAAATAGCAGTCAAAGAATGCTGGGACTTTTAACTTTAACCTTACTATTCTTTCCCTGGATAAAACTGAAGGTTTTGAAGCCAAGAACCTAATTTACCTTCCAGACAACTTTCTGCTCGGCCCTTCGCACAGCATGTCACTCAAGCAGCCCCACCCCTGTGTGGCTTTACCGACAAGAACAGCGAGGCCTTGTCTGCAGCCCCCACCCATAGCAGCGCCTTCTGTACCAGCAGGAGAACATGTGACTGCCCAGGAGCGTGCTGGTGAGCAAAGGGAGGTCGGCTTTTTTGACTCGACTCTTCAAGGCATGCAGGAAGCACTGCTGTAACAGCTCATCCATTTGCTCTGCAAGGAAAAGAAAACCATATCCTCCCTGAGGCACACACCTTGCCTGGGCGCTGCAAACCCTCCATCCCACCCTCATCACCTGGCTCAGGTGGAGTCCATTCCTAGGTACCAACGCTCCCAGGCTGCAGACTTTTTAAAAAGTGGATGTGTGTGTGCACATGTGTGTGTGTGTGTGTGCGTGCGCATGCTCACATACTACAGCAAGTGTGGATGTCTGAGGATAGGTTTCACGAGTCAATTCTTTCACCATGGGTTGTTCCAGGGATTGAACTCAGGTGACCAGGTTCACACAGTAAGTGCTTGGTCTCCTGTAGAGCCATCTCACTGGCCCCCTGTTGCCTGTTGAGCCAGTGAGATGCCATCTCACTGGCTCCTTACAAACTCTTGAGCACTGATCCTGTAAGGGTTAGCCCCACAGGAAGACCAAACCCACAGAGCCACCAAGTCAAGAACATTCATTCAAAGAAGTCAGAACCAGAAGCCCTAGGTGTTCATAGCCAGAAACTATGTGACAGACAGACAGACACCTAGGGGCATGGTTTATGAAAGAAGGGATACAGAACCAAGTAAGGGTTCTGTGCTCCTCTCCAGAGCACCAGTGCACTCTAATCTGAAGGACAGGCATGGGCTTTCACACCTTGAAGGGGCTTGCCATCTGAGGAATCCTGGTTCAGGGCCCCAGAGCTAGTGTCTTCAGAGGCTTCTGAGTGATGAAGTTTCCTGGTCTCCTCCTCTCCCTCCAGGGTCAGGCTGCTCAGGTTTCCTTGCAGACCAAGGTCCACTTTCTCTTCACTGCTATCTGTGGGATTCACTGCCAATGGGGCAATGGCAGGTGGAGCGGACTTGTCTCCAGATTTCCTGGAAAAATCTGATGTCAGAAACACCAAGCAGTAGCTACGATACTCACCCACCCTGGTCAGGGGAGAGTCAGTCAGGCGTTCAAAGCCAGTAGAGCCCATAGGCAGGAGTAGCCGGGACATCTTAGTGATGCACACTCATCTCTAAGTCAATTTTTCTGGCCCCAGAAAAATCCAGTGCCTCAGCTTTGTCATCTGTAAAATGGGGACTGATACTCATTCCCTACTTATCTCAAGGAAATGATTGCTTATATTATTAACAGACAGCCCGAGACAGAGACCAAAGGAAAAGCACAAAAGATAAAAGAAAATCCACAGAATGAGTCTATACCAACAGGTCATGACACTTGGCTACAGAACCAGCCTTAGCGGCATATGCCTCAATCCTAGCACTCAGGAAGCTCAGACCAGGGTATCCCAAGTTCTAGGTCAGCCTCAACTACGCAGTGAAACCCCATCTCAAGCTTCCCTACCTCTAGCACGTTCCCCATAGAAAACCTAGTTCTGTGGCTTTTGAGAAAAGCACTGTTTCCTGTTTGGTGAAAGTGACATTAACCAGACAAAGAGCAGGCATGTGGGTCTAGAATGGATTGTTACAGCTAGAGAGTGTGTCCATAGTAAGGGATCTGAAACGTGATACTAGAGTAGCATAGTTAGCTATCATCCTGCTGTTAGACAACTGATCTGGAATCAGAAGCATTTGTCTCAGGACCAAATGATGTCTAAAATGCACATGATGAACAAAGTCAGACCAACCAGTACTATATGTACATCACCACAATAAAGGGCGGGGCAAACAATTCCTAAGTCTAGGGCAACTGTCTGAGACGAATCCTGGCCTAGAAAATAACCAAAGCTGCCCCTAATTTCTTGTCTGGAGAAGAAAATGTATTTTCCCACATTTGGCCAGTGGGTGGAAGTCTGGGGCCCACAGGCTACACGAGGATGTGCATACACCAATACCTGCACTTCTGAATCTCAGGCTCATCGTGTTCTCCCCAGCCACCCATCCCCATTCCCCATAACAGAAGAAACAATGCACCCACCACAAGTGGTCCTGATAAGTGTGGAGCACAGAGAAGCCCTTCCCCTTCAGGCCTGACGCCAGCATCTGAGCTGTGGACATGGCAGCCACTCCAATTGCTACGGGAGCTCTAGAAGGAATCCAGAGATGAGGGTTAGGCAGAGTCTCGTCACTGATCTGTTCATACACTGACTCCTGGTTCCTTTGTAAAAGAAGCAGTAGGAGCTGGAGAAACAGAAAAGTTCTTGCCTGGCAGGCATGAGGCCCTGGAATCAAACACAGCAACACAGTAATGGTTCAATGGCTCTGCAAATATACTAAAAGCCATCTGACTGTGGACTGAAGATAGGCAGACCCTTGTGTAAACTATGCTTCCATCAAGTTATTAAAGATACAGATAACTATTCAGTTGATGGGAATGTGGAGATGATGAAAGACAAAAGGCAAGAGACCGCTATATGCAGAAGAGACCGCTACATGAAGGAGAGAACGCTACATGCAGAAGAGACCGCTACATGCAGAAAAGAATGCTACATGCAGAAAAGAATGCTATGTGCAGAAGAGAACAGTACATGCAGGAGAGAATGCTACATGCAGGAGAGACCACTACATGCAGGACAGAACGCTACATGCAGGACAGAACGCTACATGCAGGACAGACCGCTACATGCAGGACAGAATGCTACATGCAAAAGAGGCTGGAAGAAGGGACAGCTAAGAGCAGTGGGGTAGCCTAGCCTGGATCCTGGAAGAGAAAAAGGTAGACGCACACACAGTCTGCAGGGATACAGATAAGGAAAGACTCGAGTGTGTTCACAGCACTGTCCCAACAGTGTGGGACAACACTCCTTAGCTGTGGTAACTACAATGTTACATGAGATGTGGCCATTGACAATGCTGGGAATCATGGTGTGTATCAATCAGAACTCTATACCATCGCTTACATTCTTCTATAATTCTAAAGTTATGAATAACTTTTAAACGTTCAGCACAGCAAATGTCTTATGCTCAGATTCACACTCTCCACAGGTTCACTGACATCTAACAAAGGGCCCACTATCTGCTTCTGCTGGAAGAACCTATTTTTTCTTTCAGACCTCGGTCCACGTGTTTTGGAAGCTGTCATCTCCCTCCACCTCCCTCATACCTCTGTTCCTCTGCACCACATGCCCCCCACACATACAAAAGGCACAGCTGTCTGAAGTACCTGTTCCCCACCAAGGCAATGGCACAGAGGTCACCTTGCTGTACGGGAGGCAGACCAGTAGGGGGCACCACTACCCCTGGCAGCATCAAATCTGTAGCAAATAAAAACGTAACAGCTTACTTAACGTCCAACTTTCTTTTCATGCTTTGCTTTATCACACACCCGACCACTCGACAAAGGACTCACAGCAGAAGCACTGGTGCTCATTTGCTAAAGCTCCCTACTGATTTAAAGTACAGCGTGCGGCAGCTGACAAACTGCTTTCTTTTTACTTCTAAAAGGCTTAAAACAGAACCAGAGCTGTCCAGAGAACTCATGTAATCAGTTAAGTGGAAGGAATAACACACACACACACACAAACACACAGACAAACACAAACACACACAGAGGAAGAGAGAAAGGGAGAATAGAGATAGAGAGATAGAGATGGAGATAGGTATATACAGAAAGAGAGAATAGAGAGGGAGGATAGATAGATAGAGACAGACAGACAGACATACACACACACAAAGGGGGTAGGAGAGTTTTCAACATATGAACACAAGAAATGAGTAGCTTTATCAAAGTGGCTGATAGTTACTGAAGAGATTTCAAGCCATTGCTGAAACATAGAAAAATTCTCTTACCTGCTCCCCCGGCCAGTTTTTCGAGTACCAGAGGCCATGTTGTAAACGTTGGTAGAAGATCAGGATAGGACCACAATGTGTACACTGTACCAAAAGAGACCCAGGAAACACTTAAACACTGCCCACTGCAGATCCAGACATGCCCAGCACCACGCGCACAGATCCAGAAACATCCAACACCATGCTCCCTTTAATCAGAATTCAGAAAGAGAAACAAAAACACCCCAGTTCAAGGTGATGGAGGTTAAAGGGGTTTGCCAGGGAGACTGCCCTCAGGATGAAAGTAGACACCCACTGACACCTGGAAACTAGCTACCACTGAGACATGGAGGCACCTGTTGCTGCTTTGGGACTGCCAGCAGAAAATGGCCATCGGGAACTAAAACTCGGGGCAGAAACCATAGAGGCTTCCCATGCATGACTTCAGAAGCAATCGACCCCAAAGTCATTCTGTTAAAAAAAATTTTGAAACTTTCTCATGTTTATATTCTGAGTTCCTTTTTTCACAGTGATTCGCATAAAACTCCTGGAGGGGAAAAAAAAGTCTCTATTTGTCTTCAGGTACAGCAGCAAACTGGAAGGAAAGATAGGAGTGGCCTAAGGAGACTGCCTTGCTCTGCTGCAGCCAGACAACCTTGGAGGAAAAGCCCCAAGTGACCAGTGTCAGCCGCTAAGGAAAAGAGGAGATCTATGAAAAAGACTATTAAAAAAAAAAACAAAAAAACAGAGACTCTTAGACTACCAAACAGGGCCTAGGAAACCACTGTGGAGCAGTCCACGCAAAGCAGAGACTCTTAGACTACCAAACAGAGCCTAGGAAACCACTGTGGAGCAGCCCACGTGAAGTATGTAACTAATGTAGCTGGGTAGCCTAGGTTTTCTGAAAGCTATTTTCTCTACATGCCCTGAGATTCCATCTTTAGCGTCACCTCAGCTCCCTCCCAACACTCCACACTCATCTACCACAGATCTTTACAATTGTCTTTCTTTCTAAAGTTTTATTTTTTTTTTAATCTCTATTTTATTGTGTCAACTTCTGGTCTTGAAAAGCTCAGTCCTAGGAACACTAGATCTGAAAAGATCTTTAGGAGAAATTTTGTGTTGATTTTATCTGAAAAGGCAGGGTAATGTGGAAAACAAAAAAATATATATATCAAATCAAATCAACAGAGAGTAGCAAACGTTACACAGGACTGTAGTCTGGGCGTTTCCATCTTGTTGCCATACCTGTTGGATACAAATTTTTCTCCAGTTCAAATAGGATGGGGTTAGCACCACTCTTGTACACAGTCACTGTATCTCCCTTGTGGGCATACAACTTCACCACATTTAGCTCTTCCTTCCCAGGGATCAACTCAGAAGCCCGATCTGTTCCGAGGGTGGGGAAAGCAGCTGTCACATCGGCCCGAAGTTTTCTCCTGCAGAAAGCACACCGGCACCATTAATACCATCTTCCTGACGGGCATTAATAAATACTGAAATCCAGAATGACTATAAAATCATCTATAAAGAAGGCTGATGACCGCCTGGCTTAAGGATCCCTATTCTCTTTCCTATTCATCATCTTGTCTATTTCCACAACTTTCTAGGCTTCTCATTCCACACTGGTGTTCATAAAAATGAGTCTCACCCAGAAACCCAGCCATTCTGACCTCATATGCCTTCCCCATTCCTTTCTCAGACTAGTTGACAAGTCTGTCGACTTAGAATTAAAAGGCCACTATGGCACCAAGAAGGACACCTAAAGAAAGCTGCTTCCAAAATTCCTGAGGAGGAATCTCTTACCACGGCTTACATATGCTCTAACCCCTCATTCCAGCTCTCTCCGGCCAGGAGTAATCGTTGAAGCACCCCCGCCCCCCCGCAATAATTTTAGTTATCGGTACCCTATCGGGGTTTCCCCAGAAGCTGACTCTAACTCCGTGGAGGACAGGGCGCCTATATTTCCCTCATTTTACATCTTCCACAAAACCTAGTCTGAGCCCAGTGCATACCGACTAAACTTTATTTCCTGTCCAAAAGATCATCTGGGAGAGAAAAGATACCCACACCTCATCCCCAACACGTTTCTGACGTCCCTGCTTGGCTCCCTGGGGTCTCCTCTCCATGGGCACCCCTAGATGTGTAGGAGCCTCTTTAGGTGAAGCAAAAGCATTTTCTCCCTCACCTGTCCGACCCCTTGATGGCCGTGTTGGACTTGACCCGAAAGGCCTTAGCGAACATGTCTGCTAGTGTGGCCCAGGAAAGACAAGAAGATCACAGACTCCAGGGACGGTCAGCAAAACAAGGGTGTGTCAGCTCCCCAGCCCTCAACCCTGGAGGCAGCCATGCTGAGGGCCCGGCGCCAAAGTGCAGCCGGCTAGGAACCTGGTCGCATACTTTGTGGCCCTAGCTGCGACACTGACTGGCCTGGACCAATCCCGGAACTGACGCACACTGGGTGGGGCGGGGCGGACTCCTAAACTTCCGCCTCCGGGCTGCGTGCCTGCTGGGCTGTTGCAGGGACCCTCAGCTGAGCTAAACGCGCCCTGATTCTAGCCTTCTGCCCAATCCTCTTTGGGTTCGGCGCTGAGAAGAAACTCCAGCTTGCAGTCTATTCCACATGCTTAAAGTCCGCCAAGTTAATTCGTGTTTTATTAAATGCTCTTAAAACGCACGTTTTTATTGAATGCTTTTAAAAAAATGCTTAAAAGCGTTTATTTATCCATATCACTACATGGTATTGTAAAGGCTTCAGCTAGGATATTCTCCTTCTTGATGTTTAATTTACACGTGTTGATAAATGCAGTGACAAGAAATACACACCCCACTCAGGATCTAGGTGAAAGATGGGGCTTCCCTGAGAGACTATGTACTCTGAGGGCAAGGATTTAAACACCTGTGGGTGCTTAATGTTAGGTTTCAAACTTTGGACAAATGGCTGAGGTGCCAATTTAACATATCAAAGCAGACACTGGCCACCCGGTTGTCTCTGCCTCCCTCAACCACCTCCTGTGACAGGGTCCTCCTGTGTTTGCATACCCTGCCCCCTACCCTAAACCCCAGCCCTGGGGCTGGGCTGCCATTCCCTAAGTAATCAACCATTTTGCACCCCCTCAGTCACACCCTCCCCCCGTCCCGTCCCCCCCCCCCCCCCCCCGCCGCCATTTATCCGTTTTCTCTTTTTTGGGCGCCTGGCTACTGCAGTTGGTTCCTCTCTCTCTTCCCCATCCTCCTCCCCTCCTCCTCTTCCCGCATGGCCCAGCTCACTCTGGTCAGGACCTCACTGGGCTCTCCCAGATGTCCCTGCCTCTGGCTATTCTCTCCCACATATCTATAATAAATTTTCTATGATAAAATTTATAATAAATTTTCTCCCCACCATACCTAGGAGCATCATGTTTCTTCCTTTTTATTCCTTTTTTAATTTTATTTTATTGATATTTATTGAGCTCTACATTTTTCTCTGCTCCCCTCCCTGCCTCTCCCCTCCCCCTTTTGTATTTCTTTTTTTCATTCACTTAACGTCTATTAAACTAAGTTTCACCGATATGGTTCAGAGCAGAGCACCCTTTTAGTGACCACCACTACCACCACAACCACCATCACCGATCCAGTTGCCTATTTGGCACAGTTGTGCAAAGAAGAATTTCCCATTGACTGTCCAGTGACATGCCTGGTGATCTCCACCTGCCATCTACAGAGGTCTAGTTGCTAACCCCAGCTTCTATACCTCTGACCCTCCAGGCTTTATTGGAAGCACCCTACCCCAAACCAAATGCAGAGGAGTCTAGAGGAGGGCGTTCCCCACAGACTCCTGTTCTGAGAACTGCTACATATCCACACTTAAGATCTAACACTAAGTGCTTGTGGTTCGGAGAACTGCGGAAAGTTTAAGAGGAATACTAGAAATTCAAGCTGGGGAAGCTATTGTGCAGTTGATTCAAAGATGTCAATTGTCATCCTAATTAATGGTGAGTAAGTAGGAGGCCACGACTCAGGGGCCCAGGCACCACCCTATCCAACGTTTCTTTTAGGAGCACAAATCCGCACGTGCTGGCTAACTCTTGTCCACTCTACACAAGCTGGAGGCTCTGGGGAACAGGCTAACTAGTGGCTTAGCTCTGCACACTGATCTTCGGGCAAGCTTTATTTGTTAGAATACAAACAAAATATCACTACGATTTTTTGTATGAAAAGATGTTGTCAGGGTTAGGGAGATGGCTCGGCGGTTAAGAGCACTGGTTGCTCTTCCAGAGGACCTGGGTTCAAGTCCCAGTACACACACATGGCATCTCACAACTGTCTATAGCTCCAGTTCCAGGGGATTGAATCCCCTTTCACAGACATACACATGCAGGCAAAATACCAACGTACATAAAATAAAAATAAATAAATTATTAATTTTTTTTTTAAAGAAAAGATGTTGTCATGGCTTCAGAAAGAGTATTCATGAGGCTGGAGGCATAGCTCCATGGTAGAATACTTACCTAGTCTGGGAACATGACAGCCAGCCCTGATGACACTGTGTTTTCTGCCTGCTCAGAAGTGAACTGCTCTGTCCCAGTCATTAGAGCTCAGACCTGAGTGACAGTTTGCCCAGGTCCCCTGTGCTGAATATGGAGCCTGGGGTCCCTTCAGGGCCATTGACCTTTGGCTCTGGAATGCCTGGGAGCTCCTCGTGGCCTGCAGGTGAGGTAGGGATAGGACAATGGGCTGCAAGGCATTGATGCTTTGCTTTGCTTTGCTTCTGCAAAACCTGATGTTGCTATGGGAGGGGGTGAAACCGTCTTTTCATTACTATACTGCAGGAAAGTGAGGAGCAACTGAGGGAAGGGAAACTACGTTCCTGCCCGGCTGTGGACTCCGCGGGCAGTGGGAACACGCACCTTTCTGTGTCCACCTTAAAACCTCTCATTGTCACCCCGCCACCAGCCACGCTGTGTAGGCTCTAAGGCTGCCTTCCTTCTGCCAGCAGTAAGAATACATTCACTTCATCTAAATTTGAATTGGGTCTAAGTCTCCGGTTTCTCCCAGGGCGTTCAAATGCCACAACACTGGCACACAGAGAGCCTGCGTTCAATTGAAAACATAAACCCAAAAGAATTATCACGTTTTCACTGAATAGGGCCACAGACTGTCTTGTTTTACTTTTCTAAAGCGTCTCTCTCTCTCTCTCTCTCTCTCTCTCTCTCACACACACACACACACACACACACACACCTTCTGTGGTGGGTAGTTTTAACTGTCAACTGTGCACAACCTAGAATTGCCAGGGAATCTCAATGTGGGACTGGCCACATTGTCGCCTCGGGCCACATCTGCGGGGAGTCCTCATAATTTAGTTCATTGGTTTGGTAAGAAGAAGGCTCTGAAGGCAGGAAGTCCTGAACTGATGAGGGGGGAGAAGTCGAGCTGAGGACAAGCTAGCAGCAGGAATGCACTCATTTCTCACTGTTCCTCCCTGTGGATGAGACACAAGCCTTGTGGATGTGACCTCCCCAATATCACCTGGAACTGTGAGCTAAACAAACCCTCTCTTCCCAAGTCTTTCCTGTCAGAGAGTTTTACCGCACTAAGGGAAGTCAAACTAGAACACCTTCGCAGCAGTGCTATGGCCTTTTGCTGTCCCTCCCTGTTTCATTAAGTCTGATGTCTGGAACACAGCGAGGGTTATTCACTTGTCTGGGCTCACACCCTTCTGTGTGGTCTACGGATGATGCTTTCTAAGCACTAGAAAAAGACAGACGTGATAAATGGTTGTGTCACCATAAATACCTATGCACAGAGGTGGGTGCATTACCCCATATATTTCATAAAAAGCTATCTCAGATCAATAAAATTTCTAAATGTAAAAACTATACGCCACAGAACTAAATATGTTCTTAACAGTGTTGGGGGCTGCAGACCCCTGGCCCCTTGACTTTCTTTGCTTACCTCAGCCCCTTTGCCTGCTGGAGTGAACTGAGCAAAACAACTTGTTTACCTATGCCTGCAGCTACTCTGAGCACGAGACCCTCATGATTTCCTGATGGCAGGGGAATAAATTCTAGTTGGTTTTACAGCTGAAAATCCCAAGTACTGGGGCGTGGCTATTAGTTAAAGATCCCTATATAAGCTTCCCTGGAGCAGAATAAAGTTGGCATTCTTGTTTCAAGGATGACCCGTGTCCCTGTCTCTGTGTGTGTCTGAGTGCGAGTGTTTTTAAATCTCCAGTCTAGTTCCCAGCTCATGTACCGTACCATAGTGCGTAGAGCAAAGAACAGGCATTGAGCTTTACAACCCAGTATTCACACTTCTTGATATTGATCCACATGACTTTAAACTTGCATCTCTACAATAAACTGCTCACTGCTGTTTATAGCAACTTCATGGAGAGATAGCAGAACTTGAACTTGACCTTCTCCCATCAATCATCATCATTCCCACCATCATCATCATTCTAATTACTTGACTAATTGACATGATTACACAGAAAAGAATTCCATAAATGACAATGATGCCCCTTGGTAGGTGAAGGACTGTATCAGTCAGTCTGGTGCTGCTGTGACAAAATGTGTGACAGAAAGCAGCTTACAAGAGGAAGAAAAAATGTTTGGCTCACAGTTTCAGAGATTTCAGTCGATGGATACTTGCTTGGAGACCGATGACAAAACAGAACATAATTGTGGAAACTGATATTGAAGCAAAACTGCTCAAGCCCTAACTGCCAGGAAGCAAATAGAAGAGCTGCTTTTATGAGAAAGTCATTACTCTGAGGTTCTAATTAAACTGTGAATCTGTTCATAGATGCTCATGAAATCAGAGCCATCGTGATCAAACCATTTTCTAAAGAGACCAACTTCTGAACACTGCTATTTCGGAGACTAAGCACACACAAGCTTTGGAGTGACATCTAAGGTCCAAACCATAGCAATGTACAAACTGTGCTACGTTCGCTAATGGAATATTAACTCACACTGCAAGAAATGAACTATTATCCCATCAGTGGTGGCTCACACCTTTAATTCCAGCAGTTGGGAGGCAGACAGGCAGATCTCTGTGAGTTCAAGGCCAGCCTGGTCTACAAGAGCTAGTTCTAGGACAGGCTCCAAAGCTACAGAAACGCTGTCTCGAAAAACCAAACCAAAAATAAAGAAATAAAAGAAATAAAGAAATAAAAAAGAAATGAACTATAAAGTCTTAGGAACACATGTAGGACCCTGTTTGTATTATGAAGTCAGTGAGGGCAAGCTGGGACTGGATAGGTGGCTCAGCAGTGAAGAGTGCTTGCTGTTGTTACAAGGGACCAAGTTTGGTTCGCAGCACCCACATATTGGTTCACAACCATCCCAGAATTCCTGTTCCAGAGGATCTGATGCCCTTTTCTGACCTCCACAGGTACTACTCACATGTGATACAAATATATACATGAAAGCAGAACACCCATACACATAAAATTAGAAGAGAGAGAATCTGAAAAGGCTTATGCCTATAAAATGTAAGTAACGAGATAATTATGTGACATTTCAAAAGGGGCATAACTGTGGAAACAGTGAAAAAAGGAGAGTAACTCCCAGAGTTGGTAAGAAGACAGACATCTGAGGACAGGAAACTGTTCTGTGTTATACTACACAGTTGGTACCTAAACACTGTCATATACGAAGAAATGAACCAGTTATTACTTCAGACTCCACTCAAATAAAACAGACATTAGGCCTAAATAGCAAGTATAAACCATAAAGCTAATTTTTATTTTTATTTTATATGTATAAGTGCTTTGCCTACATGTGTGCATGTGTGCCACGTGCATGCCTGGTGCCTGCGGAGGACAGAAGAGGGCACCACATTCCCTAGAACTGGAGTTACCGTGGGACCCAGGGCAGCCTGGCCACGCATAGTGGCGCCCAGGCCACACAGCTACCATAGCAGGCAGCACCTGGTTCCAGGAAGAGCCTTAGGCTGGCACCACCCAGGAGCAGATCATCCAAAGGAAATTCCTAACATCCCAACCACTGTAGACAGGATCACCTGCCAGCACACACCCATTCCTTTACACCAGGACACCCCTAGACAAATGTCAGCCAATCAGGGTCCTGAAGCTTAGAAATTCCTCACCCCTACCTTTGCTGCTATAAAAAACCCAGCCCCAAGTGAGCTTGGAGCTCTCTGATTAGTCCAATATGTTGACCACATGGAGAGTCTGAGTTTGCAAACTTGTGTAAGAATAAAGGCTCTTTGCTTTTACATACAAGACTCGGTCTCCTAGTTGGTTTTGAGGGGGACTCCATGATCTTGGCATAACATTTGGGGGCTCTCCGGGATCCCTCAAGCCCACCGGGATCTCCGTCCTTCAGCCCATGGTATGTTTTCTGTGTGTAAGTTTTGTTTCGTGTCTCTGTTGGGATATCCTTCTGTGAATAGGCCCAGAATCTGTGAGAGCCTGTAGACAGTCCATGCGGTGCGCATGTGTGGAAAGATCACAGGTGGGGTACCTGGGTTGACGTCCCCAGGGCTCTTCTGTATTTAGATCCCAGGACCCTTCCTTCTGTATGAGATCTCTCTGGTTTCTGCAGACAGAAGCGTGGGATGCTCCTGGCATCAGTTTCATTTCTGCCTCTGGGTGCCAGGAGGACTCTGTATTGTTTTGGGTACCATTTTGTTTTTGTCTTTTGTCCATCCTCCATCTGACTTATGAGACTGATGTGATGGGACAGATTCAAAGCATGAATTCTTTGATTTTGGCATTGGATCCCTTACAGGACTTTAGAGAGAGGGCTGTCAGCATAGGGGTATATTTTCCTAAAAGGGACGAGACAAACAACCTCTCCCCGCCTTAAACATTTCATTGAAAGGAGTCGGCCTTGGCCTGTAGTGGGGCAGGGCAAGAGTGGCAAATGTGGGCAGGTTTGCCACACAAGCATGAGGCTACAGGGCATGTATGGGTGGGTAGTTGGGCTATACAGTCTCGTTGTGACAATGTAGCATGGCTGCAATTACAGTTGTAGGGGCAGATATGCCCCAATAAGACTTCAAACACTGAACAGAGAATCTGTTAATTACTACTAACAATCATTTCCCCCTACACTGTGTGCCACCCTGCTCCCTCCCATGCTGGTGGATGGGTTCTCTTGACCTGCCCTGGGGGCTGCAGGGCCTCGACTTCTGCCGGAGGACAAGTCACAGTCACCATCTATAGATGTGACACTCTGCCAGACTTATCTCCACCAGAGCTGCTTTGGTCATTCAGATAAATATCTGTCATCATTTAGAGGGGTTGATTACAAAATATTATTGGTTAGGATTTGGGAAAAAAAAACTACTGTTGGTCTCAGATGATTCATGCTGGTAGAGGATTTTATGTGATGTAAATTTAAAATAACAATAAAAAAAAAGTTAAAAATTTAACCATTTTAGGTTAAAAGGTTTGTCTTGTTAGGAGTTTTGTCTGTTTCTCAAGAAAATTGTGTATGCTTGTTTTGTTGAAAAGTTTGTCTGTGTAAGTTCTGTTGCAGCATGGAGCTGAGAGAGAAACGGTTTGGATGTTTTTGCTGTCTCTGCCACCAATCACCACTGTGGTCACATTTCTCTTTGAGCTCTGGTCACTGAATTCGAGTCAGCAGAATTCAGGTGACTTTTGATACAGATAATGTTAAAACGGTTTTATGCTGTTCTTTATTAAAAACCTGGCTCTAGAGTTGGATTATGGCTCTTCCTTTGCTAGACCCGTGCTTATTTAAACGTTTCCTCTGTCAGTCTGAGGCCCTGACACAATGACAAGGAGAAGAAAACAAAGCAGAACAGCCAAAAAAAATTGGACTTGGGTTATATGGACATTCTGTATCTTCAGATTTATAAATTTATTTTGTTGGATATAGTTAAAAAAATCTGTTAAATCTATGCTTGGGTAATTTTAAAGAAAACCATGAGGCATGATTCCATTTCAGATTTTAGATTGCCATTTTATTAGAGTTAAAAAAAAATAGATGTCACCGCCATCTTGATTAAAGGTGACCATGTGGAGTGGGTCTAACTAGGAGCAACAACTGATCTCCAAGATAGTTTGGATTGGGATAAAATTTTGTATGATGATTCATGTCTTGTTCTAAAAGCAAGGTATATATATATATATATATATATATATATACACACACACACACACACACACACAGACATAGATATATGATTTAAGCTCAATGTTTTGTTTTTATATTAAAAAATGTACCTGTCTTTGTCAGCTAAACTTTGTTAATTTAAGAGTCACCCAGGTGATAATGGTTATAAAGTCAAAAGGGATCATAGGAAACAGCTGAGGTTTACAAATGAATGTTAAGACTAGAGTCCCAAAAAATGTGCAGTTGCAAGGATGGACCTTAACAGTTTTAGAAATGCCAGTGCCAGGTGATAGTCACCAGAAGTACCAGCTACAGTGAAATGGAAAAGGCTGAGATCTAAAGGACAGGCTATGTATATGTCGTCAAAGGTGGGCCAAAGAGGTACTTTATTTTTGATATTACAGGAAGACATTTAAGAGATTTTACTTTTTTAAGAACAGTTTTTAAAATATTTAAATTTATAAGACTATGGTACATTTGTGTTTGCAAAATGTTTTATATTGTTAATATTTGGACTTAAAATAAAAACTAGAACTAAAAACCAAAAACTAGGGTCACAGCCACAATCACCAAAAACTAACCAGAAACTGGGATGTTCATTTCTTGTGATGCAGCAAGGCAAGGACCTAAGCAGTTTGACAGAGGGTTTGGAACAGGGTCCGAGCCTATGGGTCTCAGCCCTTTGGGAGATGTACAGGGGTCGCCTAGGACCACCCGCATGTCCGATGTCTGAACTGAGATTCATAACATTGACAAAACTGCAGCTGTAAAATAATAATGGGAAAAGTTTTGTAATGGGGGAACCAACACAACAGGGAAAACTACATTAGAAGGTTAAAACATTATCCAGATAAAGCTCCCGTTTCCTCAGGGGGCTTGGAGAAAATTCTTATTCTGTAAAAAGGGTGTTGCCCTCTTAATCTCCACTAGCATTGGGCTGTTGTGCCTTAGAACTTGACAAGGGCAAAGCTAGCCCCTAGGCTCCCTCCTGCCCCCCCCCGGGGGGGGGGGGCTTTTCCTTGTCACCTTTCCTTGCCTTCCCAAACTGGTTCTGTTTTACCCTCAGAATGACTAATTCAGTTTCTTTATTAGCTTTAATTCAACATCATTACAAAGTGTGGAGTTCTAGTCTTGTGAAAGCTGTTAACTTATTATAGACTGTTAGGAGATACAAGTTGGTCAATCATCCTTAATCTAGTACTGATATAATTCATTACAGGGATACGTTTTACTTGGTCCCCTGCATATGTTTTCAAAGTAACTTGAGATAAGTAACGAGAAACAAAGTTTGTCTAATCAGACATACCTAGGCAGCCCTCAAATACTTCAGAGATCTGCAGAATATGGCATTTAAAATGGTGATTAACAAATTTATTGTAATAGATAGAGACTCCAAAATAGTAGCAGTGATCCAAGGTCTCCAAAGAAGATTATGAGACACCACGGTGTCTCCACCTGGATTATGATGATGCTGACCACTGGGCAAGATGCCCCAATGCAACACCTGCTGCCAGGACCTGCCCAGACTGTGGACAAACAGCAGGACATTGGAGAATTGATTGCACCACTTTTGCCTAGGCAAAATAAGGTCCTTTTTTTCCATGTCCCTCTTCCACAGAAAAAAAAAATTCACCTTATGGGCCTGGCTTAGACTGCTATTCTGATATTTCTGCCTCCAATTCTGTGGAGGCCTGGATATGGCTAACTATATATGGACTCTGGTCCCTGTCATTTTTAATAGATTTGGAAGCTGCCTGTTCTGTACTCAGGTATAAATTATTTCTCCTTCTGGGACCTCTGATAGTATTGATGGTACAGACCAGCTATAACTTTGTCAGCCTATCAGGAGCAGGTATCCAGACCCCTTCACAAAGCCACAGACATCTTGTTAGCTCATTTTATATATACAGAAATCAAGCCTTGCTTTTTCTAAATATACTAAGTCTCTTAATAAAAAAAAATCTGTAATTTTAGCAAGTACTCAAAGGTACTTGTGTCTATTCCTGCTGTTTTACAGATACTTATTATCTGCTTTTTTCTATGATATGGATTTCAATATGGGCCTGAAAGTTTCAAATGTATTATTTTCCTATAAGAACATAAATTTTAACTTCTGTTCCTAGTTTAAATTTGTCTCAATATGTTTCCACTTGCCTGGCAGATACATCTAAACATCAGTTGATGACTACAACCTGCTCAGAATGACTGTGAGCACTGGACTTGCTGAAAACTGATTGTACCAGTCTCGCTGATATGAATGCTCCCTGTCTCTTCAACAGAGTTGTGAACCGGATGCTTCTGGTGAGTGTCCCATTGCCTGAATTCCGGCCTTACCTTTGGCTAGCTTTTCAGCCTTCTTGGGCTCTAATAATAGCACCCCAATGTCAGTTCAAAGTAGTTATAGAAAAGAACACGTCGTCCTATGCTCCCTGTGTAATTCCACAGATAAGGCTGCACTTCCGGGTTCTAAAGGCAGGCACGTGTGGTCAGGCCCTCGGGCACAAAAGGCCCCACATGACCCACGTGCACACATGCGTGGTTACATCAACGTATGACTCAGCTAAACCCTTGCACGCATGTGTGAGTCACCCGTCATCTACGTCATCAGTGTGACATAGTCACACCAACCCCCTGTGCGCACGTGTGGGGCAGCCTTTAAAAGCTGGACGCGCCACCTTTTGCTCGCTCTCTCTCTGCACCTTGATCTCCAGGCCTGTGCACACTCCCCTCTAATAAACTCCTAAGCGGGTTTGTTGGCGTTCTGTATCTCTTTCTCACTTGCGCCAGGTAATTTCACCCTGCCCAAAATAGGTTGAAATGCTGAGACAAGGGGGAAGTCCTTGGAATGGGGGATAAAGTGGCTACCTATAGTGCCCATTGACATAACAGACAAATAGGCCCAAAATTGTCAATTGATAGATTTATTAACTAAAATTTCTTTGCAGTAAGATAAGATACTTGACCTTCTTTATGCATAACAAAGAGGTATTATATGGCCTTTAAAAACTGTTATTTCTATATAAATCATTCAGGATTATAATCTGGCTGTACTCAAAGATCGAAGATACAGGACTTTAAAAGTGGCCATAGATGCAAATGTCACTGCCCTAAAAATCTGTAAGCTAATGGTACTGAGGTCCCAATACCACCCCCTTAAGCCCCCTGGCAAGCAGGACCTATGATTGGGTCCTGTTATCAGTACTTGTGAAAAGGGGGGAATGCAGGGCCCGCCCAGGGCAGCCTGGCCACACATAATGGGGCCCAGGCCACACAGCTGCCATAGCAGGCAGCACCTGGTTCCAGGAAGAGCCTTAGGCTGGCACCAACCAGGAGCAGATCATCCAAAGGAAATTCCTAACATCCCAGCCATTGTAGATGGGATCACCTGCCAGCACACACCCATTGATTTTCACCATTCACAAATGCCAGCCAATCAGGGGTCCTGAAGCTTAGAAATCCCTCACACCTACCTTTACTACTATAAAAAAAAAACTCAGCCCCAACTGAGCCTGGGGTTCTCTAATCAGTCCAATATGTTAGACACACAGAGAGTCTGAGTTTGCAGATTTGTGGAAGAATAAAGGTTCTTTGCTTTTGCATACAGGACTAGTCTCGTGGTTGGTGTTGGATGGACTCCGTGATCTGGGCATAACATTAGCAATGGTGTAAGGTAGGGGTAAGAGCCAGTGGATGGCTGCTTTGCTTTTCTGACCTTCAGGTTGAACCCCAACATCTGCCTCTGGGTTTTTATTAATAACGCTACACAATCTCACCTGGTTTATTTGTCTGTGCTTAAAAGGAAGCATGAGGATTAAGAAATGGCAGGTAAAAAAAATCAGAAGTACAAAAGGAAAGACAGGGACATAGGATAGCATCTGGTGGGAAATCCAGTGAATATGGAAATTGCCCACGTTTATTTTCCGTGTGCTTATATACCCCAATCCAAAGGGGGGGAAGAAGGCAAAGGGCTGCTTTAACATGATGCGAACAGATCTGTTACCTGTTTCGATGCTTGAAGCATCAAACAGTTATATCTTTAGTTAAGTACTCTGTTGTTTAGACAGGACATGTAATGACCACACCTTAGACCAAGCATCCTGTCCGCAGCCATTCCCTGGGTCAAACCTCCCATGATTTTTTTGAAGGAGCAGGAATAGGCTTGAATTCTCAGACCTTTGGTCAAGGTGGAACGGTTCTATCTCTAAGGGCCATCATAATACTCAAAACACCATGTAACCACACCCAAGGCCAGGATATCTTGTTTGTAGCCATACCTTAAGTCAGACTTTTAGCCAATAACTTTGAAAGAGTAAGCTCAAACTCTGACTTTTAGTCAAGCTGGAGTAGACCCACATTTGTGCCCCCACAACAAATTAAATTAATATTTAAATAACAACACCACAAGGAGATGTTACTTTATATTTATTACAACAGTTAAAACAAAAAGCCAAAGATGAAAAGCAACTGAAAATTGTAGTAAGAAGGCCTCTAATTTGTTCCTGGCCACTTAGCCCCGAAATAATAACACAGCAACTATATTATTTAAATCACTGCTTGGCCCATTAGCCTCTTATTGGCTAACTCTTACATATTTATTTAACCCATTTAGAAATTAATTAATCTGTGTATTGCACGTGGTTGTGGCTTACCAGATAAAAGTTTTGGCATCTGTCTTCAGCGGGGCTACATGGCTTCTCTCTGACTCCACCCTCCTTTCTCCCAGCATTCACTTTAGTTTTCCCCACCTAGTTCTGTTCCCCTATAGCTCTGCTATAGGCCCAAAGCTGTTCCTTTATTAACCAATGATATTCACAGCATACAGAGGGGAATCCCATATCAGAAAATCTTGCTAATGAGCATGATTTTATATTATTAAGTAATATTATATATATTACTCTTCAAACAGTATGATTGCTGGGGTAAAGTCAGCATATGTTTACCTTATTATCCAGTACTGCCAGATTTAAGAATCTACTCAGTGAGCTGGGTTTGGTGGCACTTGACTTTAATTCCAGCACTTGGGAGGCAGAGGGAGGTAGATCTCTTAAGTTCAAGACCAGTCTGATCTACAGAGTGAGTTCCAGGACAGTTGGGGCTACACAAAGAGACCCTGACTTAGAAAAAGGGAAAAAAAAAAGAATTTACCATCATCTCTAATATGGATGATTTTTAAATCTGTGATGCTCAGTGAGAGAAGCCATTCTCAAAGCTGATGTACATTTGCATAACACATTACGTGAGCAACACTGTGGGAGCAGAAAGCATCAGTAGTTGCCAGTGGTGTGTATAGGTTTAATGATTGCTACAGAGGGGCACAGGAGATGTTTGAGGATGGTGGGACTTTTTGACCTGCGATGGCTGTTCTTTGTTGTCAACTTGCATATGTATCTACATCTGGAGCTAAAACCTAAAAAAGGAGGGCCACACCAGTGAGGGATGCTTTACTTAATTTAAAGTGGGAAGATTCACTTTGAATCTAGATCACTGAGAAGGGAAGACACACCCTTAATCTCCCATCTTTTGAACTGGGAAAATTTACCCTTATTCTAGGCCATACCTTCTGCTGGAAACCTATGGAAGAAGGACGCTCTTGCTCTTTGCCTGCTTGCCCTCACTCTTACTGGCAAGTCTAGTCCTTCACTGGCATTAAAGCTTACTTCTTCAGGATCCCAGCATATCCTGACGACCAGCTGAGAATCCAGTCTCATGGACTGAACTACTACTGGATTCTTGGACCTTCTGCTTATAGGCAGCTGTTGTTGGGTTAGCCTGTAAGTCATTCTGATAAATCCCCTTTACTATATACACATGTACTTACGTATATCTGTATTATAGATACTGATGGGTAGGTAGACAGATTCATTTATAAGTTCTATTACTCTAGAGAATCCACTACACCATCCATGATAGCATTGGTAGTTAGACAACTCTATTCAGAACTGTAAACTGTAGTGAATTTAGGGGCTGGGGATATACCTCTGTGGATTGAGCCTGCCCAACATTTCTGAAGTTCTGGATTGAATCCCCAAAATTACAAAAAGAAGAAAAAGAATAGTAGACTTTACTGTATATAAATCAAATCTTTAAAAGAGAAAAAAAATTACAGGACACAGTGTCCCATTTCTGTAACCCCACTGAAGGACTGTGTGGTGGTTTGAAAGAAAATAACCCCCAAAGCGAATGGCACTATTAGGAGGTGAGGCCTTGTCTTGTTGGAGGACGTGTGTCTCTGTGGAGACAGGATTTAAGGTCTCATATATGCTCAAGCCACGCCCAGTGTCTCAGATCACTTCCTGATGTTTACAAATCAAGATGTAGGACACTTGACTGCTTCTCCAGCACCACGTCTACCAGCACACCATGATGCCCCATGATGATATGGGCTAAATCTCTGAAAATGTTAACCACCACAATTTAATGTTTTTCTGTTATAAGAGTTGCTGTGGTCATGGTGCCTTTTCGCAACAATAGAAACCCTAACTAAACATGAAGGTATTGCCTACACGGGACCCCTAACAATTATGAGGGCATCGCCCTCAACAACCTCAGAAGCACAAAGTAGAAAAAAGCTCACTTTGAAGAGATCTATATGGATGGCTTTGTCTAATATTAAACCAAATAAAACTCCAAAAACTGCGAAGTTTTTTAATTATGTTATTGAAAAATCACCAATTTGGACTGAAAAGTACAAAGACAGTAGAAAATTAAAAAAAAAAAAACAAAAATTTTAGATTCCTAAACCTCTATAAAAAGAAACAACATAAAAAAGCCATTCATTCACCTGCTAACAAAAGCTATCTTTTATTTAAAAAGGAAGTGTGAATCAAAGGACAGAAGCCACAAGAACCCAAAGAACTGAGCCGAAAATAATATTCTCAACCATTAGCCATAATCATGGAGCTGGCCCTGCCGGGGTTCATACAAACTACGATTAGTGACACTGTGCGCATCCATTTCCTGCTACTCTGAGAGCACCTATAGGAGTTATGCTATGGCTGCTCTAGTAACATGTTGGGCTTCTCAAGTCAAGAACTGTACTCAAGTATCAAAGTTTATTGGGGTTCCCACTCCTTAAACTCCCCAGAATCCAGGAGGAATGCTACAGCAAGCAAAAACCGGCTAAAAGGGGTCTGAGGGTGAAAGGAATAAATCGGCCCACACACGTCTTTTCATCATGTCTCTTTATTCTTCCAGTGTTCTCCCCAGTGCTCTTGCTCAGTGTTCTCTCGATGGGATCCCACAAGGTTTCCGTTTATAGACCCACACAGACACAAGTAATAATTCTTTGGCAATAGCAAGGATACCAGGCATGCATTTTTTAGGGCCAACAAGGTAGATAACACTGACAGCAGGTGTCTCAGAGGGGGCGTGGCTGTGAAGCACCCAGGCATATCCAAAGAGGGTAAATAGAGGAAGGGGCTGTGATTTCTGAGAGGGAGAGGGAGTTTGTGTGTTAATCACATTTGTGTGGTTAGTTAAGCTAGAAGTTTGTAACTGATACAGGTAGAAAAAGGGGGCAGAAAAATGCTGCATTGCTGTGCGCTAAGCGCTCTGTTCCCACAGCCACTGGGAACACTTGCATCTGTGGTGGCCATGGCAAACAGAATAAGCCCTGGAAAGAAACTGGAAGGCACTTGATCTGCATTTCTGCATTGGTGTTTTCATCAACTGCTATCTGATTAAAGGGAATGGAATCTTTTAGAGATAACACTTAAGGTGGCTAAATCAAAGGGGGAAACTATGTATGATGGTGTAAAATCCTGGAGCCTGGAATTTCCAGCCTCCAGGCCAAGTGCTACCGCCCCCCCCCCCCACACACACACACTCAAGTGAGGAATATTTCCTTTCTCTAGGCCCTTCTCCAGAATTCCAGGCACCCAGTCTATATTCTACATATCAAGCTTATACAGCCAAATGAAAAGTCATCCAGTGGAGCAATACACAAGGGAGCTATGCCCAGTAATGGACTAACTAATACACTTCTGAGTTCTTTTAGGGAGGAGTCCCACCATGGAAAGGGGAGCACCATGGTTTCAGAAGGGTTTTACAGAAATGACAGTGACTAGCCCAAAGACAAATATTCCCAAAGCTTCGTATATTGGGTTTCTTCACTGGAATACTTCCGTGAGTTAGTCAGAGATTAGCCAGCTATACTTCTCACTGTTGAATGCTTGTGGGCTACAGCACTCAAGGGATGGCAAGATGGCACAGAGGCTGAAAGAACTTTCCATGCAAACCTTACAACCTGAGTTCAAACCACAGAACCCATGGTGGAAAAAAATAACTGACTTCCAGAAGTTGTTCCCTAGTCTCCATACTGATGCCTGGTATACCCACATTCACCTCCTCTCTCTCTCTCTCTCTCTCTCTCTCTCTCTCTCTCTCTCTCTCTCTCTCTCTCTCTCTCTCTCTCTCATACACACAGGCATACACACACACAGACACACACATTTCAGGCCCTTTTCGGCTGTAGATAGCACTGGTTATTGTCAGAAGCCATGGGAGTCACCACAGGTGTCAACCCACCGGAGGGATGATTCTCTGATGGAGGAGAATCCCATCGGGGAAAGACCTGTGGGACCACTGACTCTGAAAACTGCTGCTCCTGTCTTCTGCAATTTCACATGTGCAAAAGCAGCTTTGGTGCCTCCCCAATACCTGCACTTTAGCATGTAATCTCATGTGATGTCTACATGTAATCTCATGATTGTATCTCAATCTATGGGCACATGTATTTGTGGATGGTCAGGAAGATGACTTCTCATTTATCTGTATAATTTTGGTATAAAGAAAATAAGCTAGGATATGCTTTATAACTAGATCTATTGTCCCACAAGGACTGTAAGACACTTAAAAGTCTGCTTTTTCTTTGTAGTTTTTACTCAAACTACACACAATTAGCTCATTTTCACCTCAGAGCAAGTGCCAACTAGACTGAATGTTTCTATAAATGGATCATAAGTTAAAACTTTACAGATGTGCCACAAGGTCAGCGTTGCACCTGTCTAACCAAGTTTACTAACACAAAGCCACCTAAAAAACCAGGCCAATTTTTCACTTGCCAAGTCTGGCTGATAAGACCTGACTCTCTGTGCAGATCTCTCTGCAGCTTGTCTCATCAGGCACTGTGTCCCTGGCCTCCGATCACAGTCTTACACCTGGAACCTCAAAACCTTGCATTGCCGTGGTAAATGCTCAGTTCCTTATCATTTACCTAGGAATGCGCTATGACCAATGAGGTATATCTCTTATAACTCTTTTCCTTATTGCTTCAAGGTTTTGTTAAAAAAAATGTATTTAAGCTAAGTGAATGACAAAACAAGAGAGAATTGAAAAAGAGAATTAAAGCAGAATTGGAACTAGAAAGAATTGGAACCAATAATTTAGGACATAGAGAATGGAACTAAAGAGAACCGGAGATAATTAGAGCAAGGGAACTAGAGCTGCGGAATAATAAAGATAATGACTCTCAACTCATATGAAAAGTTATTACTGAAAATTTTCAGTCCTTGCTCCTGAGAAGTCTTCTCTGAGTTACCCTGGGTAGTGGATTGGGAGCTGAACATCCAAGTTATAAGGGGAAAAAATGTAAAAAGAAGCAGCACAAAATAATTCTGAGGAAAGGGTTTGGGACTAATAAGGACAACCTTAGGGCTTAGGAGACCCAAGACCAGGTTCTGAAAGAGTGAGGCTCACAGGTTTTTAACGAATGGTTTGTTTTATACATGCATTCCAGTTTTGTGACACGTGTGTCGTCATATGCACCATGATATGTTTTGCTACAGAGAAATCCATAGCAGCAAAATGATTTCAAACTGAACTTGAGACTCCAACAACTGCTTTGTCACAAGTTATACCTGAGTGGTCGCAGGGGCTTTTTCTCCGCCCCCCTCTGAAAGTGTTGAGATCATCTACCAAATGGCCACTTGTCACCTGTCTTTGCGGTACTGGAAGTGAAAACCAGGGCCTCTAGCACGCTATGCAGAAATTGTATTATTGAGCAACACTTCTAAATTCCTTTATTTTTTTTCCCCTAAGATTCTGGGATAGTTGCATTTAAAACACTTATTACAGGCTCTTTAGTTTTCCTGTATACTAAAACTGACTTCAAAAGACAGATAAACATCTCAGATGGCTTGGCTAGCCTGTGGTAGGTAAATTCTTGTTTTAGCTTTTCAGAGAGAGATAATGGTGTTTTGAACCACTCTTCATTTATTTAAAAATATTTTAATTTGTTATTCAATAACTTCATATATGTATCCAATCTGTCTTTGGAAAAACATTTTAGATTTATCTTTGCATGTGAGTGTATTGAGTACATGTATGACAGTGCACCACATGTGTGCCTGACACTCTCAGATGTTAGAAGAGGGCATTGGACCCCCTGGAATTGGAGCTATGGATGGTTGTGAACTGCCATGTGGAGGCTGGGCATCAAAGCTGGTCCTCTGCAAGAGCATCCAGGGCTCTTAACCACTGAGTCATCTCTCCAGCCCTTATCCACCGTATCTGAACATATCAAACCAAAATCCCTCCTCCCAATTCTCAATCCCTCAAAGCTTTGTCCTCGCCCCTTCATGTGCTTCTTTTATTTACTTTAATATAACATTTATCAAGTATATATTTTACGTATGTGAAATACATAAAAGTATGGACACTTTATCCTTACGCAGTGGCCGTGTTTTCTTTGTATTGTTTTAGTTTCCGTACACGGGCTGCCATAACGAGTGTACTGAACTACACTTAAGAGAGTCTTCTCAATAGCGGGAGGTCACAGGGTAGTTCTTTAGAGAGGGTGTAGTTGTTACAATACAGGGGCCTTCAAAGAAATACTAAAAAGTACTTAGGTCACTGAGGTCAGAAACTCATGAAGTCCAGCACCCTCAAGGAGTTCTCCCTCCCTCGACCATGGAAACATTGAGCTAAACAAAGGGGGCCTCTATATCCGCTCCCCAACCCACTTAGGGGTGAGCAGAGCAGGAACGAGCAGGAACGCATCAGCTTGGCTCGGGAAATGGGTCTTAAAGGCGGAAGGGGAGATGCAGTGATTCACAACGAGGCAATTAAACACGTGCAGGCAAGTTCCATTCAACTCTTTGCCGCTGTAAAACAGTCTGAGGTGTTCACCAGGAGCAGGATCCTTGAGTAGAATTTTGTAATCTGGTAGCTGAGAGGAGTCTCTTGTTGCCATGGAACTCCGTCTTCAAACAAAAGACTCAAAGAGCCCAAATAAAAACCCCTACGAACGCAAGATTGTACTACTGGTTGTGTGGGTGAAGGAGAGGCAGAAAGAAAAGGCTATTTAAAAACTTTGAAAGGTCATCGTCAAAGAAAACATTTTTATTTATAACACAGAGAGGCTAAAACAACACTGGTCATAAGAAAGTCAAGTGTCCGAAATAGACGGATTCCTAACTACAAAGAGATCGTGGATCTTCAGAGACGAGAACAGGGACTGTGACTTTTAGGACCGCAGAAAGGAGTTTTGGGTGGAAATTTGAAGATTTATAGAATTAAGCTCTTTGAAATAATGCCCAGTGTACACCAGGTGGCGTGCGCGTCCGACTTGTGGTTTTTCTGGTGGATTCAGTAGGCTCATTGTGTTGAAGCGGTAGGAAATCTGATGGGTACCTTGCTCAACACAGCCACCTCTTGTGTGACTTAACCACCTTCCTTTTCACTTCCATTCCAACTGTTGAAGTCAGCTTAACATCCTGAACTTTTCAGAAAGAATGTGCACATTAAAGACGGGCAGTTTTCCAAAGGGCCTGCAGAGGAGGAAGGCTGCGCTGCAGATACTTCCAGGCTTGGTTTCACTGCTAAATGAGTACGAAGAAGCGCAGCTTCTCGGGCCTCAGTTTCCTCTTCTGTAAAAAGAAAAAAAGAAAGAAAGAAAAAGAAAGGAAGGAAGAGAAAGAAAGAGAGAGAGAGAGAAAGAAAGAAAAAGAAAGAAAGAAAGAAGAAAGAAAGAAAGAAAAAGAAAGAAAGAAAGAAAGAAAGAAAGAAAGAAAGAAAGAAAGAAAGAAAGAAAGAAAGAAAGAAAGAAAGAAAGAAAGAAAGAAAAAACGATAAAAAGGCACTTTGGTGAGCAGCAAGCCCCTTGCTCCGCCCCCTCCGCGGCAGAGTTGCGCAGGCGCGGCGCGGCGTGCGCGGTTGCTAGGCGACGCGACAGCTCCCGCGCGGTCTCCCTACCCGGCGGCGCGAGCCGAGAGCGGAGCCGCCGCTCGTAGCGAGGCCAGGAGGTGCGGTGCTGGTGGCGACCGTGCCGGCCAACCGCCGCCGCTGTGGCCACGGGACGAGCTCGCGATGGGAGGCGCAGCCCGCGGGCGCGAGAGGAAGGACGGGGCGCTGCCGGGGACTGGGCTCCAGCCGCAGCAGCGGAGGTAACGGCGCCCTGGGGGGAGCGGGAGGACTCCTTGCGGGTCCGGGCTGCCTGTCCATCAGCGTCGTGAGCGGGAAGGGCGGGAGCGGGCGAGCGGCGCGGCCTCCGGAGAGCCGGGGCTGGGAGCACGCTGGGGACCTGTGCACAGGACCTGTGAACCGCGCCCTGTTGCTCGAGAAGCCAACAGAGCCCGGGGAGCTTGCTCCCCACACGTCAGCATGATTTTGTGGGGGCCTCTCTTTTCGCACCGAGCCTGGATGAGGGAATCCTCTCGGGTTGTTAGCATCTGGCTGCTGCTCTGCAGATGCGGTGCGGGTTCCTGTGTATTTCATCTTGGTGTGGCAGAGGCCGGTCCCATCCAGAAAAAAATTTGGCTTCTGTCATCGAGACTTTGAACGTGAACACGTTCTTCTTAAGAAGATACTTCAATTTTTTTGTCAGTGTGTGTGTTTAAGCCCTCTTTTTATTTCTTTAACACTTCAGTTAAACTCCAGAACTAATTTTATAAGACAAATCTTAAAGGTGAAATATAAAAATGGTATTTTTTTAAAGACAATGAAAAAATGTTACCTAGTCACGATTGTGTTTGTAGTATATCATCTGAGGTGACAGTGTGTGACCGGGAAATCCGTAGACTCGGTAGATGAAGTGTATTATTCAAGGCCATCTTGTGGATCCTGCCCATTGTTTATGTGACTTCACAGTGGCAGATCCACAGTGTAAGAACAGACTCGATCTGTGTGCTCCCTTTAGCATTTTAAACATCCCCATCGTCCAGGAAACAGTGGGATCAGAAGAGAGATTCAGTACGTTTTGTAACTTAAAGCATCCGGTTCCTGTTGGCTGCCTTTTTCTCAAGTTAGGTTGGCTGTTTGTAAGTAGGTGTGTAGGTAAATAGGAGAAGACAGCCCTGAAGGGTTTCTTGCTTGTCAGAGAATGTTTACTCGATCTTTTCTTCCCGGTAACCTGTGAGTTTAGAGGGGAAGGCAGCACCTGCAGATAAGAATCCAAGTCCTGAGACAACAAACACCTCTGTCCTGTTTATTTTTTTCTGATTTCAGATTTCTTATTCAAACTGGTCTTCATTTTCAAGTAGTATGTTAATTGATGGCCCCTCTTTTTTTTTTTTTAACAACATTCAGAAAGTAAGATTTGTTGTAAACATTTTGCTTATTGTTTTGTTAGAGACGGAGTCTCTTTATTATGTAGCTCTGGCTGTCCTGGAACTCACTCTGTAGACCAGGCTGGCCTTGAACTCACAGGAATCCACCTGTCCCTGTCTCCTGAGTGCTGGGATTAAAGGCATACACCATCACATCTAGCCTGTTGTAACTATTTTAAAATTTGAGTCTAGAAATAGTTTTCTTTCTTTAAAAAGAAAAAAGAGCCAAGAGTGGTGTTGCAGAGATGTAGACCGGCGGATCAAGGCCAGCTCGGTCTACATAGTGAGTTCAGGACAACCAGCACTTTGTAATTAATTTTTAAAAATAAAAAAGAGGGCTGGAGAGATGGCTCGGGCACACCAAAAATATAAAAATGGAGAAGAAAGATCGAGATCCTTCTTATCCACTGCCCAGCGCCCCACTTGTTTATGTGCGGTGGCAGAAGGGGTGAGAAACAGTTCAGTTCTGGGGTGTTTTGAAACTGCAAGCTCCTTTTGTTTGTTTACTGACCGGTTTTCTCTGGAACCCTTCCAACTAGGCTGGGGGATGGTGTCTACGATACCTTCATGATGATAGATGAAACCAGATGCCCCCCCTGTTCAAACACACCCTGCAATCCTGCTGAAGCACCTCTCTCCAGAAGACTAAATGTAAGTAAAGGAAGGGACTCCTTCTTAAGATCGTCTAGAGGAAGAGGAAGGGCTATGTCATGCTGCTCAGGACAGACTTCCCTCTTTCATGGTGGTTTGTTTCTTTTGTTTTGAGGTGGGTTTTTTTGTTTTTGTTTTTTTTTGTTTGTTTTTTTTTTTTTTCTGTTTTGGAGGGTTTCTTTCAGTTTTTAAAACAATTTAAAATTTTTTGTGGGACACAGAATCTCGGTATGTAATTGTTCCTGGCCTGAAACTCTCACTTAGACCAGGCTGGATTCAAACAGAGATGTGTCTGCTTCTGTCTCCAGAGTGCTGGTATTAAATGGGTATGCCACCATGCCTGTTTGGTTTGCTTTTGATTTCTCCTGACTCAGGGAAAACTGTCATGTGCTTTGAGTTCAGCCTTTGGGACAGTTTTGAAGTCCCTGCCTACCTTGTACTTTTTCTTAGGGTAAATATGGCAGGTGGTGGAGCAGGGGGATCCTCTTGTGTAGGTGATATTTCTTCTTATAGCAGATGACATAATGTAGGGTATTACAAATGCTTCTTTTAACAGAAACAACAGGGGGAAAATGTCCGAATTCATAATCAGCTCATCTTTCCTTTTCGGTCCTGGCTGATCAGTATGTGAGCAACAGCTGGTTTTTGTTTTGGTTTTGTTTTAACTCACAGATTAAGCTAAAACAATACAGGTTGGGTTTTGATGCGTTCAAATCCTTTTAGGAACTGCAGACCTTTAGCTTCCGACACTGGCTTCAGGTCATAAAGAAATGACAGTACAGTCTGTCCATCCGCATAAGCAGAGGAGTAGAGCAGAGCCTGGGACCAGTTCCAAGGCGAGGCGCCTGTGACTTGAAAATGTGCTACAATGTGTTGCGTCACGGAGCTTCCGAGGCGCAGGGCTGACTGCTTGGCGGTCTTCCCTCCGTGTTTCTACTTACCACTTGGCAATTGTCCCTTTTTTATTTTACTCTGTCATTTGACTTTAAAAATTTTGCATTTATCTATTTGTTCACGTTTTGTGTGCCCTCATGTGCAGGTGCCAGACTTGGTGGCAAGCATCCTGTAAGCACAGCCTCTTGTTAGTCTCGTACTTTTCCTACTTCTCTAGTTTTTACCACTTTTAAGACTGATGATATTACTTAGCATGGTCTCAAAATATTTGGAAGTCTGGTCATACTATCTTTAAATCTCTTCTGGAGTGTGGTGGAGGTTTTTTCCATCCCTGTGAGTTTATTTCTGTGATATCCGAAAACCTCAGAGAAGTCCAGAACCATCTCTGGTGCCCAACATATCTTCCAGTCTAGTCAGCCCAGCGCCGCACTGAAAACTCCTGCAGAAGATCTTGCGTATTGACATCTGACGCCACCCTCGTTTAACTTAGTTCAGAGTTGATCCACGCCGCTCTCTGTTCAGTAGGTCATTCAGATTGTATTTCAGCATCAAGTTAATTTCTTACTGCATGGTGTTCAGAGTGATACTCATGGGAAAACCCTAAGATTTTAAATTCTAATTCAACGTGTCACTGTAAGTTGTTTTTTTTAACCTACCCCCCTCCACTTTTCTTGTGTGTGTGATGTGCATGTATTCTCTTCTGTCTTATTCATTGGGGTAGGGTCTCTCCACCAAGAATTCTCAGGTAGGAATGACTAGTCTTGCTAGCCAGCTTGCTCAGTTTCTGTCTTGAGGCGGGCTCTATGCCCACACAGCATTGACATGCGTTCTGAGGCTTTGAACTCTGGCACCCTTGCAAACACTTCTGTCTCCCCAACCCCTGTTATCTGCAGACTTTTCTAAAAAAAGTGCTTTTTGACCCTTGGGAGCACTTAAAGTTCATAGTGCCATGATTCCATCATCTGAGTGCCTGTTTGTCTTCACACAATGGCTTCAGTGCTTTTCAAGGTGCTTTACACAGTCTCATCTAAAGTGTAAATTATTTGCCACAAGGCTTTTATTGGACTGAGTTCTTTGTTTCAGAGATTGAAGGCAGATCTAGTGGAAGGTAGTTCTTTTGTTTTGGCAGTGGGGGGTGTGGTGTGGAACCCAGGACCTCATGCATGTTAGGCAAATATTCTACCAACTGAAGTATATCTTCTACTCCCTAGGGTAAGTTTCTATATGTAGGTCAGAAGATTATTCATTCTGAATTTCCCAACAGGATTTTTAGGACTCAACTAATAGAGCACGCTTTATGTAAAACACATTATGTTTTCTACATTGACGGTGTACAGTGAAGCATCCTCCTCCCTGATCTGTCTCTTTACATGATAACATGTTTAACAAAACATTTGGTTGAGTCCATTGTATACCTTTCTGATTATCAAAATTATAACCCTAGGCTAAAAATACATAGTATTTTATAACTATTAATATCTTACATATGAATACTATTGTCTTAGTTAGGGTTTCTATTGCTGTGAAGAGACATCATGACCACGGCAACTCTTATAAAGGAAAACATTCAATTGGGTCTGGCTTACAGTTTCAGAGTTTTAGCCCGTTATCATCATGGTGGGGATCATGGCAGCAGACAGGCAAACATGGTACTGGAGAGGTAGCTGAGAGTTTTTCATCTGGGTCAGCAGGCAGCAGGAAGACAGGGTGACACTGGACCTCGTATGAGCATCTAAAACTTCAGAGCCACCGCCAGTGACACACCTTGTCCAGCAAGGCCACATCTCCTAGTAGTACCACTCTGTGGGCCTATGGGGCCATCTGCATTCAAAGCACAATAACTGTAGATTGAGGGGAAAAAACGGAAAGAATGTTTTATTATAGCCCAGAAGATTTGGAATAAAATTGACTCTTTTCAGGATTTGAGATTCATAAGAAAGAAAAGCGTGGTAAGGAAAGATCCCCTTCCTGTGTGGAAGAATCCTTGATGGAATCCCCCTGTTTGCTGCAGACCTGAACTTTGATAATCTGTAGTGGACTACCTCTGAGCTACATACTGTCTTAAGGGCCGTACTTCTTCAAGAGAGACACACCATGCATCCCAAAGATGCAAGTGTGAACAGGGACACACCATGCATCCTACAGATGCAAGTGTGAACAGGGAGAGCGTGGCAGGCACAGGTGAGGCAAGAGGAGGAAATGAGAAGGAAATGAGGATGATGGAAGAATCAGAGGGGGCCAGGAAAGGACAGCCCTGTTTACATTTGGGGGGGATGGGCGTGGCCTGGGAAATTCCTGCCTGTGAGTTAGCACTTGATTCTCAGAGAGTGCAGATAAGGCTCAACATACGGGAGAAATGGGAGTCAGGAGATCCCAGTGGCCTTCTTAACTTTGTTAAAATAATTCTATGATGATTAGACCTCTTGTTCTTAGGAGACCCCTCTCTCCATCACACATAGAAGTGAGGTGAAGACCTTCAGGATCTCCCACGAGGCAGAGGAATTGCAGGGGTCAGATCCAGGACCACAGATGCTTGTCCACCAGAGCCTGTGGTGTGGAGGAAGTCACAGAAGAGAAAATCAACAGGGGGAAAGGGACAAAAGGAATGTGAGCTTAAGCAGTCACAGACTGAGAAGTTGTAGCCAGTATTTTGAATATGCTTTATAGTTTGTGAGTCTTTCATGTTTTGGCTATAGTTTGATACCCACAACATGCTACAAGTAAGTATTATCGACATTTTATAGACCAAGAAACAGAAGTTCTGACAGGTTTGAATAATGGTCCCAAGTCTGAGAGCTTTGAGGAGGGCAGGCAGGGCCCTAGCACAGACCTTTCGACTGTGTCTGTACCTATAGTGTATTCCAAAGGCATTAGCAGTAAATATTTAGGTGTATTAAAATTAGATAGGAAATGATTCAAGAAAAATTGACCAAGTTGCATGTAGATATTAATTTTTTATATATAAATATAACTAAAGGCATTATTCTTTGCCTAGCTCAGCCTTTTATGGAGATTAAACGTCTTAAGAGTACTTATTTTTTAGTATGGGTTGCAAATGGTGAACAGTAGACATTCGGGTGAGATGGAAAGAAGCCGGGAACTCACTCCTGGTTTTTATTTCTAAAAGTAAGCTGGCTCTGTGGTAAAGGCTCTTCACGCCAAGCCTGAGCTCGTCCCTGGGAGTCCTATGGTAGGAGGAGAGAACTGGAAGTGTTCTCTGCCCTCCATCTGTGTGTTGGGCCCATGCCCTCCTCCCCACCAAGAAATAATAAGCATAGTCAACGTATGAGACTCAATTAGTACGGTACTACAGAGAGAAGACTGGAGTTGGGTCCTGAGGGCGTATAGGATATGAACGGATGGGCAGAGTAGAGGAGTCTCAGTTTAAAGGTCTAAGAGAGGAAGGCAGAATGTTGAAGTCACCCTGTCTTGAACATAGCTGGCCACATGTAGGATCTAGGGTCTGGGGTGGGTGTGCTCAGGGAATCCAAGAATGAATGGAATGCATGTCCAGAGACTGGTGCTTTCTTATTTAGGGCTTTGTTCCCCCGCACCTGTGTGTGTGTGCATGGATGGACACGAGTGTGGTAAATATGTGTGTGTGTGTGCGTGTTCCTGTGTGTGTGTCACCTGTATGTGCGCCTGTATGTCACCTGTGTGTGTGCCTGTGTATGTGTGTCACCTGTGTGTGTGTGTGTCACCTGTGTGTCACCTGTTCTGCTCTAACATTCTCTACAACAGTCTTTCACTGAACCTGGAACTGGTCTGGGTGTCTGTCTCTGTCCCCCTCAACACTGGGGTCACAGGCCCAAGGGTAACTTTTTACAGAAGTCTCTGAACTCAGGGCCCCACTCTTGTGTAGCGGTTGCTCTTACCACTGAGCCGTCTCTCCAGCTCCCTGGTTGGATCTTTTAACTTTAGAATAAAAGTGACTGACATGTTTTGATATTGTTTAGTTAGAAGGCCCTTTTGTAGCTGGGCGGTGGTGGCACACATCTTTGATCCCAGCACTCGGGAGGCAGAGGCAGGTGGATCTCTGAGTTCAAGGCCAGCCTGGTCTACAGAGCGAGTTCCAGGACAGCCAGGACTACACAGAGAAACCTTGTCTCAAAAAACCAAAAAAAAAAAAAAACAACCAGAAAAGAAGGCCTTTTTGCCTTTCTAGTATTCTAGTACCATTAACAGTTCGCGTGTTTCTCTTTTGTAGAGTACCACTGAGCCATTGACGAGAGATCACACTCATCACTTCGTGAATGGAAGTGAGATGAAGGTAGAACAGCTGTTTCAAGAATTTGGCAACAGGAGATCCAATACTCTTCAGTCAGATGGCGGCAGCAACTGTGAAAAGTCCTCTCCTGTTTCTCAGGGGAAGAGCTCCGAAAGCCTGAACACAGTGAAATCCAGCAGTTCATCCAAACCATTGAAAGTGCTGCCGCTGACTCCCGAACAAGCCCTGAAGCAATATAAACATCACCTCACTGCCTATGAGAAGCTGGAGATCATCAGCTACCCAGAAATCTACTTCGTGGGTCCAAATGCCAAAAAGCGACAAGGAGTTATTGGTGGCCCCAACAACGGGGGATATGATGATGCGGACGGGGCCTATATTCATGTGCCTCGGGACCATCTCGCTTACCGCTATGAAGTGTTGAAAATTATCGGCAAGGGGAGTTTTGGACAGGTAGCCCGTGTCTATGATCACAAACTGCGACAGTACGTGGCCCTAAAAATGGTGCGTAACGAGAAGCGTTTTCATCGCCAGGCAGCTGAGGAGATCCGGATTTTGGAGCATCTGAAGAAACAGGATAAAACTGGCAGCATGAATGTTATCCACATGCTCGAAAGTTTCACCTTCCGGAACCATGTGTGCATGGCCTTTGAGCTGCTGAGCATAGACCTGTATGAGCTCATTAAGAAAAACAAGTTTCAGGGTTTCAGCGTCCAGTTGGTTCGCAAGTTTGCCCAGTCCATCTTGCAGTCCTTGGATGCTCTTCACAAAAATAAGATCATTCACTGTGACCTGAAACCAGAGAACATTCTCCTGAAACATCACGGCCGCAGTGCAACCAAGGTCATCGACTTTGGGTCCAGCTGCTTCGAGTACCAGAAGCTTTACACCTACATCCAGTCTCGTTTCTACAGGGCCCCAGAAATCATCCTAGGCTGCCGCTACAGCACTCCCATCGACATCTGGAGTTTTGGCTGCATCCTTGCAGAACTCTTGACAGGACAGCCTCTGTTCCCCGGCGAGGACGAAGGAGACCAGTTGGCCTGCATGATGGAGTTGCTAGGGATGCCCCCACCGAAACTCCTGGAGCAATCCAAACGTGCCAAGTACTTTATTAACTCCAAAGGCTTGCCTCGCTACTGCTCTGTGACTACTCAGGCAGACGGGCGGGTTGTACTTCTGGGGGGTCGTTCACGCAGGGGTAAGAAGCGAGGCCCCCCAGGCAGCAAAGACTGGGCCACGGCACTGAAAGGGTGTGAAGATTACTTGTTCATAGAGTTTCTGAAAAGATGTCTTCAGTGGGACCCCTCTGCCCGCCTCACCCCAGCTCAAGCATTAAGGCACCCTTGGATTAGCAAGTCTGCACCCAGACCTCTCACCATGGACAAGGTGTCAGGGAAACGGGTCGTTAATCCTACAACTGCTTTCCAGGGACTGGGCTCCAAGCTGCCTCCAGTCGTTGGAATAGCCAGCAAGCTTAAAGCTAACCTAATGTCCGAAACCAGTGGTAGTATACCCCTGTGCAGTGTATTGCCAAAGCTGATTAGCTAATGGACCGCTCGGAGATGCATATGTATGTATTTTTAGTTAACCTTGCAAACATGCAAATGGAAAAAAAATGAGCCCATTCATTGATGGATATGTTTTTGTTGACTAAACTTTTTTAACAAGGCAGAACATTTTTATATGACTATAAACGAACTCTTCAAGGGCTAATTGTCTAACCAGCTTGTATTGGCCATCTGGAGTATACATTAAATGACTTTTTATAGGTCAATACATCTTTGTCTATCTCGTCAGAGGCACCTCAACCCGTGTGTTATGCTCTCGGTTTAAATCTCTTTAAGATCGAAGATATTCTAAAAATATGTGCTGTTTCTCTCCTCTTCTGTCTCTCAGCATCTGTCTGGGAGGGTGGTTTGGAGTTGTGGTAGGCATGCATGTAGAGCAAAGCTAGAATTCTTACCCCAGCAGGCAATCCCGTGGGCTCATTCTGGGTGGAAAGACTCACACAGGAATCCAGGTGGCTGTTTGTCACCTGGGCAGTTATCACTGCATAGTGTTCAGGGGTTTTGTTTTTGTTATTTTCCCTCTGAGTTATATCCTGGGTACTCTGTGGTTTACAGACCCTACCTTTACTGAAGAATCCTGTAGGTTCTGCTCTGCTTTGCCAATTTCCCCCAAAGGCCAGTGAGTTAAATTCCCCAGCACTGCAGGGGAAGGGGTGGGCCTCAGTGTTAGGTATTGGTCATTGTGAACATGCTCTGGAAGGGGATTGTGGGGCCCTGGTCTCACCCTCTTCCTCTTTTAACTCCTGGCTGTTAAGCGAAGGCTTTGCTCTGCCACACACTCCGTTGTGATTTGATATCCCAGGCTTAGGACCACATGGCTGGTCAGTCAAGAGACTGAGACCTCTGAACCGCATGCCACAGTAAAGTTCATCATCTTAGCTGTTCGTTACAGAAGCCAATCCACACTGATCTCAAAGCCAGCTCATGTGTCCTTCCTCTGCTATCTCAAGCGAAGCTAACTGGATGTCACAAATGACCCAGAGTGCCCAGGTAGATTCTGCATGAAAACTGCAGTCCCTTCCTTGGTCGCCAGTGGCCCGACTACTTGCTGCATTGGCACGGGCTCTGGGTTTTATGAAGGTGGTCAGGTGAGCTCACAGCAAGTTAAATGCTAGTTGCTCCTTAGTGTTCCACACTTTGACTCTGAACTTCCCACACGTCCCTGGATGCTCAGAAGAAGAAAGCTGAAAGCACAGAAACGTGTTTTCCCTTGTCTTCCCTTCAGCGGCCTTCCTTTGTCTCTGAGATTTAACGTTACATGGCAAAAGCCAGTGGTGCCTGTGACTGCTAGCCACATGTCTCACTGAAAGGGTGTACAGGGGATAGGAGCTAAGGGACTCACCTTAGCTTAGCAGTATCCCTAGTAACCTGTGGGTCATGACCCCTAAGACCATCAGAAAACAGACATTTACATCACAATGCATAACAGTAACAAATTACAGTTATGAAGTGACAACAAAAGTAATTTTGTGGTTGGGGACAGGTCACCACAAGATGGAGAGCTATATTAAAGGGTCCCAGCATTAGGGGCACTAGAGAGCCTCTGCCCCACAGCCTAGTATTGCTTTCTGCTGTGTCCTGCAGGGACCCAGTTCAATTTTCCCCTTTCCCAGCGCCAAGGCCAGAGGCAGGTTGCTCAGACAAGCCGCAGACAGCCACTTTAAAGGAAGGACTTTAAAGTCACTTTGGGCACTGGATGGTTCCCACTTTATCTGCTTTCCTCCTGGGCTTGCAGAAGGCAGTCCACGGCCCCTTTCACTCCAGCCGAACCCTCTGGCTTGCTAGAGAACCTCACTCTCCCGCGTTATCTCCACTGAGCACATGTTGAGGTCGTTTTGCCTGTTGTCAGCAGAAGACCTGCTCTCCCGAGCAGACAGCTGCAAAAGTCGCTACCCTACGTGGCTCATTGGGTTTGCTGCTTGTTTGCATGGGCAGTCTTTGTCAGCCAGCACAGACAGGGTCTGGAGTTTAGAAAGGAAGCTATGGCTGAGGCTGCCGTGTGCCCTTCCTGTGCGAGGAGTGGACTGTGGGGTTGCTGAAATCGGGCTGAGTGAAGGTTACAGAGGGCCATGCATTACGAAAAGTGCCGAAATCTCTGAGAAGGTGAACGGATACGTTTTTGTCTAAACTTGGCAACCACGAGCATGACATACAGCAGAGTCATTGGCATTGGCCAGCCTGCCTCCTGCAGTGACTCAGGTCTGGGGAAAATAGGCTGTTTTTTAAACACAGAACTGGCTGTGCTGATGAATTGGAGGAGGTTTGCAGGTGTTTTTGGAGGCTGCTACTCTGCCCCCAGGCTGCTGTCCAGCTACAGCAATGAAGGACCGCGCCTTGCATCACCAGACAGTTTCCGTCGCAGCCATTCAGTTAAGCTGACCAAGTTGGTTGCCTTTATGATTTCTAAATCAACAGAAATCAATTCAATCTCCATGTTGCTATCAATAGTAAAAGAGTTCAGTCGGAATTCTTGTTTTGTTTCTGAAATACTTTTTTTTTTCTTTTCACGTTGGGAGTTAACTAATTCACCAGTTGGTGATCTGAATAGACGGCTCTCTCGTTCTCTTCTGTGCTGTCGGGACTTCTCTGCCACACGCGTGTGAGCTTCGGATGACACGAGTGCCTTGAACATGCAAACCATATACACGCACCTTCCTCCATGACTGGGCTCACATACACGTTCATCTTCCTCCATGATGGGGCTCACATACACGTTCATCTCCCTCCGTGACCGGGCTCACATACACGTTCATCTCCATCTGTGACGGGGCTCACATACACGTTCATCTTCCTCCATGACCGGGCTCACATACACGTTCATTTTCCTCCATGACCAGGCTCACATACACGTTCATCTTCCTCCATGACCAGGCTCACATACACGTTCATCTTCCTCCATGACCAGGCTCACATACACGTTCATCTTCCTCCGTGACCGGGCTCACATACACGTTCATCTTCCGCCATGACTAGGGTCACATACACGTTCATCTTCCGCCGTGACCGGGGTGACATACACGTTCATCTTCCGCCATGACTAGGGTCACATACACGTTTATCTTCCTCCGTGACGGGGTTCACGTCTTGGAAGTTCACCTACACACCCTCACGTCTGCCTTGGAAGTTAGGGCAAACAGATAAGAGTTACATGAGGATACTCTATTCTAGCAGGCGCACCTAGCTTGGTAATAATACAAAGCTGGGCAGTGGTGGCGCATGCCTTTAATTCCAGCACTCGGAAGGCAGAAGCAGGTGGATCTCTGTGAGTTCAAGGCCAGCCTGATCTACAGAGCAAGTTCCAAGACAGCCAGGGCTACACAGAGAACTCTGTCTCAGAAAAACAAACAAAAAACTTTGTTTTTAATGATGCCTGTGTTGGTGTGTGCTCATGGGTGCGGGTGCCTATGGAGACCAGAGTTTTCAGATCCCCTCCAGCTGGAGTTAGTGGTAGTTGTGAGCCACTGGGCATGAGTGCTGGCAACTGAACTCAGGTCTCCTGGACAGCCTTTAATGCCCGCACTCAGGAGGCAGAGGCAGACTCATCTCTGAGTTTGAACTTAACCAGTGTGTCATCCGCCCCTCAATTCCTTGTTCTGTGTCTGTTATCTGTGCCATTAACACAAATGGTGGAAGGGTGGCGATTGTTCTATAAGGCCTACACACGCCTTATGTCCTCTGGGAATTAGAAATAAGTGCATGTCCTTTCAGGTCTTCCTCATCCTCAGCCTACCCAGGGATGAGGCATCTGTGGATGCTGAGCCGCACTGCACACGGAGCAAGTGTAGACAGACAAGGCAGAGAAGTCTACCTGGGCCTGCCCCAGTCCAGAGTCAGAGAGAGTTGTCCCTTAGCAGGGACCTGCTTTGTACTCTTCAAAAATACTTCCCATATCCATCCTCGTTTCAACCCATCCCTCTTGAGGTTCATACACTTCCTGAAAAAAAAAAAAAGCCCAGGGATTTTAAAGCGTTTTTCTTTCTTGACCTGATTAGAGGGAACCCTTTCTGGTGTCTATTGAATTGTACCTACTGATTGCAGTGAGGAAAATTTCAGGTCGTGGTGAACTCATCTGTGCAAGGCTTAAGAGCTCTGTGGTCTCTGGCGTCCTTACCCCTAAGAGTGTCTACAGCAGTGACTCTCAGCCTGTGAGTCCAGACCCCTCCAGGGGTCAAAAGGCCCTTTCACAGGGCGCATCGATGACTATCTGCGTGTCAGTTATACCGCTGTGAGTCTCGACCGTCCTGATGTTGCATCCTCTCAATACAGTTCCTCAGAGTGTGGTGACCACCAACCATAAAATAATTTTTGTTGCCTCTTCATAACTGTCATTTTGCTACCGAGATGAATCATAAATATCTGTTATGTGGGATATCTGATATTCAACACCCACCCCCCCACCCCCAGTAGTCGTGAGAACCAGTAGTTTGAGAACCACTGGTCTAGATGGAGACCAGCCAATATGCTTCTTACGGCTCACTCACTGCTAAGCCCTGCCTGTCTGTGTGGAGGAGACTGAGAAACGTGTCCATTCCCTTTGCCCCCACACAGAACGCAGAGAACGCAGGCCAGGTAATGAGGCCAAGTGAGGGTCTGTGGCTACTTCACCTCTGAACTCAGCCTTGGCGGTGTTCAGTTGGCATCACTGTGCTGCCAGAGTATTCTTCCATTGTTCATGTGACCCTGCTGACCTGTTCCGGCAAATGCAGCTTGGAGTGAATGACTCATCACTGCCTCTATCCAGGTGTCCTTTTGTTTTTTATTTGGGGTAGTGGCAGTGGTTGTTTTATATAAAAATGAATTGTTTTGAGAATGTTCTAGTACCTCATGGTTCTTTCAAAGTCAATACAACATAGACACTCAACTCCCGAGTGACCTGTGGGCCTGGGGAGGGGTGTGGAGAGCCAGCCACACTGGATGACCGGGGCTGCGTCAGGTATAGTCTCTGGGAAAATGCAGTGGTAAAGTGCTGGCCAAAGGGAAGCAGAGAATTAAAACGGAGCAAACGAAGCCTTGAAGAGAATCAACCGCGTTCCTGTTAGTGCCCAGAGCTACCGTGGAAACACAGGTACAGTGTTTGTGGATGACCAGCTCCTGGGAACCCCCTGTCTTTCAGTTCCTGGGAGCCACCACACAAGCCAAGCTCGGTGTGCAGATGAGGCCTGACAGACAGCTTCAGGGAAGCGGTTTGTCTGAGGCCCTGGCACGATTTTTAAAGCCTGGGAATTGAACAAACTGCAGGCGAGGGGAATCTGCGCTTGGGGTCTGCAGGCAGCTCTGCTTCAGCCTGCTTCTCTGGTCTGGTCCCCAGTTCCACGATTGTCCTGGCAACAGGAACTGCTGGGGGAATGAACTGCAAGACTGCCTTCTGCTGCCATTGAATTGTCCCTCAGCTTTCCTCCTGTCAGACCTGGCCTCACTGGCTGTGGGCCTGCACGGGAGAGAAGCTAAATGCTGCCAGGGCAGGCAAGTTTAAAGGAATGTGCCTCCTTCAGTACAATCGTTAAAATTTACCAAACCTGCGAGCTTCCATGGCTTCTTTTTAAAAGTGTGTATGTGTGTGTGTGTGTGTGTGTGTGTGTGTGTGTGTGTGTGTGTGTGACTGCTTGCTCCATGTGGTCATGTGGCACACACTGTGCATGTGGAGTTGAGTCTCACCTTCCCCATCTTTGAGACAGTCTGTCGGGTTCTGCTCTGCAGCTACTCCAGGCTTGCTCACCCAGGAACTTGTCAGGGTCCTGGGATCGCAGATACACTGCGGTGTCCATCTTTTTATGTGGACTCAAGGGATCAAACGCAGGTTGCCAGGCTAGCATAGCAAATACTTCTATCTGCTCAGCCATCACCCTGACCCTCCCTTGGCTTCACATGCCACCAAAAGCCTACGAGGCTAGAAAGGGCAATGAAAACGGTGATGGTATTGCACGAGTTCTAATTGGTTTTAATAATAAAAACCTAGAGCCAGATATTGGGGCAAATGCTTGGAAGATCAAAGAGAGAAAGGAACAAGCCATAGCCAACTCTTACCTTGATAACTCCTCAGCCAGGGCTGAGAAAAGGGGCTGACTGAACCCTGCCTCCTCCCGCCGTATATTCTCTCTACCCAGCCATATCACTTCCTGTCTGTCTGTACAAACCTCCAGAACTCTATGGTTAACCAGTGGCTAGGTCGGCCCTCTATCTTCAGGCAAGCTTTATCTGTTATAGTACAAACAAGATATCACCATAGATGAGGACCACAGGGATAGACAGGCTTCTTTTTGGGCAGCCAACTCACAAAAAATGACCCAGAGACTTATTAATTATGAAAACTTGACCTTAGCTTAGGCTTCTTTCTAACTAGCTCTTTTAACTTAAACTAACCCATTTTGTTTTTTTAAATCTCTGTTCTTCCAGGCGCTCGTTACCTCATCTCCATTATTCCCATCCTGGTTATTCTAAGTCTGGCTGGCGACTCTGCCTTTCTTCTCCCCAGAGCTCTCCGTCCAGAAGTCCCGCTTATACCCCGTGCCTAGCTACTGACCGTTTAGCTTTTTATGAAAGCAATCACAGTGACACATCTTCACACAGTGTAAAGGAATAGTCCACAACACAGGGGCATTTTTACTGTATTTCGCTATCTAGGAAGGACTGTTAGCCCAGAGCCGAAACCTGACAGGATTGCAGTGAAACCAGGCTGATGCTGAGGACTGTCCTTGCCGGCCCTGCGGCAGGAGCCGACGTGTAACGTGCCCTTGGGATACAGGGGCCACCCAGCTCTGCTTGGCTGTTGAGGAGCTGAGGGGGAGCAGCTAGCTATGGGACACCCCGTCTGAACACTGTGGAGAATTCTCGCCAGAACCCTGGCCCACAGTAAAATACTATCTCTTCCCCCTTAAGCAGGTCCATTTAGATCTCTGCGGATGGACAGTGACTTGGGAAGCTGCATGTGTGCTCAAGGAACAAAGTTTACTTCTGCCCCACCGTGTCAGACGAGACAGGTGACTAGATGGGGCTGGTTTAGAAACCTCAACCCTGAGATCTCTCCCGGTAGGTTTGAGCAGGCATCATTCACGGGCCTGACTATCGTCCCTTTTCATTGAACTCTCCTCATTTCTAGTTGGGCAGTGGTGACACACGCCTTTAATCCCAGCACTTGGGAGGCAGAGGCAGGCGGATCTCTGTGAGTTCGAGGCCAGCCTGGTCTACAAGAGCTAGTTCCAGGACAGGCTTCAAAGCCACAGAGAAACCCTGTCTTGAAAACAAAAACAAACAAACAAAGACAAAAAAAGAGCCCATTTCTTCTCTTTGGAAGCCCAAAGAGACAATCCGCTGCGAACACCAGAGAGACACCTAGGCAAAGTTCCTCTGGAGGAGGAAGGAGGCATTAGTGTTGCTGTGTGGGGACCAAGAGGAGCACACTGATCACAATACCTCCTTTCTAGCCTGCTAAAAGGCAAGGGCCAGGTGCTTCCCATCAGGCCTTCCTCCTGCTGGGGTAGCTGTTGGCCAACTCTTGTGTCCCTCACGGCCCCCTGTAGCAGCCCCTTCCAAGTCTAGCCCGGTCCGAGGCAGCTGTATTTCAAAGACGGCAATTCCTCCATTCTTTCTTTATTCCTGTCCTTAAACTGCACCCTGAAGTGGAAGGAGGGAGGTGCACAGCTTTAGCCAGCAAAGGCTGGGGACACAAGAGATTCCTCAGTCCAAAGTTGGGAATTCCAGGAGGACTTGGCTCTGGGAAGGTCCTGTACTTGCTAAAGGATTCTCTAGGGGATGCTAAGCCTTCCTTTTCTTTTCCTTTTTCTTCTACCTCCTTTATTCTTCATAAAAATGTCTAGTGTTTTTGATGTGCTGGATACAGTGCTGGATTTATTCCGATATGATGTAACTCAGTCAAACAGGTAAATAAATGAGATTAAGGTCAAGGGGAGTGGGAAATGGAAATTGTGGTAACTGTACCATAACCATTTATATTATATAAATTTGTTCCCTTATTCCCACACTGTTTGATCCCCAAGTCCTACCAGTCGCCTACAATCTACAATGCTTTATGCTCTGGAGAAAATGAACGACATCAGGCCAGTGAGATGGCCCCTGTAAAGGCCCCTGCTGCCAAGTCTAGTGACCTGAATTAGATCACTGGACCCCATACAGTCAAAGGGGAACCTGAGTCAAGGCCCCTCACCTCCATGTTAGTGCAGTAGGAGGTGCCCCGTGACACGTGTACACCTACACACGCGCACCATGGCAGTGCACACCTACACACACGCACCATGGCACGTGCATGCTAACACACGCGCACCATGGCACAAGCACAGGAACACATACAACACAACATTTTAGTAATATATAATGAATAGAATGATTCTGGCTGGGTGTCATAGCACATGCCTGTAGCCCCAGAGGCAGGCAGATCTCTGTGAATTCGAGGCCAGCCTGGTTTACATATCGAGTTCCAGAACAGCCAGAACTACAAAGAGAGACCTTGTCTAAAAAACAAAAATCAAACAAACAGAAACAAAGAACAGTGCTTTTCCTAACTAAAAAAAGGTAGATAGTGAGACTCCCTGAGACTCGCTCCCCACTCCCTAAGAGTTTTGCACCCCACTCTTAGCAGCTCCTCCTTCCATACTCAGCTGTTAGAATAGCTTTATTTTTACACACTGGGCCGGGAAAGCGGCAAAGGCTGAGCCTAGGAAGTTGAGTAATGCCAGGCAGGGTTTAAATAAAGAGAGAAGGCCCCACCCTGCTAGCCTGGTCTGAGGAGAAGTCATGGACATAGGACATAGTAGTACTGTGTGCCCTGACTGGATGTCAGTCACATGGGATGAGGCTGGTTAAAGAAAGCTCTGGGAAGCTCCCAACTTAGGCGCCTCTTCTAGCATGAGAAGTCTCCTAAGTGAGAGTGTTAGTCCTTCTTTATGGAGTTGAGGGGACAAGAAGTATCCAGGGAGGGAGTTGGCCAGTGGGACTTTGCTCTAGGCAGAGTTATCCCCAGGCTGGCACTGAGAGAGGGTGATGTGGACCAAGTGTGGCAACTTAACAGTTCCCTGACCAAATCTTAATTTGGCCGAGGCTGTTGTTTCTGTAATACCAATACACACACACACACCCACACACACATGTACACGCGCATGCGTGCACACACACCCTTTAATACAAACACACACATACACATATACACACAATTCTTTAATACCAACACACACACATACCTTTAATACTAATACACACACATACATACATACACACACATACAATTCTTTAATACCAACACTCACACACAGACACACACACACAATTTTTTCCCTGACCAAATCTTAATTTGGCCAAGGCTGTTGTTTCTGTAATACCAATACACACACACACACACACATGCACACGCTCATGTGCGTGCACACACACACCCCTTTAATACTAACACACACACACACACAATTCTTTAGTACCAACACACACACATACCTTTAATACTAACACACACACATACGATTCTTTAATACCAACACACACACAATTCTTTCCCAGCCTTGCCCTGCTCCAATCATTCCTGCCTGCCCTCCCCACACCCAGCTCAGAATGTCAGAACCTATCTTTAGCAACACGGACACTCCCTACTCCCCTGGCCTCTCGTGGGACTCAGGCTCGTTCACACTCTTCCTTTCTGGGCCTCAGTTTCCAGTCTACCTCTTTAGGCGATCTAGGACAGCACATAGGGAGAGGCTCCTGGGAGGTGTTAGCTCGGGAGCCAGTTTTTGTACTGAAATCTCAGAATTAGGTTAAATGATTTCAAAAGCTGAATCCCTTGAGCAGACCTGAGTTCATTGAGCTGTTGGGGAAGAAGCCCTGGGAACAGAGGCCCACGCTGGAATCCTCCTGGCAAGAGCATGGATCTTCAGGAATACCAATGTGTGGTGTGGTGGGTTGGCTGAACAGGGGCTGGAGGTCTTGACGGGACCAAGAAGTGGCTCTCTACAGGGTGGCAGGTCTTATGGAGTGTGTGTGTGTGGGGGGGGGGGGCGCAGGGAATAGGAGCCACCGCTGCAGCAGGTTCGCGGAACCTGGGCTAGCGCAGAGGCCAGGCATGGAAAGGCAGGGCCCCTTATATAGTTCCTCACTAGAAGGTTGAGTTTTCAAGATAGAGTGGACCTTCCCACCATGTTCCCACCAAAAATCCAAACAAAACAAATGTAACAGTCAGACCCTTGAAGTTTGCACCAGTAACTGGTAAGAAAAGTATTGGTGGAGAGGAAAAAGAATAATTTGAGATTTTAAGAACTGCTCTGACACTCCATGGAGATTATTTCTAAGGACAAATGCCCATTTTCTTAGGCTGGAGATTTGAGAGGTAAGTGGAGGTTTGGGACATAGGTAGATGCATACATGGTCCTGGAGTATAATTAATAAGCTTGGCTGAGGCAAGTGAAGTCCATGGCCGACATGGAAGGGGTTATCTGGAAAGCCTGTGGGACGGAGCCGGAGGGGTGGGTGGAAACGTCCTGCAGATACTGAGTCTGCTCTCCTAAGGTGGAGCAATTCAGTGCCTTGACCAAATGTGGACTGGGGCTCAGGAAACTGCAGAGATAGTGGAGGGGCTGGAGAGAGGACAGCTTCAGAGCACTGACGGCCCTTCAGAGGACGAATTCACAGCGAGGCACCCACTCCCATATCCACATCAGGCAGCTCCCAGTGACTTCCAACTTAGGGCTTCTGACTCCCTCTTCTGGCCCCTGCTGGCATTGACACACAAACGTGTGTGCGTGCGGTGCAAACACACAACACACATAGACGTGGACACATGGATACACATGTATACATAGAAATAAAATAAACCTTCAAAAAATTAGGAACACTGATGCGTATGAGGACTAAACTCATCCAAAGAGAGAAAGTGTGTTCTGTTGGAACCTCCAGCTCACTCCTGCATGATCAGGAATGTCCCATTTCTGTCTCTCCCTAAACCCCATCCACTCAGCCTCTGAACAAAGGAAAGATGCCCAAAAGCCCATTTTTGAATTCTTGTTGACTCCTTCAGCTTCCTCCCCTGAAGTTACCAAAAGTCCCTGGCTAAAATGCTCGGCTTTTGATCATCCTTGGGCACAAACCCATCCTGTGGTGGACACATCATCCTCCCTTGTCTACAACCTATAAAGCCTCCCTGCTTTGTTTCTGGGTGCGGCTTCTCCAACCTCGATCTCTGGGGCTAGAGAACACACTGGGAGTTGCTTTGTTCAAAAAGCCCTGTTCGTATACTTTTTCATTTCGGCTTGATCTGGCTTACTGTGTCAATGGAGAAGCCTATTATGGGGGAAGGAGCAGGAAACCTATTAGTGTGTTGGGATCCTGAAGAGCCCTGACTGTGGGTGAGGATAGAAGATATGGCTGCCCACATGCCAAAATTTTTGTCTCTGGTGGAGGAAGCAGGCCCTGCAGTCTCTGCCTGGTGTGAGTAACCAGGAGAATAAAGAGGTTGATGTCACCCTTGAACAATTTATCTTGTTCTTACTTCTCCCACTGGCCAAACATAACTGGGAGCCAGAGGTCAAGGAAACGAGAGAGGAGCAATCTCAGCTGTGGAGCACAGTGAGGATGGGCGCCCATGGTCATGGCTGCTATTTGGCGGGATGGAAAAGACTGAAACTTGACATTGGAGCCAGTTCTAAAAGGGTAGTGGGTAGATCCAGAAAGGTCAGCAACAGTCTCTATGACCTTCAGGGGACAGTTCCGTCAGAATCAATAAATACCTTTAAAAAAAATGTGTGTATCTGAGAGTTTTGTCTGAATGTATGTATGTGCACTCTGTGCATACCTGGTGCCCACCAGTGCCAGGACTGGGCACCAGATCACCTTGACTGGGGACAGTTGTAAGTACTGGGAACCCAACCTAGGTCCTGTGCAAGAGCATCAAATATCCTTAACTGCCGAGCCATCTCTCCAGTGCTGTGCTCTCCCCTGAGAATGAAATGTGGAGCTGGAGCTTCGAGAACCTGGCTGGGGTGCTGCTGAGATGGCAGGATAGCTCAGTGGATAAAGGCACCAGGTGATGACCTGAGTTCTCTCCCTGGACCCCACATGGTAGAACCAGAGACTCTCTGACCTCCACAGGTGTGCTAGGGCACAAGTGTGCCCCACCGATAAAGAAGCCAACAAAGAAGCCAATAAATAAATAAGCAAATAAATAACTTGGTGGCTCGGATGTGAGCCACAGCAGGAGTGTTGAAGACAGCCTTCTTGGAGGGAGTGGCTGTGAGATGCCTTTTTGGGTCGGTGTGGGGGAACGCTTCCCTTGAGCACAGGAGTATAACAGATCAGCCACAGACACCCATTTGACTGTAGCCATCTTTTCTCCTCTCAAGCAGCCCATATTCCACATAGGCAGAGAAGTCAAGTGTCTTTGAAAAGCTCTAATGGTAGTCCTGGCAAACTTTTGGAAAAGCACAGTAGACAGGGTGACTAATGGCTTCAGGAGACTACAGCGTAAACCTGTTACTGAGTAGGATTTGTCGTGCAAGGAAGGGAATTCCTGGCACAGCATTTGAAATGTGTGGGAACAGCAAAAAGTGAAAAACGTGGGGGCTGGGGAGATGGTTCAGGGGTCGAGAGGATATTACTGTGGTTGAGTTAAATTCCTTGTGTCAGACAGCCCAGAGCCACCTGTAATTCCAGATCTGGTGCCTCTGGCCTTCAGGGGCACCAGCGGTCACATGACCAAAGATCCCACTCATATATGTCAGGAAAACAAATAAAAAATCTTTTTAAAATGTGACAAACACAGGGTGCGTGGCCAGAGATGGGAGGGCAGGACCTGAAGGGGGAGACAGGGTTTGTTTGTATCAAATGACATAACCCCAAGGAAGGAGTCTGTCAGTTTGGTAGACAAGGAACCAGCGGGAGTTCTAATGCCGTGGGAGACTGGTGAGTTTTCCTTTCAGAAGGCTAAATCACTAGCAGGAAACATTTGCTCAAGAACAAACACAGGACTTGAGATGGGATTGGTGCCTCTGCTCTAACCCTGGCCTTTACCCCGCCCCTCACTCCCCCAACTGCCTGTCCTTACCATTTCTCTCCCTCCGCAAACAACAACAACAACCAGTTGTTATTTGAAGTTCATCAGAGCTCTGGCTTTGCATCAAGACAACACGGCTGAGCTGTACTTGTCTCTTGTCTCAGGACAGTGTGGGTTAAGAACACCCAGGAAGGGGCTGGAGAGATGGCTCAGCGGTTAAGAGCATTGATTGCTCTTCCAGGGGACCCGGGTTCAATTCCCAGCACCCACATGGCAGCTCACAACTGTCTGAAAGGGATCTGACACCAATGCACATAAAAAAAAAATAAAGTTAAATAAACCATAAAAAATATTAAAAAAAAAAAAAAGAACACCCAGGAAGCTGGAGAGATCCCTCAGTGGTTAAGAGCTCTGCCTGATCTTCCAAAGGTCCTGAGTTCATTTCCTGCAACCACGTGGTGGCTCTGAACAGTCAGTAATGAGATCTGGTGCCCTCTTAAGGAAGAGACCTGGTCAATCGTTCTCATCAACTTAGACCCTGAAATCCAACATGGACAAGTTCAACAGAACCGCCATCTATGAGCTGCCCATGCATGCTTCAGCATTGCCAGGACATACATTTCAGTTTTTCATTTTTTTCAGGTACTATAAGCAAATGGGTGAGACTTGGAACTTTCTAAAGAAATGATGTTTGTTAACTCACCATGACTTCAGAGTTCTAAGTCAGAGTTCAGGCAGCGTTGTATGTGTAGCCTCTGGCAAGGACCCTCGGTGTGTTCAGGGTGTTCACAGGTGAATTGCGTCAGCATTGTACGTGTGGGACAGTGAGATATACTGATAAGATAGCAGCTGGGGTGGAGGCAAGCCTTGCCATTCACAACAATCTTTTGCAAGAACCAATTGGGGTCTTGTGAAAACAACTTTAAGGGCTCTCTGAAGATACACCTTTGGTGACCCAATGCCCTTTCTGAAGGTCTCAACACCGCTTACCGTCACTACACTCCCAACACATGAGCTTCTAGGGGTCACCCCTCAGCCACACCCAAATCATACTGTCCTTCCTCCAGCTTTTGACCCACCCTCATGGGACAACAGGAGAAGGATGGAACCTTAAGTAACAGGTGGAACTTGGGATCTGCTAATAATTATCCAGTTCTAGAGATTTGCAGTCTTCCTGGTGTTCTTTCCAAACTTTGTGGCGATTCCCCCCAGGCCTTATAGTTAAAGAACTCTAAAAATAGGCCAGCTCATTTCAATTTAATTAGCCATTCCTCTGAGAACACCAGATGGAACGAAGCAAAGACAGATGCGCTGGGGGCAACGAGAGTGGGAGTCGGTTCTAAATGTGGTTGGTTCTGTGAGCCCAGACAAAGGCAAGCAGCAGACTTGCAGACCCCAGTCTGACTGTTACTCTTTGGAGCTGGGCACAGGGAAGAGCGGGTGGGTGAGGAGGTGAAGGGGCGGGAGAGGTACTGCGGTTGGAGCGGGCTGTGTCTTCTTCCTACTTAGGGACGAGTGTGTGATCCCTGGGGGGGCACCTGCTAGTCTCCCTCCTGTCTTAGGGTCTGTGGACAGGCAGCAGCTCATACCAGGAAAGCATTGCGACTACAGCCAAGTGACGTGAGGAATCTATTTTGGGAGCCGTATAAGAGTGGGAGGAACTCTCAGTTCCCCGGGACCAGATATCTTCCTTTATCTGAAAAGAGGGTGAGGTGTACAGAGTCAATTCAGGCAGCTCACGGACAAATAAGCCCAGGGTCTATCCCCCTTAACCAGCATCTTCTCAGCGCAAGGAAAGACCAGCGGTGTGGAATAACTGCCCCCCCTGGTGGTGCATACAGGGATAAAATTACCGCGCGCGGTTCATTAGTTAATTCAACCGTTCTCTACGTGGTTCAGTTTCTCAAAATTCCAGACAAAGGAGCGTGAACGTGAAGTTGACTTGAGTGGCCCCAGGGAGAAGACTGTGTACGTCACCTTTCCTTTTGTTATCATGAAGGAGAAGAAATGGCCCTTTGACCTTAGCGAGTCCCTCCTGTGACCTAAGAATTGCTCAGGGAGGCTGGAGGAAGAACATGAACCATTCACAGTGAGGAACCCCTTCCCGTCCTCCTTCTGACCTGGTCGTGACGTGACTTTTCCGGGCTGTCACGGAAAACTCCAAAGTTGGCTGTCCAGAGAGGCTGAGCGACCTGGCGATTGTGGCAAACAAGCAGCTAAGACACCCTGGGGAGTCTGCTCCCATTTGTCATTGTTCTTACCATTCCCTGTCTTTATCCTGGAGGGTTATCCTCAGACTTCTCACTATACTTGATTCTCTGTCTACCAGATGCTGGGTGCTGTGGATGAGCAACATTTCTGAAGAACAAAAATTCCTGTTTTCTCTTAGAGAACAAATTCCTGTACAGTGTATTGACCAAAGCTGTAAAGCACTGATCTGGGGTTGTTGAGCCGGCTTGAGGGGAAGGCACTTGCTCCAAGCCTGATAGTCTGAGTGTGACTGCAGCATCCACATGATGAAGGAAGAGGAAAAAATATATATATGTTGTAGCTTCTTATGTGCACACAAAATAGATAGAAACATAATTTTAAAAAAATCAAAGTTAGTTTTAAGATTGCCTCCAACACTTTTTTTGCTGTGGTAAAATATACATAACAGGCTGGGCATCAGTGGCGTACACTTTTAATCCCAGCACTTGAGAGGCAGAGGCAGGTGAATCTCTGTGAGTTCGAGGCCAGCCTGGTCTACAGAGTGAGTTCCAGCACTGACTCCATAGCTGCTGGGAAACTCTGCCTCAAACGAACACACACACGAACACACACACACACACACACACAAAACATAAACTATCATTTTACTATTTTACAGGGAATAGTTCTGTGCCTCTAAGTACATTTACAGAGTTGTGCAACTACCAACATACATTGTTCCCGGAACTTTCAATTATCCCCTCCAGAAACTGTACAAGACCTATCTTCAGCCCAAGATTATTTGAGAAACTGCTGGAGTCATACTGTATTTTCTTGGTGGCCTCGGCAAACAAGTGGTGGCCACCACACTCTGGGCTTCTCCAGAAACTAACAACAGATGAGTCTGTGGCCACTTCATTTTCCTACAGTCATAGAGCCTTTAGCTCTATGACTAAAAACAGAACCACAGTGAACCTGTGTGCTCCAGCTCCATGCCTGACATGAACTGGCTGTTGGAGAAGGGATTCCCTATGAAAGAGTGCATCTACCTGTACAGGGAAAAGCTGTCCCCCGGGAAAGAAACTCTATGGCTGTCCTTGGTCATAACAAGATGACGATAGCTGTACTTTGGGGTCAGAAAGATTTGGGTTCGAATGCTGGTGGTGGCTCTTGATAATCACTTGGCTTGTTTTGTTGTTTTGGTTAAGTCACAGTTGGGAACACCTATGGCACAGAGATCATTACCTTAGGGAGACTCCGCACCACTCATCATCCCCCCCCCCGTCCCCCCATCACCCCCCTTCCGCTTCCTTTGAATATCAGAAAGAACTCTGCTCCACTTCCTATTGGCTCCTTTTCTGGGGCATCAGTTCTTAAGAAAGAGAACGCACCACGTTCTCTGAGCCCTGACCTAGTTCTATGTTGGTCAAATGTAGAAAGGAATTGTTTATCTTCTGTTGGATGGAGGAGATGCGGCTTGTTCTTTGGTATTCTCTAATTCCCCTGCCTCATACGCAGTCGCCGGCATAGCTACTCCTCTATCCCTCTCAACTAAAACTATCACATCTAACTCTCTCCACATAAAGCCAAGTGAGGGACAGAGGCTATGATACATATCATGGGAACATAACTTCTTATTTTAAAAATGTGTTACACGTTACATATATTTGTTTTGCTGAGTGGGGAGAAGAGCTGTACCCTGCCCGTGGAAGTCAGATGACAATTCCTGAGAGTCAGCTCTCTCCTTCCACCATGTGGATCTCAGGGATGGAACTTAGGTAGTCAGGTAGTTCCTTTACCTGCTGAGCCAGCTCCCCGACCCAGTCACCCAAGTTTTGAAAGTAGTCAGGACCCATCCATCATTCCCCTGCAGTGGACTCTTTCACTTACCCTTTCATTCCGGTTACTGACACATTTATTCTCACCTCCAAATCTTCAGATAAGGTGTGCCCCGTGGGTGTATAACTCGAACATTTAAGGTCCTTGGACGAGACAAAAGCCCAACGGAAGGGTGTACATTTGCATTTTAAATCATTAGATCACTATGAGTACAGTGTCTATTCAAGGAGGCCTGGGGCATGGGGTTTGGGAATATGGGCTTATTATCCAGTATGACGATTAAGGATTTGTTAAGTGTTTTATAAGAGTCTTGGTTAAGTTCCCTGTCACCGTTCGTCCCTTCGGTGATCTCTCCTACACAAGACTTATAGATTCAGGTTTTAAAATTAGTGCTCTTGGCTTAGGAGCCAAGACTTTAGAACCCAGTAGATATGAGACACTGGGGAGCTTGGCCCATTTCTCTTTTTAAACACTAGGATCATGTGATCAGATTACCAATCAAATTATTGTGGGAATGGATTGGAAAGTGGAAAGACAGAAGCATGGGAGGAGGGCCAGGAACTCATATGGAAGCTGGTGGGTGTTGGGTGTTCGAATCAGGGCCTGCGACGGAAGCAATAGGAGGCAGGATTAGTCGGAGTTGGCAGCTGACTGACCAGCAAGAAGGGTTATAGCAGTCAGATGGAGAGCCATGCCTTCTTCCAGCAGCAGAATGGAGAGACAGAGAGAATGTGTGTGTGTGTGTGTGTGTGTGTGTGTGTGAGAGAGAGAGAGAGAGAATGTGTGTGTGTGTGAGAGAGAGAGAGACAGAGACAGAGAGAGAATGTGTGTGTGTGTGTGTGTGTGTGAGAGAGAGAGAGAGAGAGAGAATGTGTGTGTGTGTGAGAGAGAGAGAGACAGAGACAGAGACAGAGAGAGAATGTGTGTGTGTGTGAGAGAGAGAGACAGAGAGAGAGAGAGAGACAGAGAGAGAATGTGTGTGTGTGTGTGTGTGAGAGAGAGAGAGACAGAGAGAGAGAGAGAGAGAGAGAGAGAGAGACAGAGAGAGAATGTGTGTGTGTGTGTGTGAGAGAGAGAGAGAGAGAGAGACAGAGACAGAGACAGAGAGAGAATGTGTGTGTGTGTGTGTGTGTGTGTGAGAGAGAGAGAGAGAGAGAGAGAGAGAGAGAGAGAGAGAGAGAGAGTTGGGTGTTTAGGTAATAAAATCAGTTTTGTTGAGATCCACTGCAAAGTGTCTGAGCATAACTATGAGCCCAAGTCAGCTGCATGGGCAAGAGAATCATTTGAATTGTTCCTATAAATTTGGGGATGGTGGGTTAGCAGGAGTAGGAACTTTGGAATTAGTACAGCTAGTCAAGAGAGGAGCCTAAAGGGCATTGTAGAGGTCAGCACGTGGAGAAGGAAGCTGTCCACTGAGAATTTTAAGCCCTAGATTCCAGGTGGTTCTTGATGGCTCGGTTGAATTTCCGCCCATCCGAGATCACCTTCCTTCAGTCCTTCTTTCACTTCATACTCAGGCCCAAAGTTACCCGGGTTACTCTCCACCCCCAGACAGGGTTCTCTGTGTAGCCCTGGCTGTCCTGGAACTCACTCTGTCGAACAGACTGGCCTGGAACTCAGAGATCTGCCTGCATCTGTCTCCGGCTTGCTGGGATTAAAAGCATGTGTCACCAAGGCTAGGCATTCAGGTGACTTTTAAAACAAAATCAGGGTACCCATAACCCTTTCAGGATGCTGACACAAGCCACCCTTCCAGTGCTGTACTGGGAAAGTTGTGTCTTCTCACATTGGTGTCTAACCAGTTTGCAGTTCCTGCTGTCTCTGTCTCAGCAGGGCTCTGCTATTCCACTCTCCTTTCTACCTGCTTGCCAATGCCTTCTGTTGTCAAAGGTTTCTGTCCCACCCAGTCCTGTAGTTGTTCAGTCCCAAAGAAACACACAGAGGTTTACATTAATTATAAACTGGTTGGCCTATTATCCCAGGCTTCTTATTAACTCTTACATCTTACATTAACCCATAATTCTTGTTTGTGTTAGCCACATGGCTTGGTACCTTTTATCAGTGAGGCATTTTCATCTTGTATCCTCTGTGTCTGAATAACGACTGCAGACTGAGCCTTTTCTCTTTCTAGAATTTTCCTATTCTGGTCACTCCGCCTATACTTCCTGCCCAACTAAACGGATACCAGTGACAGATCTTTACAGGGCACAAGACCATTGTCCCACAGCAGCCTTCCTTTCCCCTCCTCTAGAATATTCCTTTAACTTGATGATTAGGCGTCTTGCTTCTATTCCTCAGGCCCCCGCCCCCATTTTCCCATCTGTTCATGATACTAGTATATTTGGACTTTTCTCGACTACTCTCTAGGATTCTTCCGTCCTTGGATGCCACTTGCACAGGTCAGGTACTTCATTCACAGTCACCTTTGAGTGCCCCAGTTTGTGCCTGCTGGGTCCTTAGGCAACAACTCCATTGCAAATCTCTCTCTTTTCCATTAGTACTTCCAGACTACAGCTTGCCAAATTCCAGAGGAAAGTATGTGTAAATTCTAGAGGAAGGAATGCCATCTGGAATCTTGTTTCATATTAATATCAAAATGGGCAGAAACACTAGGGAGATTTGTTTCCTAGTAGATCAGTAGGGGGGGTAACATTGGTGAAAAGTTTTCACAAGAGCTGACAGCTGTTTCTTGCTTGGGAGGTTTGTTTGACTGGACTTCACCCAGAGAGGTGGAGGCAAGACTTCCCCAATCTTTGCTACCATGGAAAGTGGCTAGCTTGTTTAAACAGCCCAGATTAGTTTTTGTTTGCTTTTGCAATATTGGAGATTGAACCTAGAGTTCCGCACGTGCTAGGCAGGTCTCGTGTTGCTGAGATACACCCTCGGAGCCCCTTTGACTTTTTAGTTTAGGAAAGAATCTAAGTTACCCAGGATGGCCTTGAACTCTCTCTTTAGCCCTGGCAGGCTTTAAAATTCCAACCCTCCCGTTTTAGCCTCCAGGATATCTGCGATTAAAGACCTGCACAACCAGGGCCGGCTTTAAGATTCTTTGAAAGAGTGCTGCTCCTGGGCTAGCCTGGGAAGCTGGGCTACAGAGCTAGACACACACATACACATGCACGCACACACGCACATATGCACACATGCACGTACGTACACATGCACACACACGTGCGCACGCACAGACATACACACATATATACATGCACACACATGCACACATGCGTGTATGTACACATGAACACAGGTACACACATATACACACATATGCACACATGCGTGTACGTACACATGAACACAGATACACACATATGCACACATGCATGTACGAACACATGAACACAGATACATATACACACGCACACACACATATACACACACAGTGGCCAGGAGTACTTTTTTAGGTAGCAACCAGAACCAAGGGTGCATTTTTATAGGTAACTGCTCCAAAGCAAAAGGGAGGGCATAAAGACCAAAATATTTGTATGGATGTAGAGACATGGACAAGGCCATGATGAAAGAGGGTGAATTAGGAATGGATAGGAACAACACCATCACTTTGATAGCAGGGCTGTTTCAGAGTTGCTCAGTCACTTGATGGCTAGAAAGTACTTAGGAATGTGGCGTATAGTGAATGCAACGGAAGAATTCGATATCACAGCGACTCCCTTCTGCACTGGTCCAATTTGACAACATGAGGTTAATTATTTATGGGGTTATAGCAAGCTTTTTTACTGTCAGATTTTTAAGCTGCCACCCACCATCCAACCCCAGGCTTCTGACTACCTTTAACAAAATCCAACAATAATAATTGCACAATAAGTAAATGTATAATTATCACATCCTTCCATTCCCTTTGTGCTGCTGGAGTACACTTCAAAGTATCCGTGTGGTTGTGTCTTTACGTGAGGAGTGTTTGTTTTTGGTCTCCCAACTCAATTAGAAGCTCTTTCTGTTGTTTCTACTTTTTTTTTTCCAAATCTTAACCTGCTTATTTTATTCGTTTAAAAAAGACCCCTAAGACACTTCCTTCTTCCCTTCCTCCCCATCTCCTCTCCTCAGATCCCTCAGAGATGGGCAGGTTCTAAGGACCCTGTCACCACGGCTGCCAAGATGGTCAAGACAACAGCTTCCTTCCGGCTTTCCACTGCTCTCTTCCCCGAGCCCAGGAAACTCTCAACCTTTGACCTTAACCTTTACACCTTGGCTAACCTGTTACCTTAGCCAGAACGTAGCAGCAGCTTTGTAACCTTAGTGGCTCCCAGCCCGCTCCTACCGAGAGGTAAACCTTCCTTCCGAGAATGGCTCATTGCTAGTAATCACATTTTTTTCTTCTTGATAGAAATAGCTGTGGTTTCCCCTTACAACCTTGTGAGGTTCCCCCCTCCACCCCCGGGAGCTGGAAACTCCCTTCTTGGTTATAGCTCTTCCTTCTGACCCAATACGCAACTTTGGGAAGTTAGCTTGAACTTCTGCACCTCCCGCCTCCCCCCCAAAAGACCCAAACCAAAACAAAAGAAAAACCAAACCAAACAAACTAAACAAAAAAACCCCAAAAACCTTGGCAAGGGGCCAACTGGAGGATGTGAGGTTTAGGGAAGAATTTCTTTCTGGAGGCACTTAGAAGACGGAAGGGACTTACAAATGCCTCTGGTAAGAAGAGTCATTTAGGGAACTGCCAACTCATTTAGACGGTTGCTTTTGAAGAAGTGAGTTTAATCCTTTCCATTGTCTTCAGCTTGGATGGACAAGGTAGCTCTGCCGTGTCCCCTCCCTTCTTGCACGCTGTATACTTTGGAGAGGCTGCAGGTAAACAAGGCAGAGGTGAGCTGTGGCGCTCTCATCGGTATGATAACTGTGCTCTCGGTCTGAGGAAACAGGAAGTGAAACTGCCCACTGGTGAGTGTTGGATCCTATCTCCTCCATCGGACCTAAAGGCAAAGAAGCCAGCCAAAGAAAATGCGGCCCAACCACAGGCTGTAGCAACTTCCAGTGATGGGGCGTGGAGATGTGGGCATCACGGGATTGTCTTTAAATATATAGTTTTCAGAACCGTTTGTGATCTTCCGGCATCATTGTTAACACCCTTCCTTCCTCCTTCAGGGAAATCTTCCTGTCCTTCTCTACTATTCCTGCACTATATCCTAGAGAGCTTCCAGTGGCTCTCCAGAGTCCGTGATTAATTTTCAGGAGTGACTGGTTCTCGGGCACACACCTTACCTACCTAGGTCAGGACTGAAGCACTACCCTTCATGTATTCCCACAGACCTGAGCTTTCTTCCCTCTCCCTTCAGGACTCTATGCTTTCTTCTGGCCTGGCCGCCTGACACGCCTTCTGCTTGGATGAGCACTCATCTCCCTCACCTTTTTCAGGAATAGAATGTGGCTAATAGTAGTCAGAAAATAGAGCATCTGAGCCAGGTAATCCCCAACACACACGGTTTATCATCCCATTCTGATGTTTATTACGGCAGTATTCATAGTAGCCAAGATGTAGCAAGAACCAAAATATATATGATCCAATAAACAAACTTAAAGACAGTGTTATATACATAGGCTGTTGTCTTAGTTAGAATCTATATTTCTGTGATAAAAGACCATGACCAAAAGCAACCGGAGGAAAACGTTTGCTTGGTTAGACTTTCGTATCCCAGAAGGAAGTCAAGGGAGACACTTAAGGTAGGAAGCCGGAGGCAGGAACTGAAGCAGATGCTATGGAGGAACGCTGCTTACTGGCTTGGTCCCTGTGACTTGCTCAGTCTGCTTTCTTATAGCATCCAGGACCAAATATCCAGCAATGGTACCACCCTCACTGGGCTAGGCCCTCCCACATCAATCATCAATCATTAATCAAGAAAATACTTGACAAGCTTGTCTCAGGCTGATCTCATGGAGGCATTTCTCAACGAAGTCTCCTTCTTCTTCTAGCTTGTGTCAAGGTGACAGAAAACAAAAACCCCCGCCCCCCACTAAATCTCTAAGCTGTTCTGCTATGGACCACAATTCAGCCTTTTTCTTAGAAGGGGAATTTGTGCATACAGCATGGGTGAAACTTGAGGGCGTCACACAGAGGGGAACAAAAAAGGAATATAGAGTCTAGGGATTTCACTTATATGAGGTAGCCGAGAACATCAAATTCCTAAGATCAAAAAATTTGATGGTGATTTGCAGGGGCTGGTGGTGGAGAGAGAAATAAGAAGCAAAGGGTGGGTCTAGACTCAGGCAAACGGTGGTAAGCGTTCTTATCACGCGGCATGGCAGACCATGGTACAGCACGGTACAGCGGAAGCACAGTGAAGCCATCCTAGAACAGAACCGGACATGGTCTATGCGGAACATACGACACATAGGATACAACTGAGGAAAAAATGACAGTCTTGTTCTTCCTACTATTTCTCTGAGCATAGACAGAGAAGCACCCTCAGGTGTTGAGGTGGGGCCAAGGCTCACGGAGGGGAGCTGGCTGAGAAAGAGAAGACCTACTAGGATGTTTTCTTACCACTGGCTCTGGTGGCTGAACGGCACGCCCCTGGTGTTGGAGAACATGCTAGGTAAGATGACAGGAGATAGGAATTAGCACCTGCAGAGACTCACTGGGCCCAAGTTTCTTCACCTGGGCCACTGGAAAGCTACTGGTGACAGTCACTTTATGACGTTTTCTAGGGCACTGAGTCAGCATGAAGAGCCGCGGTCATGTCAGATCACAGTGATGACTCACGAAGTGGGATCTATTATCATGACCTTTTAATTTTGTTTTTCTGTCTGCCATCAATCATCCTCCAAACTATTCATCCAGTAAAAATACAAGTGGCCTATTTTGTGACGGGCGTTTTGCGAGTCACCAGGATGATACAATAGCATAACTCTCTGGACGATCTACGTCCCCAGCTTCTGTTATCCTTTGTCCCACTGGTGTTGGGGATGGCATCTAGGGCCTTGTTCTTCCCAGGTGAGTGCTCCACCACTGGCCTGTGTTCTGTTATACCCAGTCATTTCTTGACAGAAAACAGAGCACACAGTAGCTGCCATTCCATCCAACTCTCTCCCTACCCCCGATTCTGTGAGGAGTTGGGCTCCAGGTGTCTCCATCAAGGAAGGACAGGGGAAGTAAAAATCTCTCCCTACTCTCTCTGCCTCTTGGCGAGGGAGGACTTGACTGCACGAGTGCCAGGGAGCTCACTGGTCCCCCCATTTAGCAATTCTGTGTGGGTTCCTCTTCCCAGGCCCCAGGCTCCTCCACAAGCTCTCTGGGAAGCTGGAGGAAGGCTGCTGTGTTAGGTAAACAAGAACTGGATTCCTGAGCAGTGATGTGGGGTGGGCACACTGGTCCAGGCGGCTGTGATCACATGGAGAGATGAAGAAATACCTCTGCAGCCCTGACCTACCTGGGGAGGACCAGAGGGAGAGGCTGCCCATAGACCTGTTTTGCTCCCATCCAGTTTCCCTTGGCCTGAATTAGAGGGCCTTTCCACCAATAGGATCTTCAGATGCTCATGAACCGTCAGCCTGACAGCCTCCGTACTTCTCCTCTTTAGGAGTCTGCCTTCTCACCTCTCTCCCCAATCACATGTTCACCTCCCACCCTTGGTTGCTGCTCTCCAGTCTTAAGAACTTCCTGGAGGGAGAATTCTGAGGAACGCTTTTATCCTGGGGGTACAACCTGCTCCCTAGGCTCCAGGCTGAAGCGATGCTGGAGTTGGTACCTAACCATAGGTGGCCAAAGCTGACTGAGTCAGGAGGCTGGGTTTACTTCTGAAATAGGTGCTTACGGGATAGTTGCAGCTTCCCTGAGAGATTAAGGTAGAACCTTTTGTGCTTTTGAACTATAAGAAAGTATCAAAGAGTGAGAGAGAAAGAGGGAGGGAGGGAGAAGAAGATAAGAAGGTGGTTTCCTCCACTCTCAGTATGACAATCCAGAGAGCACTCTTTCCTGGTGTGGAGTCTCACAGCTTTCTGCCAAGAAGATGGCCAGGCTTCTGCCTTAGTTAGGACTGCTGAAGCCTGGCTTGGTTTGAGAGTTTCCAAGTGTCTTACTCAGTACTGAAAAGCCAGGGAGGATGAGTCCATGGTCTTTGAAAGCCTGGAAGGCCATGACTCTGACAAGGGATGGCTAGGAGGTCCCCTGAAGACCCGAGAGGTTAGAGGAGCAGCCCTCTGTTGGTTGCCTTTGTACTTGGAGGGGGCAGGTCAGTGTCAGGACCCCAGAGACTCGGTGTCCTCCTGGATGCCAGATGGTGCCTCTCTTTTCCACGCATGTGGAGGAGTCAGAGGGAGCTACTGTTTAACAGGTGTCTGATTTCCGTTGGGACTTGTTCTGCAGGTGGACAGCAACGGCAGATGCACAGCAGCGTGATGTACTCAACGCCACTGAGCTGTGCACTGTGGAGCAGCTGAAACGGTGAATTTTAGAGGCTTGGTAGAGCGATTGTCACAAAAGCACGGGGCCCTGAGTTCAGATCCCAACATCTACACACGAAAAATATAGGCAGAGTGGTGTGTTTGTACTCCCTAAAGCTCACTGGCCTAGCAGCCTAGGCAAATGGGTGAGCTCCAGGTCCACCGAGAGGTCTTGTGTCCTGGCTGTATTTTGTTGTTAACTTGAACAACCAACAGTTGTCTGGGAAGAAGGAGTCTCAACGGACAGATTGCTATATCATATTGGCCGTGGGCTGTGTTTTGGGGGAATGTCTTGATTATGGAGGTGGAGGGTGCAGTGTACCGTGAGCGGTGACATGGCTGGGAAGGTGGTCCTCTGTCACGTGGGAAAGAGGTTGAGCATAGCCAGGGACAGCCAGCCAATCAGCAGCCTTCTTCCAAGATTCCTGCCTCCAGCTTCCTGCCTTGAGTTCCTGAGCTGACTTCCCTTGATGATGGACTGAAACCTTTGACATGAAATTAACCCTTCTCTCCTCAAGTTGCTTTTGGTCGTGGTTGTTATCAAGGCAAGAGAAACCTAACTAGAATACCTTGTCTCTGACAGTATGGTGGAAAACGACCGAAGAAGACATTTGATGACCTCTGACCTCCACACATGCACACCTATACACACATGCACACCTACTTACATACATACTACACACACATTAGATTTTATATTACATCTTATTCTCTCTCTTTCTCGTGTGTGTGTGTGTGTGTGTGTGTGTGTGTGTATCATCTGGCTCCTCTATTTGTTGACAAGTGCATCACAGGTCTCAGGGATTCTGGTGATCAGTACAACGCTTGGTACTAACTGGTGCTCAGTCACCATTGGTTGCTTTGGAAATGGGTCATGGAGTCAAGAGGGAACAAAGATGTAAGAATCAGTGACTGCCCTACTGGAAGAGGCCACCAGAGTCACTGGATGCCTTTCTAGGATCGAGGGACTTGATTGCAGCAAGAACTTCCACAGGAGACTGCCTTTGCCGGGTGGTGGCGCATGCCTTTAATCCCAGCAATTGGGAGGCAGAGGCAGGTGGAGCTCCATGAGTTCGAGGCCAACCTAGTCTAGAGAGTGAGTTCCAGAACAGTTACACAAAGAATCCTGTCTTGAAAAAACAAACAAGCAAGCAAACAAAAGGTTCCCTTTATGCTGTAATAAGGCATCAGGAGTTTTGAGAACCTGGCTTGTAGGGTCATTCACCTGTGTGTATGGTGGTGTAGTTGTGGTCTTAGGACAAAAGGATGGATCACGTCCTCAGATGTCCTGTCGTTGGGAAATGTGGGGGAAGGGAAACCTCACTTCTATTTCTGTCTGTCATCCGATAACAAATACAAAATAATGCATAGTTCAGGTCCACCAGTCCTAATCTGGAAACCCAAGAGTTTTTGAGCAACGACAGGATGTTCTGAAGTGTTAGGGTTTGGAACATTTGGGATCCCTGGATTAGGCATGCTCAACCAGCGAGTCTCTAGTATTTTGGATAAGGCTATGTACTCCATTTATTTGTCGGCCTGTCTCATATTAGGTCCTTCATCACAAGCTTACAAATGCTCAATGTACACATTCATTATTGTGTCCTGATCCTTTTCTTTGCCTTCAACACCTCTGAGAATGGAGTGCTTCCCAGCTTCAGACTGTGTCTCCTTCCCTTGAGTCACCCAAGAGGCCAGCAGGTGTAAGGTGGCTGAACCACTTCCATGAGCACTTAGGACCATGGGCTCTGACACACCCAGAAACAGCGGGGGCTGGAGTTCTGGTTCTTCTCCCTCTGTTTGCCTGATGATGCTAACTAACTGGGGTGTCAGTTTTCACCCCTTTATTATAAAATGCCTCAGACAATGTAAAACGACGGAAGACTTATTTTGGCTCACGATTTTGGGGTTTTGAGTCTACTGTAGTTGAGCCTGTTGCTTTGGGGTCTCTGTTAAGTACCTCATGTCAGGAGGACATACAGAGTGGAGACCCATTCACTGTATGTCCAGAAGGAAAGAGGAAGGAGAAGAGACCAGCATCTCACAATCCCCTCTGAAAGCACACCCCCAGCGGCCTAACTCCTCCCATTAATTTCCACCTCCTAAAGGCCTAACGCCTCCCACACTCCCACAATCTGAACATACTGGGTTGTGGTTGGGACAGGGGATGGGGATGGGGAAATGACATCCCAACTGGTCATCAGCTTTTTGAGTGATGGCGTTTTCAGTGGTGAGAGCAGCAGAAATAGTTATTATTTTAGAGTGTAGCTGAGAAGGTAGAATGAGATTCCTTTTGTTGTTGTTACTGTTGAGACCTGTACCCTGTGGCCCATGCTGTCCTGGAACTCACTATGTAGCCCAGGATAGCCTCAAATTTATAGTAATTCTACTGCCTTGCTTCCTGAGCGCTGAAATCACAGATGTGAATCACAGTTTCTAAGGATGTGTTTGTGTGTGTGCGTGCATGTGTTGCTTTTGTGTGTGCATGTCTGTGTGTGCGTGCACGCATGCTCTGCCACTAAACTACATATCCAGCAGAATGAGATGATTTTTATGAAAGTATCTGTCGTATAACAACAGTTCACATTGATAGAAGTCAATTTTTATGTGTCAAGAACAGCTCAAACTATCATTCTTTAACTGAATCAAGGGAATAACATCTTTTCGTTGTACAAAGCAATATTGAGGTGTAATTGGGATTTGAACCCCTGGATTTGATTCCACCATATCTGGCTACCTTAAAACTATGTTTGTGGTGGAGCTGTTTATCATCATATCCTTAGGAAGCCTTCACTTGACATTCACACAAATCCTCACTAACCTTTCTGTCCTCTTTCCTCCTTCTGTTTACAAATGGCAAAATACCAGGCATCACCTGGTCACCAGCAGAGACCCCTGTATCCTTTTCATTGACCCATCCTATTTGTATTCCTGGATGGTGAGCTCCTTTTTCTTTGATTTCTTCCCCAACACATTGTCCAGGCAATATATTCACCTATATATAGCAAGTGGTATGCAAGATACATGATAAATAAAAGGGAAGAACCCTTGAGACAGGAACCTGGGCTGGGTCTGCTGCAATGCAGGTAGATATTTCCCTCTCTTCCAGATACTTACCAGCTTAAGTGGTGAGATTTAGGGTTTAGTGCCATCAGGCTGGGCCTTGCTGTTGACTTGCAGAGGTGAAGTTTCTATTCCTCTTCAGGTTCTTCCTCTTTCTCTTTCCATTCCCATTCTTCGCAGCTGCTCCAGCTGCTCCTCGTTGTGGCTTCAACTGTCAAAGACTGGGGTGTAGATATGGGTAGTGCCCGTGGGGGAGCATACACTTCCTCCCCTATGAGGTTCTCAGGGAAGGCACTGCCAACAGTATTTGTTCCCAGAAGAACTTCTTTTCGAGAGATGGAAAGGGAAGATAGGAACCATCGGAGACTACTCTTTTGAAGTCACTTTCTGGATCAGAAATTTCTGTTACTAATGATGCTTACACATTTGTCGTTGTTTTGCTTTGGTAATTTCTCATTTTATCTATGAAATTTAGTCCTATTACTTGAAGGTGGCTTGGGTCCTTTTGTCACCAAGTCATGACAAGGGTGAGTCTACTAAGGTTCTGTTGTACTAGCCACAGACACAAAGCTACTTCTTCTGTGTGCACCTGCATTTCAGTCCGACTGTGGCTGGCTCCCTCTCGTCTGGAGACGCTCTTCAAACATTATAAAGAAACCGATCTTTGTAGATCTCCATTCTGCATCCTCCACTCTTCATATGGAGTCAGAATAAAATGGAAACTTTGACTCCTTGGTGGTTTAAATTAGGGGTTAGGAAGTCTGCTGGAAAGATAGTGTCATTGGCTCCTGTATGATTCCTACCACACAGATTTATAGGGACCTACGGTATAAAAACAGAATAGGCCAAGAGGAAGTCTTTGAGATTTAAAGTTGATCCAAAAGTGAGGTTACAGCCAATATTTCTTTAGGATTTTCTTGCTTAAGTATGGGAGAACCATGTAGACATTAAGGTATATGGATGGATGTGAGGGCAATTTGGCTATGACATCTTGATATTCATCACCAGAACTGATTCTGTTCATCTGGATGGCTAAAAGGGTGCCCCTTCCTCCCTTTCCACTCCATACGTAGCTCTCTAGGGTTGTATGTTCCATCAAAAAGGACAGTGTCTTCTATAGGGGAGAGCCATGCTTTGGTTGGTGATACCCAAGTAGCTGTGCTTTCCTGCTGGAAGCTCCAAACGGCTCTCAAGAAGGATATGTGAGACTCTGTCTCCTCAGGATTTATGTAGGAGCTGTAAGCATGGACAGTGGGTCAGAAAGACTTGGTTCTGACCTTTGCTGGAAGAACAACCCCAATGAAGTTATTTCTCTAGATCTTAACGTTCTCATTTATATAATAGATACTTATCAATAACAGCATATATCACACAGGGCTGTGTAATAGAGCAGATCTGGCTGTAACTGAAAGACCTAGAACACCAGGCTCTTCATCAAGAAGGACACTCTTTGTCTTCTACATAAAGGTGTCTGTAAGTTTAAGACTGAAATGGTTGGTCTGGGTTCACTAAGACCCAGGTTCTTTGTACATTTTATCTGTTACCCTCAAATGGCAGCCTTCATTTCCATGATCCAAGAGGGCTGCCCAACCTCCAGAGGTTTTCATTCTAGGTGGTAGGAAACAGAAAAGAGGAGGGAATATTTTGTGCCACTATTCTAGGACATAACAAACCTCCACTTACTCCAAACAGGGAACCAATGGCAGATAAAAGTAGGGATACTGACTAAGTTCAGCTTGGTGAATCAATGAGTTTAGTGTTACATACAGAAATATGGGCAAGGAGTTACTACAGGAGCAGAAATGGCTCAGAGACAGCTGTGTCACCAGAGCCCACCCCAGTATGGATGGCAGCTCATGAAAGCTGGAAACAAAGAGTTCATTAACAATCTGCAGGTAGCTCAACAGGCTGGAAAACATCCTTTTCAGGTAGTTCATGAACACCTCCAAAAAATTACGTTGCCAAACTTCTGACTGAGTTGAACCTAGCACACAAGATACACCATGAAAGACCTGATTAATAGCACCTTCAATCAGCAGGAAGTAGTCTATAGAACTATGCCCATATTCACAAATAATGTTTGATACTATGGGCCTGTAGGCTAAAGATGGATACCCCAACAGTACAGAAGAACTTTGGGTGACTGTCTAGGCAGCGAGATGTCTCTGTCAATTCTAGAGTTTTAGAAGTTGCTTGCAATGCACTTGCTGTTTACTTAAGTAATATTAGATCCTCTGGAGTCTTTGATGGAGTTAAAAAAATAGATAGTTATAATTATAGTTTTCCTTAGTTATGATAAAAGATAAAGTAGATATAAATATTATAACTGTAATTCTTACTTGATACCTGTTTTGTCATATGTAATTTTACTATGTTAAAATTAAAGCCTTCCTTTTTATTTAAACAGGAAAGGGGAAGTGATGTGGGATTCCCCTCTGTATGCTGTGAATCTCATTGGTGAATAAAGAAACTGTCTTGTTGATAGGGCAGGACTTAGGTAGGCGGGGAAAACTAAACTGAATTCTGGGAGAAAGAAGGGCAGAGAAAAAGAGAGGCCAGGTAGCCCTGCTGGAGACAGACACTGGAACTTTAGCTGGCAGGCCACAGCCATGTGGTGATACACAGATTGATAGAGATGGGTTAAATTAAGATGTGGAGTTAGCCAGTGGGAGGCTAAAGCTAATGGGCCAAGCAGTGATTTAATTAATACAGTTTCTGTGCGGTTATTTTGGGGCTGGGTGGCTGGGAGCCAGCAGGCATCTTCCTTCAACAATGTAGCCTAGCATGGCCTCAAACTTGCATCAATCCTCCTGAAACATCCTCTAAAGTGCTGCGTTTACAGGTTTAAGTCATTCTGTCCATCTTTTAATGATACCTTTAAATGTGTCTTCTTAAACTAAAATTGTATAAAAAGGAAAGCAAGGGAAGGGTGGATAGAGCATGTAGGTGACTGTTGTCTTGGGTAACGCACACGGGGGATGAGCTGGAGGGTACCTAGGAATCATCTCTTTAAACGCACGCTATTGTTCAAATCCTAGTTTGTGTTTTGGGTAGTGGGTCCACAGGTGCCTTTGGCATTATAACTATAATCAAATAAAACCAGAAACACACAAACATGTGTCATGGATCTGGGACTAGAACTGAGGCAACTCTATATACGTTTGGTCCTTATATTACTTCATGTATACTATATTACATGACGTATGCATTTGCATGTCAATACAGATCATACCTTTTTGTAAATAGATTCCCAACGTTCTTTTAGGTAATGCTTTGCTGGGGCTCATAACCAGGGCTTTGCACATAGTAAGCATATACTCTATCACTGAGCTATAGCCTCAGCCTGACTTCCAACTTTGGAATTGCTTTTACACAGCCTTAACAATGCTTGCCGAAGTAGCTCACTACAGATGGCTGAGAGGCGTGGTCATTGATAAGCAGGACTTTGGGTTTTATTTTTTTCCTTATAATATCTCTACAATATGGATAAAGCAGATGCCATTTCTATTTTTTTTAGACAGGAAAGAAGGAACTGGGGGGTCAGGGACTTTTGTGAGGTCACGTGGCTAGCTGGTGTTAGGACAGAAGCTCTGGGTCTCTTGTAGAATGAATGCCTTTTCCTGTGGCTCTTCCTACTATCCAGCTACTCACTGGTTACTCATTTATACTGCTCCATGCCCAGATGTCTTGCCCTTTTGAGCTGTGTTCACATGGGTGTACTTTTGGGGTGTGCATGTGGAATATGTGTCTTGGTTGTCCTGTGTGTTCCCTAAGTCTATCTGGCCTTTGTAACTCCAGAAGAAACGTTCCACTGGGTTTCTGTGATCCATTATTCCCAGGACCTCAGGTTTAGGCATCCCTCCAGAATTCCCCTTACATGGAAAGGCAGCTCAGTGTCGGGAGCTGGTCTCCAGGCAATGGGAACAGAGCGAGAAGCAAGGAAATGATGCTTGAGAAATGGTGGTGTTTAATATCTCATGAGAACAGATGCTGTATGCCTTATGAAGAGTTATCATAGACGCCATCTCATTTAATTGTTACTCAGTTATGATTGAAAATGTTAGGATTTTTCTCATTTTTCAAGATAGAGGTGCTTAAGGTACCTTACTAGGACAACTGGGTCCTGCTCATTTTTGGCTTGTTGTTTTCCCCTGTGCCTTGCTGCCTCTGAATAGCTCACTCTTGTTCCAGCCTTCTGAAAAGAATCAGGTGACGGCTGAATTCCAACAAGAAGTCCTGGAGACCCTACCCTGCTCGGTGGGGGTGCAGGGCAACACAGAGGTAGTAAGGATGGGAGCCCCTTCCACTTGAGCCGCTGAGGACTTCCTCCTCCACATCCCTGAGTTCCTTTCTCTGTTCCTGCATCTCTGAGCAGTGCCTTTAAAACATCAGGGAAACCTGGAATTGTCCAGCTCCAGTCATCTAGCTTCTAGGGGCAGAAGGAAGCCAGCCAGCTGCAGACTTGTGAGTGAATCTGCCTTCTCTCCCTAGGCCCACCTCTGCCACACTGCTGTCCCAACTACCGTGTCTTCCCCACTGGACTAGGATTATCACCATCTGTCACCACAGGGCTGAGCTCAGAGCATCACTGAAGAAAGGGCTACCTGAAAGGGGACCTGATGTCTCCTTAGTCCATAGTGAGTTTTGCTGGATCCTGAGATAGTGACTACAGTCCTTCACCTTTTCATTTCTGCCTTCCTTGGGACAAGCATATTCTGAAACTCCGAACAGCGAGTAGACACTAGCAAAAGAGCCTTACCCTCCTGGGTTATGTCTCCAAGGCCCTTGTCTCAGGACACTGCCTCATCTCCAGAGTGTTCTTGGGACATATTAGCGACTATGTGTGGCCTTGGGTCAGACCTCATCTCTGGGCTGTCTGCATCTGTCGGTAACTTGGAGCTGTTTATTGACTTTGTCCCTTGGTCTCATTTCTCAAGTGATCTGACAGTCAGAGCCTTGTGGGTCTCAGCCATGCTATTGGGCAATTAGCCCCCTTTCCTCAGAGACTGGTACTTGAACAAGGTTGCTTAAAAAATACTTCTTACTGGTTGTAGCCTCAGGGGTGAATTCCCCCACCCTAGAACCGTTCCTCAGCCCTTCCCCTTGAATTCAGAACACAAGGGGAAGGTATATGTAGGAAGTTTGTGGGTGTTTGAGACAGAGCCTGCCTTTGTTGCTCAGGCTAACCCTCTGACTGGTCATCCTCCTGCCTCAGCCTCCCGTACATAGCTGGGATTACAGGGCACTACAGCGCCCATCCCTGTTCCATATTGGGTCATTTCGGATTTAAATTAAAAATACGTTCAAAGCACAATAACCACTCGGGAGGCAGAGGCAGGCGGATCTCTGGGAGTTCGAGACCAGCCTGGTCTACAAGAGCTAGTTCCAGGACAGGCTCCAAAACCACAGAGAAACCCTGTCTCGAAAAAACCAAAGCACAATAACCAAATTGTTCATGATTACACAGCGATATATTTTCATGAGAAAAAAAAATGTGAAACTCACAAAAATGTTAAGAATATTGTGACTATTGCCTGACATCTGATCCTAAGATGAATAGCCTTGTAACTCCATTAGTGCCCCAGTACCCTCCACACCCCAGGGTCCATGTAGGCAGATCTTTATCAATCATTCGTTTCTTTCAAAATACACCCTCTCCAAATTCTCCGATGACCTGTCTTTTAGAACCCAGCATCAGGAGAACTATGGATTTTGTTTGAATTATCCAGCCGCTTTTCTTTTGCCCTCCCCTTTCCCTTCGCCTGACCCTGGTTAAGAACTAGGATTTCTCTTTACTCTCTCCCTGACTACCACCTCGCAATCCCAGCCAACCACGTCCCTTTGCTCTCCCGCCGCTGGACAGCCTCCCCTTTAAGGCCCACCCCTCCCCCATGCCCACGCCTCCTCCAAGCCCCACCCTCGGTCCTCCCCTTTAAGGACTAGCCCAGGACGCCGAGCAGCCTGTGACGCGGCCGCCGCCCCCGGGCTGCTACTTCTCGGCGCGGCGATTGCCCCCCGGCCGGGCCCCGCCGTCCCGCGTTCCCCGGAGCGCACGTCTCCGGGGGGAGGGAGCAGGGCTGGTGGGCGCCCGCGGCGCACAGCGGGACCCACGGGGCCCCGCGACCCGCCGAGCCTGGAGCCGGGCCGGGGCGGGGCAGCCGGCTCCAGCCCGGAGCAAACTTCGCCGCCGGGCGGGGCGTGGCGGGGACCCGGGCCCGAGCCGGAGGAGGGGGCGGCCGCGGCCCCCGCCTCTGCGCGCGAGTCGCCCGGCACCATGCTGTCGGGCTCTCCCGGCCAGACCCCGCCGGCGCCGTTCCCCAGCCCGCCGCCACCCGCCCCGGCCCAGCCGCCGCCGCCGTTCCCCCAGTTCCACGTCAAGTCGGGCCTGCAGATACGAAAGAACGCCATCACCGATGACTACAAGGTCACCAGCCAGGTGCTGGGCCTGGGCATCAATGGGAAGGTGCTGCGGATCTTCGACAAGAGAACCCAGCAGAAATTCGCCCTGAAGGTAAGTCTGGGCCGCCGAGGAACACGCTGGGATCGGTGCAGCTTCCGGTCACCCCGCGAGTGATCGGGACCCGAGAGGAGTCTCGGGGACTGCCATGTTGGGGTGCGAGTGGGATCCAGCCGGTAGCCACGCGTGGGTCCGAGTCTCTGCTCGCTTCACCCGGCGCCGAGGCCACGGTGGCCCCATCCTCCTCCCTCCCTCCTTCCTTTCTGCGGGCACAAAAGGCCCTTTACTCATTGAGCTGGTTGGTCGGTCGGTTTGGAGAAGTTCGCTCTCTGAGGTTTACTTAACCCTGCTCCTTATTTGGGAGCCGGAAAGTGACTTAGCTGTCCGCGGCCTCGCGAGGTCGGCGCTCAGTGGTGGGGCGCGTCGGCGCGGTGTTGGAGACAGGGGACCCCGCCTCCGTGCCCCGCGATTGTCTGGAACCGCCAGCGCCTGTCCTGCTCTGCCCCGCAGGCTGTGCCGCGCTGTTTCCATTGCTCCACGCACCGTAGGAAACATTTTCTGTGAGGCAGGCAGGCTGGGCCCAGTGCTGTTTCTGCAAGCCTAGCTTGGTCCTGGTAGCTCGCGACTCAAGGCTGGAAAGCCTATTTTCTTGCGTTTCGGAAACGCACTCTTTTAATCTCTCCAGGTCCATCTGTCTCTTTCTGTGTCTCGGTGTCTCTGTTTCTTTGGTAGTGGAGAATGGGGATTTCAAAAGGTCCCAGTGAAGGGTGAGTCTGTCATTCAGGGTCCCTACAAAGTTTTCTTCTTCCAAGGGTTTCAAGTTACACCATGTCTCTAAAGGTCACTATCAAGTTTCTTTCCCCCTGGGGTGTCTCAATGATTGGAGGAGCGAACTGCTTCCTGTGTTATATTTTTCTCTTCCCCTTCAGCCCACACAGCTTGCTTTGTGTCAGCTATTATATACTACCCATGAGTTATGGGTGAGACTGTTGGTATATACCTTCAGTTGGACTAAAACCCTTTGGTACTTTGTAGGGGGCAAGTAAGTCTAGTTTCTATTCCAGGATATTGTTTTTGCTGTCTTCATCCTCAACATCAGATTTTTTTTTTTTTTTTTTTAAACTGTAAACTCTTGCTGCAGGATCTCGGTTGTTGCTTGGTGTTGAATGTCGGGGCGGGACTCTTATCCCTGCCGTGAATATTGCAGTTTTTGTACTTTTCCCTCCCCTTTCCACCCGTATTAGTAGCAAGTGAGGAAAGGACTTGGTTGGGTTGCTGTGGCTCTGACCTTGGGGACTAGAGGTGTACGAACAGTTTGACCACAGTTAACTGTATGGCTGAGGAAGTGACAGATGTTCTTTCCCGGAAAGATTTCCCCCTCCTCTGAGATGCCATCTGCCTTTACCCATCAGCAGGCTGGGGGGGCACTGGCTGTTGATTCTCTTGGATAGTTGGAACACAATATAAAGACTTCACAACAAAACCCCTTCTCCCTGCCTGTTCTACTGCACACACCATCCTATGCTGTCAATTCAGACCCTGGTGTAATTAACAGAAGAGAAGTTCGTGTATTTTTTTTTTCTCTCCTTTGAATAGGTTTGAAAGGGAAAACCCTAGCAGCACATTAAACAATCCTAGTGCTTCTCCTTCTCTAGTCAGAGTGGGTGAAGATTGAAGCCGGAGTCTGTTTTGACAAGCAGCCTGCTCCTGGATCTTAGAAGCTGACTCAACTGTTAAATTGCAGATTTCTCATACGTCCATGAGTTAAGATTTAATAATAGAGGAAGGAAGGAGAGCCAAGATACTTGGAGAATGGCAGCAGAGCAGGCAGCAGCGCTTTCCTACCCAAATATTGGCTGAGACATAATCACAGCCGTGGGGGAGCTTGTTAAAGGAAATCCCGGCTCAGTGACACGCACCACAGAGATTTCTGCGTATGACACTTCAAAACTTCAGGTGTTGAGTCGTGAAACGATTTCAAAACAAGGAGCCTTTTAACGCAGCATCAAGGGAAGAGCATATAGTGAACAGGCTGCGTTGATGACCCTTTGGAGGCTAAGAAAAGACGAGACCTGTGCTCTGTAGAGTACCCTGAACCCATGCGGAAGGCCCCAGGGCGTAGTGTGGCCCAGCAGCCTGGCTCTTAGGGGATTTTGGGAGACAGCCGTCTTGTAGCCCGTAGATACGATAGGGAATGAAGGCTGCTCACAGGTTCTGCTCTTTGTTCTAGTAAGCAAAACCAGAGCTTTAAAAATGATCCAGAGCCGGGCGGTGGTGGCGCACGCCTTTAATCCCAGCACTCGGGAGGCAGAGGCAGGCGGATCTCTGTGAGTTCGAGACCAGCCTGGTCTACAAGAGCTAGTTCCAGGACAGGCTCCAAAACCACAGAGAAACCCTGTCTCGAAAAACCAAAAAAAAAAAAAAAAAAAAAAAAAAAAAAGATCCAGAGATGGCTTTGCAGTTAGGAGCATTTACTGCTCTTACAGAGAACTGTAACTCGAGTTCCAGGGATTCAGACAGCCTCTTCTGTTTCCAGTGCTCACGCTTAGACAATCACTGCACACTCATACATGCCGGCAAAACACCAATACACATAAAGTAAAAATAAATAAAGGAGCCAACTGGCCCTGCTGCTTTCCCATTGTCCTCGTTGGGAAGCTGATGTTTAGATGCTTTTGATGGGTGCTGTCACCTTGCTTCATCACCCTCCTCGCCAGCCTCTGAGTCACACGTACACTTCCAGTCAGGTAGAAGCCAGCTGAGAGGGCAGCACTGTCCAACATATTCATTTTGCAGATGAGAAAACCAAGGCCCAGAATGAGGGCATGCCCTGCCCAAGGCGAGTGGAGACTCCTGCCGTTCACTTGCTGGAGGCAGGAGCTGAACCCGGTTCTTGTTTGCAGTCTCAGGCCCCTCCCTGCTTGTGGCTGTAGTGGTCTGGACAGGCATGCAGCTGGTTGCTGTACAGTACCTTGAGACTGAAGAGCTGCTTGACCTATTGGCCCATTCGTCGGCCGACGACACTGGTGGGTATGTGACACCTCTCAGTCGTAGTTACTAAAGTTGGAGAGGCAGCTTCTAAACCATCCTGGCAGCTCCATGAGTTTTGGATCTGTAACAGGTCCCCCCCACCCAACTAGGGACTTTGTGATAGAAATACTATTTATTATTCTTCGGAGATTCTCTTATTTCTTTGGTAGGGACACCTAGCCTCAATCCATTTGTGTATGAGTTGGCTATATTCCCTGCGGGTCACTTGGCTGCATTCGGCTTCACTGTATCGTGGTGACGCTTAGGTATTAGCTGAACAAATTTAATTAAAGCCCGTACTATTGTCCCACTCTTCTGTTCAGTGCTGATTAGGTGAAGCGTGTTATTGCTTTACAAAATAGGGAATGTTGTCGTAACTTATCTCTTGTTTGTCTTTCCATTGCGTAGACTAGAGGAAGCCAGGTCCTGCAGTTTCTTCTCTTTCTCCAGTGTGTCTCCCTCACTAGGTCATTTAAGTGCCATAGTGACGTAGCTGCTTTTGGTATCAGAATGAGATTAGAGCCTCCCACCATTGGCCAGGACGTCGTTGAAGGGCAACACCAGCACCCTCACCCGCCCTGCCCCCCTGCACAGGCAATGTCCTCCTTCTGTGTCCTCACTGGAGAGATGACTGATAGCGTGGCTGCCAGGGGCGGTATCGCAGTTTGACGTGTGCTGGATGGAAACGTGAGGTGAGGAAAGTCTCGTGATCGTGCTGTGCAGTTTGGTTCCAGGTAGTTGAGAGTTTGCGGAGCATTTCCCATGTGTTTATTCGGATAGTGCCCTGTAAAATGTTGGGGGTCAAGAAACCTATTTGGAGAAGGCAAATGACAGATGTAGGCAGAATTGTCAAATATGATAGTCACGGTTTGTATATTGCTGTTAATATTAAACGTAGCCCACATGAAGGCATCAGAACAAACAAACAATGCAGCTGGCAGGCACAGTTTGAATGTCAAGAAGACCCATCTCGGCCATTCTTGCAGAGACATCTACTGGACTTTTCTGGCCTGGGGGCTAAATTGTGTGACCAGAAATAGAGGATTCTGAAAGAGGGACGTCTGTGGGGATCGATGACGCTGAGGGACGCTCTGGCTGTGGCAGTGGGAACTTGCTGCGCCTCTGAGGAATGAGTGGGTCTGCCAGAAGTTGTGAAACTGGCTGCAGCTAGAGCTGAGGGACAAGCAGGAGACCAAGTAGGTCAGGAGCAGTGGGGCCAGATCAGAACTGAATTTACCTGTCTTTGGGTCAAATCAACCTTAAAGTGGTTTTTTTTTTGTTTTGTTTTTTGTTTTTGTTTTTTTTTTTTTTTGTGGCAGGGTGGGTGTGAGGGAGGGCTTGTGGATGTCATAAAGAAAGGCTCGGCATCATTGAAGTTGGGGTTTGTGGACTTTTCGATGGACAGATCAAATTTCTGCCTTCAGAGGACATTTCCCACTTTTGGAAGAAGATTCCAGGCATGCTGTCCTGGTCATGACCTCTCTCTCTCTCCTGAAACAGGACTCTGGGCTTCTCTGATGCAGGATTAGAAGTGGGTTAGTTCATGGCCCTTTTTCATTTGTGAATTCTGGGCTTTCACAGAATTTGAAAACTCTCTAGTTAAACTACGGTTGACTGAAGGGAGAAGCAAAGGGCTGTGCAGCCTCAGGGCTGCTGATTGGTGGGGTCTGGGAGGCGGAGTGCTTTCTTTGGAGGAGGGGAAGGCATGGGTAGCTCTGGTTGGAAAGACCGGGAGTTGGGATGTTATCAGTGGCGCAGGTGCGAGAATGAACACAGGAGCCAAATCCCCGGTCTGGAGGCAGAGTCAGGCTCCTGCTCCAGGAATCAAGGCGTGAGGGGTCTGTGTCAGAGGCATGGTAGCTAAGGTGGGCAGTGTCAGCTGCTAGGGCCCAGTAGGCTCTCTCGGGTTGCTTTTGGCATCACAGCCCACACTGGCCTGCCTCCTTTGTGCCTCTTGCCCTCTGAAGGGTCATGTTGAGGTGTTCCCCCCCCCATCCCTTCTGTGTGGTTCTGTGCCTTGGATGGAAGTGAGTCGTCAGGGCAGAGTTATTTGTGTTTGTGGGGACTGGCAACTCCTCTTGATAGTTGAGTAATAATGGGTACTCCTTGGTCATGTTTGTCACCTCCTCCATCCGCCTGAGGAAGAGAGTGGGCTGCTGAGGAAGGCACAGTGCTGTGTCCCAACATCTGGTTTGCTTGTGGGCAGCAGAGCCATGTGCTATGAAACCTGCTCTTGGTGTGGGTTTCTTAGACTGATTGGTTTCCCGCAGGGAGTGGTGCTGGTACTGAAGACATCATCAAACACAGGTCCTTGGTCTCCTCACACGTAGCTTTTCACATAGCCCTCCTTGTAAATGGGGGTGTTGGTGAGGAGAAAGGGCCCTTCCAGAGGAGCTAGACACTATGTGTACTAGTAAGACTGAAGTGTCTTCTCTAATCATCAGGACTGATGCCCCTTGCTTGGGATCTTTAAGACTGACAGTATATATTTTGAAGTATATAAGTTCATACGTAAGTTCAAATATAAATACACAGAAATATAAATGGAAAATATTTTTTATTTATTTTCAAGGGTTATATTCTAGATAAAAATGTAAAAAAAGTATCAAAACCAAATAGTAACAGCAACAAGAAAAAAGAAACAACCCTAAACTCTCAAATGGTCTAGGTTTTATGCCTTGTTAGTTAATTGTGTGACTTTGAGTAGGTCATTCACTTTCTGGTGTCCAGCTGCCTCCATCGAGAGCTGGCGTCTAGCTGTCACCAGGCAAACCCTGGTAGTGTGGGGTGGTGCAAGAGGCCATGCTGGAGGCCAGAGGCCCAGGGCAAGAGAGATGCTTGCTGACTAGCTCTGTGTTGAGTGGTCAGCAGTACCTGGGCCAGTGTGGATGCCCATTCCATGGGTGTACTGTGTCTTTATTGAGCAGCTGCTCTCTCCCATCTGAAAGCTTAGAAAGTATTTCAGCCCACTGCTCAGCAGAGAGGATGGCTACATCTGCTCTTGCCTTGAAACTAGAAGAATCTTAGTGGAGTGTCAGTACAAGGTGGAGATGGGGGCTCTCCTGTTTTGCTTCCCCCAAGTTCTTTGCCATTTGAAGTCAGGGGCATTTGGAGGCCACTGTGATTGGCTGTGAAGGAAGGCTGTGTTTACATTGGGGCATCTGACTTGGGGTAAGTATGGCTGAATTGTAGCCACACCATTGCTGCTAGCTGGTCTTTCTCTTGGCATGAATGAGACTTCATTCACTTGAAGGAGTGCCTTTTAATCCTTCCAGACTCAGTTATGGGCAAGGGACTGTTCTGAGCCTGTTGATGGGAACTGGTTCCCAGAGTAGATGAGGATATTAAGGTTTCTGGGTGGGACCACTGACCCTCAGAGAGGGCTGGGGTTTAAGGAAGCCAGTGTGGGGGCACATCTGGAAGAGCTTACCTTTCCTTCCCCTCCTGTCTGTGCCAGGCTAGAGCAGTGGTTCAGCATGCATGGTGGGATCTTGTGTGCTAGGCTGGCCTGCTTTTCTTTGGAGGAGGAGTGATCATGAGGTTGGGCTTGGCCTCTGGCTTTGTCGTGTTCTTGGAGACTTTATTCTGTGGTCCAGTAAATATCTCCACATGCCAGCTGGGAGGTGGTGGAGCCTGGGACATGTAGCCTCAAGGTCAACCTCTGTTTGTATGGGATGTTCTTCTTCAAAATGAGAAAAGTTACATGTTTATCCCGCTGGGAACTTCATACGAAAGGGCATCTCATCCTTGAGGGATGTCTTCAGGCTTCCCGACGAGGACCAGTTGGACTCATCAGGAAGGAAGAGTGGCGACTGCAGGTGTTGTCTCTGTGTAAGGTGATTCTGCCTGAGCAGACAGGAGGGAGCTGTGCCATTGATGCCTTCCTTCTTGTTTATCTTCATGCTGAGTCTTCCCTGACTCTGAAGCAAAGGTGACAGACATATCTTTTGTCCCTGGGAAGATGGGGACCCCGGGGGTTCTGGCTTATGCTTATGCTGATTCCTGCTCCTTCCCTTGGTGCTCCTTCCCCTCCCTGTTCTTCATGGCAGGTGATTGAGTTGGTCCCCTCACTGGCATTGTGATTATCCATGTTACTGGGAGCCTCCCAGACCCTCCTGGCCATTTACAGCCTGGCCTCCTGCCTTGGACCCAGGACTCATTTCTAGTGTCTAAAAATAAGTCGCCACCGCAGCACTTTTTATAGCCAGGCCCGGGTTTCTGTCCCAGGTCTTCTTGCCACACACTGAAATGTTTATCTCATTTTTCACCTGTGCCCTCCTTCTGCGCCCTTTTCCCTTCCAGCCTGAGCTTGGTGGGTAGTTCAGACCCTGGCTGTGGCTTCTCCAGGAGCCTTGATTCAGTTGGACAAAGGCTCTAAGGGGGCATCCTACTCATTCCCCAGGGAGAGGACCCGACAGAGGAAGATGAGCAAGGTTTTAGACAGTTAGGCCTTCTGCTATGCTTGCCTCTGGCTCTGCTGCTTCTCAGCTCTTGCCAGTGGGTATGAATCTGCCCCCAGTACGTACCCTGGCCTGGGACTCAGTGTGCTGCCTCTCTGTCCTGTTGTCCTGTTTCTAAGTCACACTCTCCACCCCATGGTGTGGGGCTTCATGTTACCACATCCTGAAGTATGACCTCATTCTATTGACTTCCAGGAGTAACCAGGCCCTCCCTGGTTTTCTGAGTATCTCCTTGATGAGTTGGGCCAAGGTACTTCAGTGCCTCAGCCACCTAGGAAGGGTACAGAGAACAGAAGGCCTTTTACCTGCTCACTGCAATGGCAGAGACATCGATTGTGTCCTTCGAGGTGAATCCTCTCTTTGTAGCTGCTGGGGTTCAGTGGAGCAAGTGAGGAAGCTGTGCCGGTAGAGTGTCTTAGCTGGAGACACCGTGCAGGGTATCTCCTTCACGTCTGTCTGAGCGTTCCAGTCCCTGGACAGGTGCTGATACAAGTCATGACTCAGATCCATGTTCTGTGTCTGTTTCCTAGAATTAAGGTGTATTTGTGGGGTAGGGGTATAAGGGATTAGTGATAGGAGCCAAGAGGTGGGACTTGAGGAGTCCTCTGCCTCCGTGGAGCTAACTACCTGGACCGGTGTTTCACCGACTGTCCTCTGTGTTCTCTTGTCCCCAGGGCCTCATTTCTTCTACAGGGAGCACTTTATCGACCATGACCCACTGGCCTCTAGGTGGGGGAGGAGCTGGGTGTAGTTGCTAAGAGTTTATTTTTAACTGTGACAGAAGGGGCCCCTGTCCTCAGAATAGCATGCATTCTTTCTCTCCCATCGAAGCCTTCCTCTTTGACCTCTGATTCTTAGGAGAAAGCTTGTAGACTTCTAAGGAGCAGACTGCAGGAGCTGGGGAGGAAGACACTGAAGGAGGAGCCTGCCCATTGCTTGTCCTGCCTGGCTTCTGTAGAGCTCAGAGTGTGCTGTGGGGGAGTGGAGGGTGGCCAGGGCCGTGAGTGGAAGGAACTCAGAGCATCCTAGGAATGCGGGCAGACTGGCGGAGACCACTCATGCCCTGGTGTAGGAGAGGCTGGGCTAGCCAGGGGTATCTCATGCCTTTTCCCTCCTCATTACTTGCGTCTAGGCCCCTGGCAGGTCAGAGGCCCCAGTAGAGAGCACACTGTATCAGAACCTTTTTGTTAGTGTTCCTTCCTATGGAAAACTCGGTGGCACCCTCTTCTCATACTGCCAGGCTCACAAGCATCCATGCTGTCTCCAGAGCTGGGTGGGGATGTTTAGCTGCTTCATGCCCTTTCCTTCCTCTGCGCTGTTAGAGGAGTGGCAGCGGCCTTCTCCTGGATCTCACGCGCTCCCCGCATCGTTGACTTGATTGCCGTGGCTCAGATTCTTTGAAAGGAGATGAGATGGAGTTGGCCTAGTTAGAAAAGGAAGCAATGGAGAGATGACAGGCGGGTGGGGCAGTGACTCAGTCAGCGGTGGAATGGAGGTCTTCCCTGAGCTCCTTGGTGTGCTCTGGGGATCAGTTTGCCTAAAGCCCAGCTCTGATCCTGTAGCTTCCCCATTGGGTTTCTTCTGCCTGTTAACTATAGTGATGTAGCCAGATGCCTCCCAGGTCTGGTTGTGACCACTCCTCCCCCATGCTGGAGAGTTTACTTGTTTACAGTTTACTGAGTTTGCGCAGTCTCCCTGTTCTTCTTTGCCCCCTCTTCTTTTGCCACTTTTAGCCACCTCAGCCTTTTCTGTCCCCAGGAAGGCTGCTCTATCCTGAAGTCTTTTAGGCTCAAGCGAGTCCTGAAGCTCACCTAGCTCAGTAGCAGGGCATGTGCTTAGCATGTTCCATCCCTAGAATTCTTTCTTGCCCCTTCTTCTCCCAAAAAGGAAGTAGAAAAAAAATGGAATCTGTCAAACCCAAGAGACCCTTCCCTTCCCTGGCATGTCACATCGTAAGTGAGTTTCTCCATGAGCAAGATATTTGGCTCAATATTAGACCGGATGGTTAATTCCTTGGAAACTTACGTCTTTGTTTTTTTTCCCTTTTTTTTTTTTTTTTTTTTTGTTTTTTCTGAGACAGGGTTTCTCTGTGGCTTTGGAGCTTGTCCTGGAACTAGCTCTTGTAGACCAGGCTGACCTCGAACTCACAGAGATCCATCTGCCTCTGCCTTCCTATTGCTGGGATTAAAGGTGTGCACCACTGTTGCCTGGCTTGTTTTTTTCTTGTATCATCTTTTTCCTTTTTAAAAAGTTTATAAAATACACTATTTATTATATATTTTTTGTACATTCATGCATGTGTATGTGGGTGGGTCTCTACTTTTACCTTATGGGTTCCTTGGGTTGAAGTCAAATCGTCAGGTTTGTCAGCAAAGACCTTTACCCACGGGCCCCTTTCACCAACCATAAAAACAAAATTCAAGATTGGATGCATGGTAGCACTCAGAGCGGGACAGTGCTGGCTGGGCTCTGTGGGGTTTAGCTAGGGGTATAGTAAGACCCTCCCCTGTCAGTGTTTGTCCCTGCCCTGTCTCCTGGCAGCTGCTCCAGAGGGATCTTCTGGGTCTGACTCAAGGAGGTACTGTGCGTTTCTGTTCATGGAATTCTCATTCTTAATGTGAGAATTACAAGAATTAATGTTTCTCCCTCTTCCCTTCCCTGCTCTCTAGGGCCCCTGACTTTCCTTTCTCCCTCTCCCCTTCCCTGCTCTAGGGCCCCACTTTCCTTTCTCCCTCTCCCCTTCCCTGCTCTAGGCCCCCACTTTCTCTCCCCTTCCCTGCTCTAGGCCCCCCACTTTCTCTCCCCTTCCCTACTCTAGACCCTCCACTTTGCTCTCTGCGGAGACCCCCTTCTTGCGTGTGAAGTGTGCCACTCCCCTCCAGTCCTGACTAGCTCCAGACCCACAGCGGACAGAGATGCAGGCTGTTTCTGTCTGCTGGCCTTGGGCCTGTGTGTCGCAAGACCGACCAGTGTTGAGCATCAGATTGCCTGGTCTGAGGTCAGAGCTCTCAGTCTCATGGGGCCACTTATCTCCCACGTCCTGCAACTTGCATAGGAAAGAGAACCTGAGCAACCTGGTTTCCAGCCCTACCATTGTGGCCCTGAGCAAACCCTATGCCATGTTTGGATTTCCCTCAGTTTTTCTGTTTGTAAATCAGAAGGCTCAGACTTGGTTGGCAAGGCTGTGCACTGAATGCCTTTCCTTCAGTTTTCCATTGCCTGGAAAATGACTTGATGCTGGGGAAGAAGCGGTAGTTGGGTCCGAGGGGTCAAGCTGGCTGTACAGGAGCCGTCCCCTACCAGTTGTTTTTGTAGGCCAGTGTTATTTTATCCTCCTTTTGGCTGCAGTATTTTTATTCACCCACCCAGTGTTTGTGGATGTTTGTTTTCCCCCACGATGCCTCCTGTCTTCCCTGCTGACTGGCCATCAGGGCGCCCAGATGGCTGGATTAGCCTGGAATGGGAAAGTAGTGGTTGTCATCCCCTGGGGTTTACACCCCCTCCGTGTCCCTTCTGTGTGAGATGAGAGGAAGTCGGAGGCTTGAAGTGTTTATTTATTTATTCTTGTAGACCCCATATTCTAAGCAGGATTTGCCTTAGGCTATCTTATGTCCCCCTGCTACCGGATCCAGAATGTTTGCTACTTAAGGAAATTAATTAGGTTTAGTAAGATTGCTCACTGGATACCCTGCTGCCATGCCTGATCTGAGTTCGATCTTTAGAACCCACATGTGTGTTGTGGCATGTGTGTGTCTTACCCCCCATTGAAAATAGTAATAAGAAAATTAGTAGTGCCGAGCGAGAATGACCTTTGTAGAGCCGCATGCTGACTTTGATCCATACATCACCTTCTGTCTTCAGAGCTCTGTGGGTGCTTAGCTGCTCTCAGGCTTCTTGGATTAATCACAATTCTAGAGCAGGTGTGGAAGAGGGCAGCGCAGCCGATGCTGTGTGCAGCCCTGCGAGTCCTTGCAGTGGTGCTGCAGGGTAGGAGTCTGTTTTCTACAGAGGTGGAGACATGCTCAGAGTAATTAATTCGTTAGCAGTTACTGCACACCAAGTGTGAAGCATTATTTTAGGTTCTGGGGACAGGATTAGCTTATAAAACAGAGAAAACCCAATCTCATCTGCAGAGGGCTTGTGTTCTGTAGGGGAAGACAGAACACAGTAATTGAATGATACAGCTTGTCAGATAGTAACAGGTACAAAGGAGAGAATAAAAAGGGAAGAGGCTCTGAAATGCCAGGAACATTTGTCTCTTGTTTCCCCCGGCCGGTGTGTGTGTGTTGTTTTAGTTTTTCTTGGCAGGTAAGGAAAGGTGACTGACTTGTGGGTGAACTTCAGACTTGCTTGGTAGAAGAGGCATGTCAAGCAGAAGGAAAAGCCAAGGCCAGAAGCTGTAGATATGAGAATGCCAGACTCTAAGCTTTTTTCCTTTTTTGAGACAGGTTTCATGATATAGCTTGAACTGACCTTTCTTCATTTATAGATTGTGACCTTGTCTGTTCCTTCTGCCTGTTTCACCCTCTTCTACCGAGTGTGGGCTACCTATCTTGACTCTGAGAATGCCTGACTCTAAAACCTCTTCTGTAGTTCACAGTGCTGTCTCCAAGTAGTTCTTCCGTGGTCCCATTATTTTAGAACATAGGTGACCTAGCAACTAATGTTTTATTTTTAATATTTATGAAATGCTTTTCGCATAAATTGCTTCAATAGTAAGAATAGTTAGTAGACCTTGTCTATAGGAACTTAACAGGTTTGGGTGTTTTTGTTTTTTGTTTTTTGAGACAGTGTTTCTCTGTGTAGTCCTGGCTGTCCGGGAACTCGCTCTGTAGACCAGACTGGCCTTGAACTCAGAGATTCACCGTCCTCTGCCTCCCGAGTGCTGGGAGAACCATCACCACTCGGCTGGAAGCCGACCATTTTATACAAAGTGTATAAAACGAATGAAAACAGCCATGGCTACTGCAGTCTGCACTCTACTCTTGATTCTCCTCTGCTCTGCCACTCAGCTTTATTACTAGATCAGTGAAAGGCTCAGGGAGCGGGTGCTGTGTAAGTAGAAGAGAAAAGGCCACAGCTGGCCACAGCTGGCCAGTAATACAGCATACAGAGACACATGGGTGGGTCCCCCAGACAGGGCAGATAGAGGTGGGATTGCCGCCTGGTGCAGCCCAGGACACTACATGGACACACACCTGAGACAATCTGTGGAGGGTACAGGCAAAACTATAGCCCACAGCTGGGCTGTAGCAAGTGGGTGGGGCTGCAGGCTGCTCCCTTTTGTTTGACCAAGGGGAGAATGTTTCTGTTAATTGACTATCCTAAAGCTGACAGGAGTAGAAACCGGTAAAGAGTGTGGGAATGAAATTGCAGCAGTGTTGTTTTTTTTTTTCCCTCCCTGGGCCTAGGAGTACTTTACATTGTTAATTGTATTTAGGCGCTTAGGTGGAGGCAGACAGCAGTGCCCAGCCCTGGTCACCTCAGCTTCTGGCTTCCTGTCTAGGAGAGGGCAGGGCTGGGAAAGGAAGGTCTGGCGGTTAATGCAGTTGAGAAGTGAAGCAATGGGTTAGCCTCCTTTTTTTCCCTAAGCATGTGCTGTGACAAAGGAAGTTGCAACATTTTTTTTTTCTTTTTATAGAGTAAGAAAGAGGGAAAAAACCCATCTTCCAGTAAACTTCAAAAAAAAAAAAGTGTGTAGTCCTGGATGGTCTGTTGTTCACCCACCCCCACCTCCCTGTCCCTTCCTTGTGTAGTCATTTTAGGACTTTATTTCCCATCTGCACTTTCTGTCCTTCTCTAAGAGGCTGTCCGTGGAGCAGACTAGCTGTGTCTCTAGAGTGGGAAGTGGCCATGACTTGGACCGAGGATCTTGAGAAGGTCCCTCTCTCCAGCTCTCCACCCGTGTGTTCTACTGACGCACACTTGGAAGGTTGCTGGCACTCCTTGGATGTTGAGGGCTGTTTGAAAAGATGGCCTTGATGCCCATCTAGTGCTCTTCCTACCACCTGCGTCTGTGTTCGTGCGGTATTGCATAAGGTTGACGCAGCTTTTGTTTCTCAACTCAGATATCCACCTTCTCGGTAGATTCGAACTGTGTGTTTAGGCAGAAGCAGTGGGTGAGAGGCAGAGATCAAAGCTTGGACAACTCATGTTAATGTGTAGTTTTGGTCATGTTTGATTTTGGCCTCTGGGCTGGAGCTGGGCAGAAATCCAGCTGTATTTGGAAAGGAAGAGATAGATTTTCATAACGAAAACCGTGAGGTTTGGAAAGTCGTGGACTTAACTGACTTCCTGTATTTCTTTACTCAGATGCATTTTCTTTGTCTCAGCTTTCTGTATGTCAACATAGCCCCCAAATTCCAGTACAATCCAGCCTTGATATTCCAGCTGTAGTCCTCTAAGGGTGCTCTGGGTCATCCTTGGGAATGAGGTCTTCTTGCAGGTAGGGTGCTGGGTTGCCCAGGGCAGGCATAAGCCACCTGTGTTGGTTGTTGTCCCAGGAAGAAGGAGGTAAAGTTCTCTGGGGTGAGGGTCTTTGTTCCCTGGGAGTGCTCAGGTACTGGAGACACAGGCTTCTCCTGTCCTGCTGCTCCCCTTGGAGTTAATCAGTCCTGTCTTCCTGCTGGAGAGTAGAAGGAATGGGTGACATAGTTGAGTACATAAACCCTCTTCTGAAGAAACCTCTCTGGCCAATATGAGAACACCTCTCATGTTCTCACATGTAGTTACTTAAATTGAAATTAAGTAAGCCCTACCTCCATCTCCAGTGCCTAGTAGTCGGCCGGTGGCTACGGGATGATAAAGCACAGAACATTTTCTAAATAGAGATGATTGCTCTGGTCCAGACTTACCTAAACTTGGAGGGGACTCATGGAAGGGCACCTAGAAGTCAATCATTTAGAAAAAGATCTTTTCAAAGCATTTAGTCTGTCTGTTGCAGATAACATCCCATCATAGAGATGTTCATGTAGCCCTGTGGCCCCAACAGACTGCCCATCAGATTCACATGTGGGTAGCATGTGAAGGTGTGGCTTTCTGGGCATTGTCCTGTGTTTTATGAGGTCCTAGACTTTGTAGAGGAAGTATCCAGAGTGTGTGTCTTAAAAATATTTAAAAATCTGAAGTTAGCATGCAGAGATGGATTTCATTCTGGAATTTCTTTTAAAATATCTAATTCATTTTTATTTTGTACATGTATGTCTTGGTGCACATTTTCCATGGTGCACACTTCAGAGGTCAGAGAATATCCTTGTGGAACTGGTTCTATTTTTCTTTTTTTTTTTTCGAGACAGGGTTTCTCTGTGGTTTTGGAGCCTGTCCTGGAACTAGCTCTTGTAGACCAGGCTGGTCTCGAACTCACAGAGATCCACCTGCCTCTGCCTCCCAAGTGCTGGGATTAAAGGCGTGCGCCACCACCGCCCGGCCTGGTTCTATTTTTCTGTCTTGGTGTGGATTCCTGGAACTGAACTCTGGTCTCTAGGCTTGCACGGCAAGTGCCTTTACATGATGAGCCTATAGTACAGCATTTTCGTAAGACAAAGTCATTATATATTGTTCTATATCATCACCCTCCCTGACTGCTAATGTGTATTTTTAGTATACTCTCAAGTTAGAATTGCCAGAGTCTGTCTAGTCTATTTTTAAATTATTTAGTGACATGAGCTTTATTCTTTCTCAGGGAAGCCTCACATGTTAAAAAAATTGTTAGAACTTTTGTTTATTGAGTAAAAATCTTTTGAGGAGCCTTATCTTCTTCAGACCCATGGCAAAATTCGTCACTTCATGCCTTGTGTTTAATCTCAGCAGATAGTCAAGTGTGCTATATAGTGTGGACCTTGTCAGGCATGTTTTCAGGGAGCCTCAGTAGCCAGGAGATGCAGAGACGTAGCACCATTCCCAGGATCCTTTGGCTGTTAGGCCTGGTTCAGAGGCTGAGAAGGATCCAGCTGGTACCTTTTTGCCTCGGTGCATCCTTTCTTGCTGCCTCTGCTCTGCATGGTTCGCACAGGCCCTCAAGGATGCCTGTCTGCTTCCTTTGGAGACCTTGAGGAGCTCAACCGTCCATATGACTTCTGTTTAGAGACCTTCAGTAGCCCTCCCCTCCACTTCCTAAGCATACACCCCTAAATCTGGTGTGCAAGCAAGTCGGGTTTGATCTCTTCACCCTCCTTTTTTCAGGCATTTACTCCCTGCTCTGCTGCACGTGAAGGTACCCCTTTATTTTCTGTTGACACCAACCATATGCTCATCCTTCTGCATCCTTTTTGCTGAGTTTTCTTTCACCCTCTGAGACTCATAAGATCTTACCTGCCCCCATTCTACCGTTCCAGGCAAACCCAGCTCCAGATGGACCAGTAGCAATTGATCCTGCATGCATGGTTGCACAAACCCTAATTACTGTCACCTCCACATCCTCTCTGCTAGCTCCGCTTCAAGACCACAAGTCGTGTGGTTGTTGTTTGGTATTCCCACATGCAGGCCCAGTGCCCAGAACTCTTCAAGGTGCAGTGGTACGACAGGAGTGGACCAATATTTTTGCCTCTTTGTTCCTCCTCATAAGGATTTTTAGGAGGCTCTCAGGAGAGCCGGACCCCATTGCTCTGCGCCAGCGTCCTCACCCTCGGCATCAGCTCCAGTGAGAAAAGTGCTTTTTAGCGGCTGATAATTAACAAGCAGCAGTTGGGCTTGTCTGGCTCAGAGGCGAAACTGGTATTTAAACAATAAAGTGTTTTAAATCAAGTATTTAAGCACCAGCTTCAGCAGCAACTGCTATAACGTAGCTCCACCCAGCTATAGTGACAATAGGGGTGAGTAGAGCTGAAGAATTTCCCATAGAGTAGAGGGGAAGGGGTCTGGATGGGTGCTAGAAGGAGCTGACCAGGGACTTTGGTTTTGCTGTCTGGGCTGGGGCTGCTTGGGGAGTGGGGAAGTTAGGGAAAGGCTACCAGCGTTCACTGGGTCCAGTGTCTCCCAGGCTGTACTAATGTTGCTGAGTGTGCAGGAAGAGGATTTGGAGAGAGAGGATAGGAATGAACTCAGACATCTATTCTAAAGTATAAAGCATATGAAAGGATTTTTATTTTAAATTTTTTATTGTTTATTATTATTATATAATATATTGTTATATTATTATTCCATGTGCCTGCATGAATGCTGATGCAGACATGGTGCTTGCAGGTGTTGGGTTCCCTGGAATTGGGGTTACAGTTGGTTCTGAGCTACCATGTGGTTGCTGGGAATTAAACCTAGGCCCTCTGGAAGAGCAGCCAGTGCTCTTAGCTGCTGAACCGTCTCTCTGCCCTGTGTTTTTATTTTTAAATAGTGTTCCTTCAGTACTGGAGATAGCTCATGATTTTTTTTTTTCTACTGCAGCTGAGATGGTGGGAGGAAGGACTGGTGTGGGCTTCCTCCCTTCCAGGACACACAGAGCTGGAGGAATTCCCCGGCCTCATGATGGTGCTCAGACACTAACCACAAACAGCAACTGTCAAAGGTGTTCTGAGAAACACATGTGCCAGGAATACTCTTTCAGAGAAGAGCAGCTAGCTCGCGAGAGGCTTCCTGTGTGTTGGGTAGTGTTTGAGAATGCTTTTCTCCTGGTGTGTGTGTGTGTGTGTGTGCGCGCCTGTGCCTGCACATGTGCGCGCATGCTCATGCATGCACCTATTTGTGCTCAGCCACACAGATAAGTGGTGATACCTTTCAGGGTGAGCTTCATTGAGAACAAAGTAGAAAGTCCACACCCCAGGAAGGCGCAGAGGCGGCCAGAGGCTTATTTTTTGTGAGTTCATCCCAAGGTACAGGTCCTGTGTTTTTCCACCCAAAGCTGAGATCTATTTAACAAATAGTTTGCCTTGGGGAGTAAGGTGTGCTGTAATTCAAGTTTGAAAGAAAATCTGAGATGTGTGGTTTGAACAGGAAAGCGATCGTGAGGATCTGTGTGAGGTCAGGACGTGTGTCCCTGTCTGTGTGCCGTCATTTATCTGATTTATCTGGCTCTTGATAGCAATCCCTTGCTGTCACACACGGTCTGTGGGTCTTCCTCCTGCTCCATTCAGGTTTTCTGCTGGAGTTAGGGGTACTAGTGGCTGAGCTCACTTAAATCATGTGTGATGGTTATGGTGGCTGTGGTGGCTTACCAACATAGGTGTGTAGCTTGAGAGCAGCCACCCAGGTACGCGACGGACGATGTAAGATAGTTGGTGAGGGTAGGGGCAGAGAAGACTCCTTATGGCAATAAAACCAGTTGGCTCAGGGATGGAGTGCTGTTGCTCAGTGCTGAGGTCACTTATTGCTCTTGCAGAAGACCTGTGTTTGTTTCCCAGTGGATCACAGCTGTCTGAAACTCCAGTTCTAGGGGATCCAGCACCCTCATACAGATACAACACGAAGGAAAGCACCAATGTAAATGTAATAAAGATAAATAAATATTTAATAAACACAAAAATCTCGCTGCCTTATATGCCCTTATTTTCTGTGACATGTGCACAAATATGATTCGTAGCCGGAGTTGAGTTGAGTGATGTGTATGTTCTGACCCTATTACTAGTTTCTAATGGTCCCTGTAGAAGGTTCATCGCTGCTGAACTCAAATAGCAGTGTGTGTATGTGTGTGCGCACACACGTGTGCACGCATGTGCATTCACCCACCTGTTCTTTCTTCTCACTGAAGCTCATAGAAGAAACTTTCAAGCAGGGTGATTCTTCTCCATGCCAGGTGATGGACAAGCTAATGTGAGGTGACCAGGAAGCAAGGGGCTGCTCGTTTCTCCAAGCTCTGAAGCCAGTCCTGAAGTGTTCTATGACATCACGTAGGTAGGGGACATTCTGCAAATGTGTGTTGTCACATGAAAGGGCCTGAGAAGAAGGTCTCCTTAACAGAAGCTGTTACACTCTATGATTGGGACAGAAAGGACTTTTTTGCAGGCTCTGTCTCCTCTCTGATTAGTGATTAGCATCCTATGACATTCTATCTGAGGAGTAGCAATAAAATACTCCTTTTCTGAGAGAACTGCCCAGTGATTCAGAGAAAGTCACCTGTTCTGAGCCAACACCTGTTGGAGTGGTTTGAAAAAGCTGTGTATTTGTGTGTGTGTGTGTGTGTGTATGTATGTATGTGTGTGTCCGTGTGTGCGCATGCGTGCTCTGGGAGCATGGTGGAAGAGGGAGCCGGCAGGTGGCTTCTGTTAGAGGTGGCCCTGCCTGAAGCCCTTTTGCTTTGTGTTTCTGGGAATGCTTTGTCCTGCTTTGGGAGCAATGAATAGCAGCTACATCTGTCAAGCCTGGGAAGTGCAGTTTGCAGTGTGGGGGTGAGCAGTTGGCAGACACTCCTGCTGGAGGCTCAGGCTGCCCAGAGCTTCTTGGTATTAGGGAAAGGCGGGGCTGGGGATCCTTAGGCAGCTGCTTGCTAATCCTGGCAATGGGAGGAGTAAGGTTTAGCTGCTTTTATCTCCCTGCATTCTTTTCTGACTACAATGCCCGGCTGCTGTGCTGACCCTTGAAGGAACAGCTAGGAAGAAGCAGGTGACTTGAAGGTTTTCTCCCCTCCTCACTGGCCCAAGGGCTTTCTTTGCACAACAGACCAGAAGATAAAGGCACTCGCTGAACTCTCCATTCTGCAGAGTGAAATTCAGAATTTTGAAATTAATTGAGATAGATTGACTAAGGCTTGTGGAGGTTTAAAAATACTTTTTTTCATTTTTTAAAATTTTATGTATATGGGTGTTTTGCCCATGTGTATGTATGAGCACCACGTGCATACCCTGCTGCTGTGGGGGCCAGAAGAGGGTGTCAGACCTCCTGGGACTGTTGTGAACCACCGTGTGTGTGCTGGAACTTGAACCCAATTCCCCCGGAAGAATAGCCAGTGCTCTTAACCACTGAGCCATCTCTCCAGTCCTTTCTTGTATTTTTCAGAGATTTGCTTAGAATCGTTTTTAGAATATTGGTGGTACTGATTGAAAGTGAATGAATGGTCCCTAGTTGTCAGGCTCCCTGAGAAATTTCTGGAAGGCCTCACTGGGTTCTTTGCCTCGAGCAAACCTTGGTCACAGAGGTTTCCAGAGCCGGTTGATGGCGTCAGTGCTCTTCTGGGGCAGCTTGCAGGGAGTCTGGCTATTTCTAAGAAACTCCGTACCTGAGACAAATAGGAATTGGTCCCTTCCTGCGGAAAGCGTTCTTTCTGGCACTGCTGGGACGCCTCAGCGTGATTCAGGCTTAGCCAGGTTCCCTATGTGTTTTACTGATTTTATTGTTTTTAGTCCACTTTCTCCCTTTTGAGCTTTCCAGAGGAATTAGTCTGTCCTCAGCAAGAACTAGGTGGGGTGTCTTCATTTTTCAGCTCTTTGGCATGTTCTCTGGTCTCATACATAACTAGAGCCCCAGTTACTGAAATGGGCGAGGGGCAAACCCAGTAGAGGAAGGGCTCCTGCTGGTCCCGATTACTTGTCCTCACACTAGGAAGGCCAGCTTTGCTGTGGGAGGCAGCAGCATTAGCCCCTGCAGCCAACCCAGGGCAGATGCAGGGACCAGCAACTGTGGCTCCCCAAGACTGGCATAGTTCTCTGGTGGGGAAGGAACCTCTGCTCACTGAGGTGGGGTGGAGAGGGTGTGGGATGACTCCCCCATCAGCTGGGCATGCATCACTACTGATGGGAAGGCCTCCAGACAAACTGGTCATGATGGAAACTTATCCCCCGGTGGAGCTTTATTTATTCAGAAATGCTAACTTTTTCCAGGTTCTGGTAGTGTCACTGTTTCTGAAGGCTTGGAAGCAGGTGATGGCAGACCCTAATGCTGTGGTGACTGCCTTTCCATCATCTTCTGGTCAGTACTTCTAACTGACACAGGGTTCTAGCCAGAACTCAGTGCGTTTGTAGTTGGGGAAGAGTTCACCTTGCGCCATCGTTGCCTCTTTAGACCTAGCCTTATTCAGTGCCATGGCCCTGCCTGCAGCTGTGGTACATCTGGATCTAGATGCTGTCAGGCTGTTTTGTGTGATGAGGATCTCAGGTTTCTCCTTGGTGACTGGCACAGTGATTCCTGGGTAGGAGCAGGACTTCCCTCCCCAGGCACTGCCCAGACTTCCTCCAAGCTCTTCAGGTCTCTTTTTGGGTCTGACCTGTAATAAAGTCCTGTGACCAAACAGAGGCAATTTAAGGAAGACAGTTGATTTTGGCTTATAGTTTCAGAGGGATGGGAGTCCATCATGGCAAGCCCGAGACATGGCAGTCAGCAGCAGGAGCAGGAACTTTTTAAAAGTGGGCATCTTGAAATGCAGAGGGGACTCCAGTGGGCTGTTAACTCTCAAAGATCCTAGTGACTGTTTCTACTCCAGCTAGGCCCATCACCCCGTGGTCTCTCCGAAACAGTGCCACCATCTGGGGACCAAGCGTTGAAACACCTGAGCCTATGGGGCATTTCTTGTTTAAACCACTACAGCCTCTAGGCTACCAATTATCTTGATCCCTCATTTTCATCCACCCAACCTCATCCTCTAGCCTGGAAGTTGTTTTGGTTTGTGAGGTGGTTTTATTTGAAATGTATATATATTCTCTCCTTTAAGATTTTGACTCCAGAAGCTCCAGATTGTTCAGGTTCCTTGGAAACCAGAAGGGTGAGGTTGAGAAAGAGCAGGCCAGTAGTAGGCACTGATAGCCAGGAGAGGTTCTCTGGTGTCCTGTTCTTTTCTGGGAGGCACACGGGGTCCACTCATGCCACGCATGTATAGGAAAGGAAATAGTCGGAGGGACTTACCTGTCATTTCTCAGTAAGCTGATTGTAGCATGTAAGTTAGAACCTACTTGCTCTGCTTTCCGGCATATTCTTTGATCACATGACAAAGTCTATATCACATGTTGTCTTATGCAGCCAGAGTTAAATGATCTGTGTCATTGGAGTGGGGGGTGGGGACAGAGATGGTAATCTTAAAATTATTGAAACAGGCTTTAGAAAATATGAATGTATTTATTTTTCATCCAGAAAAATGTATTCCTTTAATTCTCTTTGGCTTCCATAATGTTGTTCTAAACACACACACGCAACACAGAGCGCGCGAGAGAGACAGACTGGGGCTATGGGATAGATCTTCTGCTTATTGATTCAGATTTTTGCTGTGGCTCGTCTTCAAAGTGGAGCATTCATGTACAGATGGTCGAGGGCTGCTTGGACCTCAGGCTGTTTCTTTGGGGAGCAGCTGGTGAAACAGCAGGCTCCCTGCTTTTGGCCTGCGTGGAACTGCTGGAGATCCGTGGGACTCGGGTTGGCATCTGTGTATTCTGTTTCTGTCTAGAAAAGTGGCTTCTAGAGATGATATAAGTAGCTGGTTGTCAACACAGGACAGCTCATGTGCCCTTATCTCCTCACGGGGTGGTGGAGCCCTTCAGCCAAGGCTAGAGTGGGCGGGGCTTGTTTCTGACCAGTCACATAATGCAGCTGGTCCCATAGGAGCAGGAGTTGATGACGTCCAAAGTCTAAGCACCAACCTTACGCTTACTCTGCTGGCCAGTGTTGCCTGTCACCAGGTCAGCCTGGCCTGTCACAGCCTTGCCTTGAGGACCTTCTGTGGGCCCAAACTAGCACTGCCTTACACTTTGCCTCATGACCTCCCAGCCACCTCCGGTCCCTGTGGTGCTGGGGACTGGCTGTTCTTCCTCCTCTCCATAGCTTCTTACTGTAGTCATTTCAGACGTGCAGTTAGCACCCATCTGCCCAGCCACCTCGGTTCTGCCTGTGGCCGTCTGCTACTTTGTTTACCACTCTTTCAGTCTTCCAGATCACCGTCCATTTATATAGCTCATTGTATTTGGAGGCTACATTTCATAGCTGGCTTAGACATCAATGCGTTTCACCCCATACTTTCAGCATACTTCAGCATGCATCTGAGTCCAGTATTTCTAATGTGTGTGCATTGTAGAATTCATATAGCAAATATATACACAAAAATCTTAATTTGACGAAGCTTGACAGAAGTTCCATATACATCCCAAATCTATATAACAAAAAGGTTAGTACTCTAGTAAATTCCTCCGTTCCTCTCCCAACCATACCAATACCTACCCCTTTACAAGATGGACACACACACACATACACACACCCTTCCTCTCGTGTGTGTACTTATGTGTGTACATGTGCATGAACTGTTGTGTGAGGTTCATCCACTGCATGTATTGGCAGTCTGTTACTTCTTGCGCCAAGTCCTGTTCCATTGTGTGGGTGTGATAATTTGCTTATCTGGTCTCCTGTGGGTGGCGTTTGGGTTGTTTCTGTTTTGTGAACTAATGAATCAACTCCAAGTGCCTTCTTGTGCAGGTCTTTTTCTTGTGAACCTAATATTTGCATTTCTCCTGGGTGAGTAGCTGGCATGTGATGGTTTGGGGCCTGGAGGCTGTTGTGTCTTGTTTCTGGCCAACTGCCCTGTCTTCCCACTGTCCAAGATTAGGAAGAGCCTGTTCCTCAGCTGAGTTACTCTTGCAGAGACAGTGGGTTCTCCCTGGAGCCCACCTTTTTCAGGGAGAGGAAAGTGACTATCTTACAAGACTTTACCATTGCTTGACTTGCTTGCTGCCACCAAGGAAAGCAGACTTTAGTTCCTTTTTGGTGGCACCCCCATGGAAATTTAGGACTGTTACTGCTTTTATCTCTTGGCTACCTCTGAAGGTTCTCCTCTTCAGGCCTGTTGCTCTGGTTTATCAGGCTGTTTCTCTTGTGTTGTGGTTCTCAGCTCCACTACAGCTATCTTCTGAGAAGGAGCACTGTTTTCACCGTGGACAAGAACTGAGCAGCAGGAGTTGGGGCGTAAATGTGTGCAGTGCAGAAAGGGAGCTGTGGCATCCGAAGAGTTACTGCTCGCCAGGATGCTGCAGATCCACAGCATGACGCCATGTGGAACCTTTGATACAGTAACACGAGCTGCCGCATTCTGCTTGCCATTGTGTCATTTAGTCCTTGCTTCCATCTGATGTTAAAATTAGCTTAATCAGGACTCTTGGGTTAAAGCAGCCTTTAGTAGCCTTTCTTGATATTACTGACTAGATGCATCTTTGTGTTGGGGTCTAGGGAGGGTTGGGGTGAGGGAAGGTGATGTTGACCTGGTGTGGAGGGATTAGCAGCATTATGTCATCTCCTCAATAGTTGCAGCTGCAGCCATTCCCCAAAGCAACGATGATCAAAATTTTGCCAGATAATGCCAAGTGTACTTTGGGGGCAAACGCCAGACTAGTTTGGTGGCAGCCCATTCACTAAAATTGGAATTCTACTGAGAAGTCTAGCGTGGCACCTCACATGGTGTGCACATTCATGAAGCATCCCGTAGTTTTCAGTTTTGTTCCTCCTGCACTCTCTAGAGGATGGGTCTGTGTGAGGAGTGTGGGGCAATATTCCTCTTGGAGATCATCGTGTAGAGACAGCCAGAATTGGAATTATTTGTTCCTGCCTATCAGGATGTAGAATAAAGTGATCTTGATCGGGGTGTGTGTGGGGGAGGTGGGTGGGTATTGGCGGGGGCTGTTTGTTCATTCCCAGTGGCTCAGACTTGAAATAATCACACAGAAACTGTATATATTATTTGCAATGCTGTTTGACCAATAGCTTAAGTGTATTTCTGGCTAACTCTTGTATCTTAAATTAACCCATATCTATTAATCTGTGTATCGCCATGTGGTTGTGGCTTACCGGCAAGGTTCCAGTGTGTCTGTCTCTCCGGGCGGCTACATGGCTTCTCTCTGACTCTGCCTACTCTCTCTATATATCTCTTTCAGCCTGGCTTTACTCTGTTAAGCCATTGGCTGAAAGCAGCTTCTTTATTAACCAATGGCAATAAAACATATTTTATTATTCACAGTGTACATCACTTCTCCTTTTTTGTCTAAATAAAAAGAAAGTTTTAACTCTAACAAAGCAAGATTATAAATAACAAAACAGGTGTCAAGCAAGAATTACAGTTACAATATTTATATCTACTCTGTCTTTTATAATATAAAAGGAAAGCTATAACTATAACTATGCTTTAACTCCATCAAAGAAAGACTCCAGAAGGACATAGTACCTAAATTAACAGGAAGTGCACCATAAGCAACTTCCAAAACTCTAGAATTGACAGAGGCATCTCATTACCTGGACAATCACCCAAAGTTCTTCTGTAACGTTGCAGGCACCCATCTTCAGCCTACAGGACCATAGTATCCGGCAGACTTTTCCATGAAGCAGAGAATTTCAAATCTGTTCCACCTATATTGAGAGTTTGTCAGTCACTTTCTTCTGTGTCCTGCAGAATGTCTGGCAGACTCTTTCATGAAGCAGGAACCCTGAACAGACTGTCTCACCTTCTTTAGACAGCTTCAGCAGTCATTTTTCTGTGGGTCCTGCAAGTCCAGTCAAACAGTTCAGGCAAGAGCAGTTTCTTGCCCAAATGGCTAACAAACTCTATAAGGAGCCTCTTCGATGCCCATCCTTCTCTTGAAGTAGATTGGTGCTGTCAGGAGCAGATGTGTCTCATTGTCATGAAAAGTCCTAAGTTCTTAAACATTTTAAATGCCATATTCTGGTAATCTTTGAAAGATTTGAAGAATTTAACTATCCATCTGAACTATATCTCTGTACATTTAGAAAATCTAACTAACATGACTAGAAGCTTGATTGTTATAGATGACTATCTATTAACCTATATTTTTAAGTTATACATTACATTTTTAAATGAGCTGCACAAACACAATACCTTAATCAAGAGGAGAAATACACATATAATAAATTGACCTTAAATTTGTATCAATAAATGAAGATCCATACCAATGCAAATCTCCCTTTAAATGTGAACAAACATTTATAAACAATATTTGGGAATTTGGAAGAATCTCTAAACTTCTTCCTGTTTTTTGTTGGGTGAAGTATTTTCTTTTGGGAGAGTTCATGATGACCTTTCGGGGGGGCATCTTGGTCCATCAAACCACATTAGTCTGGAAGGAACCCACAGGTTCTCATCTTCTGTGGAAACAAAAGAAGAACCTCTTTTCCAAAGCAGCATATCCTTAGAACTATATTTTGAAGTCAAGATACCTTTAAAATATATATGTTGGTTTAGCTTAGCAGCCCATACAATGAAATGTGTCTCTGTATTTAGCTCATTCACAGTCAAAAAATTAAAAGAAAACATAATAATAAGCATAATCCAGACTCTCTGTGTATATTCCATCTTTACATGGCTTATTTTTCTTACTCTTACTTTTTCTACAAGTTTACTCTGTCTCTTTAAAGACTTTGTTTTATTTACATTTACTTCTTTTTATAGCTCTCTATATTCTTTTTCTTCTCTCTCCCAAGCCCATAAACATTTTTAAAAACACACTGTGACCCACTTAGAGGTCTTTTTCATCTGAATTTGTTTTTATTGTGTACGTATAATCTTAAAATTACTGCTTCTTAAAATGCTAAGCGGCATGACTTGGACTAAGGCTGCTTTGCCTTTTGGCTCTGCCCAGTCCAACATGGCAGAGGCATGTTTACTGCCTCTGCAGCCATGCACACCACCCCAGTTCCAGGTATGAAGTGGGTCTATGTTGCACCATTAAGTAATTTGTAACACGCTGCTCACAAACCCTATTTAAATGCTCCATAGCTGAACCTCCTGAAAGAGTCAGAGCCTCTCATGCTGGTGAACCAGGAAGCCAGTGTTTTTAAAGAAGCTGCAGTTTTTACTGTTAAAGCTGAGTGAGGAAACCTCTTAAAGGAGCCATGTCTCTGCTTTCCACCAGCAAACTAATAGAAATGGGTTAGTTTTAGATATAAGAGCTAGCTAGCAATACGCTTAAGTGATTGGCCAAGCAATGATTTAATAATATAGTTTCTGTGTGATTATTTTGAGTCAGGGCAGTTGGGAGACAAACTAACAGAGTCTGCCAACAAATGGCGCCAATGTGGACAACTACATCCACATAAAACTCGAGAGAGCTTGGAAAGTAATTCTAGACACAAGAGACCAGAGTTAAACATGGCTTCTTGGTAGCAGCATTTTCTCAGGTGAACTCTGTTTGCTAGAGGCAAGTGTGTCTCCTTTAAGAGAGGCTTCCTAACTGAGCTTTAGCTGTAAAATCCTTGCAGCTCTTTTAAGAGGCTCCACCACCAAACACTTAAATGGTGTTTATGAATAGCCGACAGCATGCTTCTTGGTGGTGGCAGGAACCTTGAAACTCCATAGAGTTCTGGCAATAAACATGGCTCCCACCAGTACCTCTGCCATGAAGCTAGATTCTCAGAAAGCTAAGGAATGGGTGGATCTTATTGTGAGCAGTGACAAATCAACTTTCTTTTTAAAGAGTCATTTTGTTATTGGTCATCTGGTCATCTGGGACGTTTGCAATAGTGTTTCTTAATTGTATTCTAGTGAGAAACTCATAGCCTGTGTTGTAAAAACAGGCAGTTGATGGACAGTAACAAAGATGGAGTTTCTGCCAAGAGATGAAAAGGAGTAGTTCTAGATTATGGATGTCCTTCTTTGTTTAGAGTGCTGGTTGCAAGCTGTCATGGATAATGGTCAGGAAGGAAGCTAAAGAAAAGGAGATTAGATTCAGAGTTTTTGTTTTGAAAAAAAGAGGGGGGGTGCTGTGCGACAGTGAAATAAGTTTGAGCCAAATATAAGTAGAATTATAGGACTGATACCTAAAATTGAAAGTACGGACACTGCTGCTGTCCAGGACTCTGCATGTGCAGACAGACTTGACAAGGTGGCCTCTGGACATTGCTGTGGGAAAGAGTTTTGTTGCAAGAGATAAGATCTCTGCACTGGGAAACCTTCACTTTTGGATGCTTCACGGAGCTGTGCTGCAGATGGTGGAGTAGGAACTAGTCCCAACCTGCAAAGGAAGAGGCGGTTTCTGGAGCTAGAAAACATGTTCACTCCATGGCATATATACACAGCATGGAGGTCAGCATGGTTTTGGTTGCAAGAATGTGAAACACTCATTCTCAATGTCTCTAATGTTTTAAATAAAGAAATAAAAGTTTTGTTTTCAAATTTCCATATTCATTAATAACTGGAAGGAAATCTTAATGTCTTGAAAGTTTTAGAAGGTCATGGAACAATTGTCTTTTTCCAGCCCCTGCCTCTTTTCAAGTGTGTAGGTGAACATACATGCATGTATAAATGTGTTTTTGTTTTCCACGTGCTTCCACGCGCTTGGGAGAGTGTGGCAGATGAGAGCTGTGCACCTGTGGCAGACAGGAGGCGCTGGTGACTGAATACATCTAAGGACTACCTCTGTCTACTTTCTCCAGCCAGGTTCCAACCTCTTGAACTATCCAGAACCTCCCAAAACAACACTACTCACAGGGTCCTAGGCTTTAATACGGGAACCCAGGGGACATCTTAGCTCAGATCATAACAGCTGTTAGGTTTATGGGAATGAGGAAGATAGAGGGGCTGATTCTGCCTCCAAGTGGCCAGAGAAGTTTCACAGGAATAGAGGACACTGGAATGATTTTTGAAGGTACAGAAAGTCCTGAAGGGCCTGGAGTCACCACATGTAATGTCGCTGAAATATTGGGAATGTTGGGACATGAGCACAGATACGGAATGACCAGATTTCAAATTTGGATTTTGTTTTGTTATCCAGTGGAGGGATTTACAGGAAAGAAGGTTCTGCTTTGATCAGCGTTTTGGGAGTTTCCTAGTTCGCACCAATTGTCAGCTTGACACAGCCTAGAGTCAAATTGAGGGAAAGCCTCCATCGATGAGTTGCCTGGATCAGATTGGTCTGTGGGCATGTCTGTGGGAGACTGTCTTGATTATTAATTAATGCAGGAGGGCCAGCCCACTGTGAGGTACCACCATCTCTATGCAGTTGGTCCTGGCCTGAATAAGAAAGTGAGCTAACTGGGTGGTGGTGGTGCCTTTAAGACAGAGGCAGGTGGATCTTGAGTTCAAGGCCAGCCTGGTCTGCAAAGTGAGTTCCAGAATATCCAGGACTGTTACACAGAGAAACCCTGTTTTGAAAAACAAACAAACAAACAAACAAAAACAAAAAAAGAAAAAGAAAGCCAGCCAAACGCGAGTCTGTAAGTGAGCTAGCAAGTAGCATTTCTCCATGATCTCTGCTTCTAGCTCCTGCCCTGCCCTCCCCCAATGACCATGTGACCTGGAATTATAAGGAAGGGCAAACCCTTTTGTCTTCCTCCACTGCCTCCTCTGAGTTGCTTTTGGTGAATCACAGGAGCTGAACTATAAGGCAGTCCAGGCTTATTAGAGCAGAGTGTGGCTGCCATCCAGAAAGTGGTTATAATGTGCCTAGTGGAAGTGGCTCGCAATCTAGCAGAGGGCAGAAAGGCTGGGCAGGGAAGATGGATTTTGGAGATCTCCTTCAGATACACTATTGAATTGCTTTCATCAGGGAGGGTGGGAGGCTAAGGTTGAGGACCACACAATTTAGATCTGCACTAGACGGTGGCGTGAGTACCATTTACTAAGGGTTCAGTGTAAATCGGAGGGGGCAGTGGCTTTAGTTTGGTGTTTAGCAGCCTGTCCTGGATCCATTAGACAGCATCCCAGTGGTCTGTCTGGAGACGGTGCCTGTATCCCTCATGTTCAAGATCCCTCGTGTCTGGCATTCCTTTGGTGCTCCTTAGAGTCACCGGCTGTGGTTTGGTTTGTCAGGCGCCTGTAGGCGGTGAAGGTCTGTTGATGATCTGCCCCAGAGCTTTCCCAGCAGTGGTGCGTGCCAAACAGTCGGGTGGTCCGTCCCTTTCTTTTAGATAAGCAGTGAACTCCACACCTCTCAGTTGTGGCACTGTGTGAGCTCCTTTGTTTACATCTTGTTTCTTTTCTCTTCAGCTGTGGGTGCCTGGAGTTCAGTCTGGTGTCAGAAGGACAGTGGGTACCGAAGAGGGGCATGTGTGGCGAATTGTCCTAGCCAGCTGTGGTGCCCACTCTCACTGCATCCCAGGCCGCGATTCTTCTGAGGCTGGGGGTGCAAACTGCTTCTTAGTCTTAGATCCCCTGTGTCCTTAGGAACCAGCATGGATGTGTGATTTTAGATATTTATTTAGCTTCTAGTCTGAAGAACAGCCTTCTTACTAGAAAAGATGGGCATGGTAAAGATGGGCATTCCCCTAATGCTGCCTCTTTAAAACTTTGACTGCAGCCAGTAGTTCATGCATTTCCAGGTTCTCTGCTCTCGTTTTGTGAGCCCGCACGTTTTTCTGCCCTGCTGGCAGTTTTGTGCCTTGGGACACATTCTTTAGTACCTTTCCTGACCTCCTCTGTGTTAGGTCTCCGGCCGCCTCCTTCCTGGGTTGTCGTGTTAGAATCCACTTGCAGGAGACTTGCCGAACCTTTCCAGGCAGATCCCCTTGAGGTCATCCTGTTACTGTTTCCCCTGAACACCCACGTTTGTCTGTCTAAGCTGCGGGTCTCCTTACCCCCTTCGCCCCTCTTTGAATTTGAACAAGGGTCCTTTCTCTGTGTGGTGGTCTTATTCTGGCTTTTGCTAAGGAATATCTGTATAAGCATCATGTCCTCTCTGGTCAGTCAGTTCGGAGCAACAGTGCCTTTGCTGTGTTTTCAGCTGGGTGAGGGTGTCTCCAATACGATGAGACAAGACATGACCAAGTGCCTTCTTCCTATCAGAACAGATGCTGACTTCTCTGTCACGTGTGTTCTGTTAGGGGACTGGAGCACTATCCCATTTCTGGGCCATTTTAATGATGTGGGAAAGAGTGGCTCATCTCTCATTTTTCTCAACTCTTCTCCCATATGTTATGCAGACGGCTTCTGCCTTCTTTTTTCTTGACCCAGTCATATATTGGTGTTAGAGGTGTGTGTTTGTATGCTCACATATCCCTGAATGTTGGCTCTCAATTTATAGGAGCTACCCCTCCCTGATCCTTCCCATCTGACCTGTTTAGGGTTGAGCCTCATTCAGCTAACGTGGAGTCCAGAAGGTGACATAGCATTTTACCATTTAAATTAAAACTTGGCACTTGCAGTGGTAGGGCAAACTGAGCTCGTGACCTCCTTTCTCTGTGGATTCTTACAAGTCTCACCTACTAAATATTACAAAGAATATGTCATTTTTCTTCCTGTCACTTGAACTCTAGCCTAAGACCAACTTGAAGACTTTGGTGTGTCTCCTTCCCACCTGGTTTTATCTTGATTTCTGGGAAAGATACCTCGTGATTTGTTGGAAGCCATGCCCTGTGGCTGATACAATCTGTCCGTTTAATTAGTTAGTGCTCACTGAGACTCCTGTGTCAGGCTTTGCACTGGGCCTCAGGAGTGGAATAGCTGTGTGTGTGTGTGTGTGTGTGTGTGTGTGTGTGAGAGAGAGAGAGAGAGAGACAGAGAGAGACACACAGAGAGACACAGAGAGACACACAGAGAGAGAGAGACAGAGAGAGACAGAGAGAAGGAACTGAGAAGGCTTGGGAATCGCTGTAACAAAACGCCATGACCTAAAGCAAGTCGAGGAAAGGGTTTGTCTTATGCATCCACACCACTTCATCGCTGAAGGGAGTCAGACAGGAACTCAAGCAGGACAGGAACCTGGAGGCAGGAGCTGATATGGAGACCATGAAGGGGTGCTGCTTACTGGCTCGCTCCCCATGGCCTGCTCAGCCTTTCTTATAGAACCGAGTACCACCAGCCCAGGGATCGTCCCACCCACAGTGAGCTCTACCTACCAATCAGGAATTAAGAAAACACCCTTCTGGCTTGCTTGCAGCCCAGTCTTATGGAGGCATTCTCTCAGTTTTGGTTCCCTCCTCTTGGATAACTCTAGCCCTCGTCATCTTGACATAAAATTACCAGCACAATGGGAGACATCTGGGATGGGTGAGCTAGTTTAACAGCATGTATTTGCTGCTTAAACTCCTTAAAAACTCATTTATGGAGAAACCAAACCATTAACCATGTACCAAACAAACCAAAGCACACAGCTTGAGGTTGAAGTGTGAATCTTAGACTTAGCATTTACTGACCATTTACTAACCATCTACTGACCATCTGTCTACTGACCATTTACTAACCATCTACTAACCATCTACTGACCATCTACTAACCATCTACTGACCATCTACTAACCATCTACTGACCATTTACTGACCATCTACTGACCATTTACTGACCATCTACTGACCATTTACTAACCATCTACTGACCATCTACTAACCATTTACTGACCATTTACTAACCATCTACTGACCATCTACTAACCATCTACTGACCATTTACTAACCATTTACTGACCATTTACTAACCATCTACTGACCATGTACTGACCATTTACTAACCATCTACTAACCATCTACTGACCATCTACTAACCATCTACTGACCATCTACTGACCATCTACTAACCATGTACTGACCATTTACTAACGATCTACTGACCATTTACTGACTATCTACTGACCATCTACTGACCATGTACTGACCATCTACTGACCATCTACTGACCATTTACTAACCGAAGCTGCTTCAGCTGCCGTCCTTGTACAGGGCGGTCAGCAATAAGCTGTGTCCTGTAGGGCTCTTAGGTTTAATGTAGCAATATTGTCTTGTATGAAGTGTAATTGGCACAAGATAGTTTCAGTATAAATGAAAATTCCTCTTCTTGTTTCTTAAATCGTAGTTCATTCACTGGAACTGAAAGAAGCATCCATGTCCACTAACGTTGAATTCTCTTACATCCGTGTCCCCTAACATCTGTGTCCCCTCACGTCTGTGTCCCCTTACATCCGTGTCCCCTTACGTCTGTGTCCCCTAACATCCGTGTCACCTTACGTCTGTGTCCCCTTACATCCGTGTCCCCTTACGTCTGTGTCCCCTAACATCTGTGTCCCCTTACATCCATGTCCCCTAACATCCGTGTCACCTTACGTCCATGTCCCCTAACATCTGTGTCCCCTTACATCCGTGTCCCCTAACATCCGTGTCACCTTACGTCCATGTCCCCTAACATCTGTGTCACCTTACGTCTGCGTCTCCTAACGTCCATCTCCCTTTACATCCATGTCCCCTAACGTCTGTGTCCCCTAATGTCTGTGTCCCCTAACGTCTGTGTCCCCTAACGTCTGTGTCCCCTAGTCTTTCGCCCTCTTACATATATCAGTCACTTTTCTCTTGCTGTGGTAAAACACCAGGATCAAAAGCATTTGTTCAAAAGCAACTTAAGAGTTAATTTTGGGGCTGGCGAGATAACTCAGAGGTTAAGAGCTCTGGCCGCTCTTCCAGAGGTCCTGAGTTCAATTTCTAGCAACCTCATGGTGGCTCTCAACCATCTGTAATGAGATCTGGTGCCCTCTCCTGGCCTGCAGGCATACATGCAGGTAGAACTCCATGTACATAATACATAAATAATTTTTTAGATGTATTTATTTGTTATGTATACAGTGTTCTGTCTGTCTGTTTGCTTGCTGGACAGAAGAGGGCACCAGATCTCATTACATATGGCTGTGAGCTACCATGTGGTTGCTGGGAATTGAACTCAGTACTTCCTGAAGAGGAGTCAGTGCTCTTAACCTCTGAGCCATCTCTCCAGCCCCATAAATAATTTTTTAAAGTTAATTTTGGCTTATGATTCCAGAGGGCTAGAGTCCATAGTGGTGGGGAAGGCATGAGATGCTTTCAGGAGTAGGAACCTGGCTGTGGCACACAGGAAGCAGAGAGAAGGAAGTAGGGAAAGCCCACCTCCAGTGATGTACTTCCTTCAGCAAGGCTGAATATCCCAAAGGTTCCAAAGTCTCCAAGTTCATTTTATGAAAGCGCCACCAACTGGGGACCAAGTGTTCAAGTACTCTGAGCCCTCTGAGGGCCATTTCTCATCCAAACCACTGTACTCCCGGAGACTCCTGAGAAGTGCTGTCCCCACTCTGCACAAGGTGCCTTTCCACACAGGTCAGGGGGTGTGAGCAGCAGTGTGGTTTGGACCTACTTTGCCTTCTGTCGTGTTTTGGCTCCATTCTTCAGGAGGCTGTCCTTGCCTTCTTCTCTCCTGTGTGCATCCTCCTGTGTCACTGTGCTGTCCCTCAGCTCTGCTCCTTTCCCTCTTGAAGGAAGGATGCTGGCCTGTGGAGTGCACATAGCTCCTCCCTAGTTCAAATGCAAGATTTAAGGCACACTGCGCCTCTGAACCATTTTTCAGAAGAATTTGATGCGGACATTAAAGAACCAGACAAGCATAGAAAGTAGAAGAGGGTGCGTGTATGCAATGTGTGCTTCTCTATAGGATCTACTTACTGGTCATCAGCACTGCTAACTCTTTTTGTTGAGATTTTATTTTTATTTTATATGAATGAGTGTTTTGTCCCAATCTGTGTTTGTTCACCATGTATGTGCTGTGCCGGTAGAGGCCAGAGGTGTTTAGTCCCCATGACTGGACTTAGAAATGGCTGTGAGTGTCATGTGGGTGCTGGGAACTGAATCTACGTCCCTAAGGCCAATTGGTACTCTTAACCACTGCGTCACCTCTCCAGACCTGGGTCCTGGGGATTGACCTCAGGTCACCAGGCTTGTCGGCATGTGCTTTTACCCACTGAGTGGAATCACCAGCCTCTCTTTCCTCTGTCCTAAGAAACTAAACAACAAAAACACACGTTCTGTTTAGTATCCTTTCTTTTTTCCTTTTTAAAAAGTAGTTTTTAAATTTAAAGAAAAATGTTGCCCTAATTCACCTAAATTAATCTGTTGGTGTGTTTGCATCTTGTCTTGAAGACTATGCTTTGAGAGTTACTTAAAAATGTGAATGCAGTTCCATTTAAAAAGTTAGGATATTCCGAGCAGTGGTGGTGCACACCTTTAATCCCAGTACTTGGGAAGCAGAAGCAGGCTATTCTCTATGAGTTCAAGGCCAGCCTGGGCTACAAAGTGAGTTCCAGAACACGCTTCAAAGCTACACAGAGAAAACCCTGTCTTCAAAAACCAAAAGAAGTTAGGACATTAAACACAGCCGGGTCATCACCTGGCTCCTGTGTGCTTTCCCAGTCGTAATGCCCCATCCTCCCCATAGGGACAGCTGAGAAGCTGCTTCCTTTGGTCTGCATCTGTGCTTCCACATCTTGATCAGCTCCTTATTTGTAGACATTTGGGTGCTAGTAGGCTTCCTGCCATTTAGAGCTGCAAGGAAAGGATTTGTATTGGATCTAAGACTTAAGCACAATCTGGTCATAGGTATGATGAGATTTCTCCAAAATTAGAATTTTTTTTTGGTCCTGAGTGAGACTCTCTTCCCTGAATCTTTGCCAGTCCAGGAGTTTGTTCAGATGTTAAAGTTTTGCCAGCCTGGTGCAGTTTTTGGCCCTTTAATAAGTATTCCTCTTTATGAGTGGCAACAGGCATTTTCACTTGGCTGTCGTGGTTCTTTTTCTTTGAACTGCCTTTCTTATCCTTGAGCCATTTTTAGGTGGGGTTGGTGGTCTTTGCTAGAGTTGAGTTAGCATTTACCCATCGTGCATTGCAACTGTTTGGAAGATTTGTCATCTACAGTGTGACCTTCTTTTGAGCCTCAGTCCTCTGCAGCTGCATCACTGGTGTTCTGGGGCACAAGGAGCACAGCAGGGAGTCACCGCAGTGGAGGTCCCTTCCGGGCAGCACCTCAAGGATGTTTATGGCTTTTGGTAGCAGGATTCATGTCAGTTTAGCTGTGGGTAGAGACTTTCCCTCATAAGAGTTATAAAATTCACTAACAAATAGAGAGTTGTTTTTTATGTCCTGACCAAAGGTATGGAAAAATAGACACCAGCACAGGGGGCTGGGTGCAGTGCGTCCATGCACCTCATTTGTACATTTCTGAGAATTTGGGGATCTGTTGTTCATGTATGTTTAGATCAGCTTCTGGGAAGGCTGACTGCCGTCCTCGTTGAACTTGCAGAGGTCTAGCAGTGGACCTCCTCCTTTATCTCTGTATCAGTAGTTAGACGGACGCGTGTTCACCTTCCCCTCCGTGCTTTGGAGCAGGGAGAGATGAGCACAGAGAGAAGCGGGTTTGGGAATTGAGACTCTTCTCTACCACTGTGGCTGCTCCTGTGCTCCCATGGCAGCATCTTGGCTATTTCATCTGCAGAACAAGTTACAGTGTATAATCAATCAGTGGGGGCGGTGTGTGTGTGTGTGTGTGTGTCTGTGTGTCTGTGTGTCTGTGTGTCAGTGTGTGGTTTGAAGCGTGTATCTCCCTACAATATAATTAAATCCCATGGCCTGGGGTCTCATGCTGTATTTCTTAATGCTTTCCGCTGTATCCTCATCCCTTGAGCAGTGTGGGCACACGCTGGGCGCTCTAGGTTCTGCAGAGTGAGGTCATTCTGTGTGTATCCCTCATTGGCCTCCAAGCTAGGGATGTGGGCGATTGAAGGACTGGCTGAGATAGCAGGTGACGTAAGGACAGTGTTTTCCGGTTGCAAAGCTCCTTGACTTCTTCGTGCCTTCCTTCTTTTACAGTTGTCTAACTAGAGCCAAGTTAGCTTCTCGCGTTGTGTGTGGAGGCTCCACTCCGCAGGCTCCGTGGTGGAAGGAGAGGCCTAGACAGTGTTGCGGAGAGATGATAGTCACTTCCAGGAAGAGCAGCATGTGGTGCTGAGATAGAATGTGCTAAGCTGAAGTGGGCCAGAGAATGCTGAGCAGGCTCAGTCTCCTGCTCCTTCCTGAGGTGGTGTGGGGCAACTGAGGGACACTTGAGCCTGCATCCCTGGGCATGAGCTGCTTTTTCCTGCTGGGCACTGAGAGCTTAGGAGGTAACCTAGCCTGCAGATGTGGATGTCTAGTTGCCTGGGTGAAGGTCTGCTACAGGGGCTTCACAATTCCAGTCCTGCCTCAGCTGCATGAAAGGTCCTGTGGAGGGATTTCTCCGTAGTGGATGAATACATCCTCATTTGTAAAATAGGAGGTCCCCTCCCAGAGTGGGCCTGAGATAGGAGCAATGACGTGTTGGACATATATAGCCATTTTACTTGGAGGACACGCCCCTCCCCCCCCCAGCTCTGCCTGCTGCCCCTTCAGTGCTCACTCAGGAGGTTGCTGAGACTCGCCTACAGTGGCGCCTTCCCAGGTGCTTTTTCCCCTTTTATGCTGCAAAGCATCGAGGGCAGCCAGGTGTTAGAAAAGCAGCTTCTGTGGTCCAGAGTGAAGAGTCGATGGCCTTGGCCGCAGGAGTGGCGAGGTGTTGCCTGACACAGGGCTTTCCTCTGACCAAGTGCCTCCTGGGAACGCAGAGGTCTTCGTTTGGCAACACTACACGACAGCACACTTGGGCCTGAAATGGACTTTCGCATCAGTCTTGGCATCAGATCAGAATCAGCACGTCCCTGCTCCAGCTGTCCCTGTGAGTGCTATGTGGAGGGAAGACCCAAGGCTGCCCTATATCCTGGTCCCTGCTGCCTAGAGCAATGAATAGAATAACCCCAAAGTGAAGTGGGTGTGATCGGGATCCAGCTGCCCTCCTAGGGGACGGTTATTAATATATAGGGGCAGAGTAATGGCAGAGCACTGGTGTAGCGCTCACTGTGCGCCAAGAACCGTGCTAGTCACATGATAGACTTGTTTACTACAGTGACCCCCGTAGGCCCGTCATCGGATGTCCAGGAGATGAGAAAATGGGGGCGCACAGGTTAAGAGCCCCTGTTCCTGGGGTTCCCAGTGAGGTCTTTTGAAGTGTGGAGTTTATGTGGGCAGCTTGTTTGTCGCTAACGTGTCGTGGTCTGCTGTTGGCGAGAAGAGCCACGTGCCCAGGCTCTGCTCTGTTTCTTTCCCATTTGGTGTTTGTTTTGGTTTAGAATCTTTTCAGGAGATCCCATGATGGAAGATGAGGGAGTCAGAGGTGTACAGCCAGTGGCAAGGGCCCATTTTCAACACCCTGGGCAGTTCCTGCACCTCCCTCACTGCGGCTGTCTTAGAACTTCCTTCCTGGGTTGTGGACTCCCTGACCTTATTCTGACCCCCCACACTTGGCAGGCAGCCTTTGCTGTTGCACCTTAGTTTAGAACATGCATCTTTTGACCTTTCTTGCAGGAGGATTTCAGACACACCATGTAGGGCTGAGTCTTAGCATGGGTATCATGGATTTCAGAGTTCCTCCCTGGCTCGCCCTCTCCCAGGGCCTGTGTATTTTTAGTTGAAAAGTCCCCTCACTCCCTGGCCTGCTCAGTGCTGTGTGTGAGTTCAGGCTTGTGCTCCTGGCTCCCAAGCCGAGTGTCTAGTCTGAGGATGGATTTCCTCAGCACATCTGCCGCACTCTCCGTCGTCTTCACGATTTTGTCTACTTTGGCCTTGTGGCCTGCACAGGGGGCTGACACAGATGGACCCAGTGGGTCATCCAGCTCTGGAAAACACAGGAGCATGGCCAGGAGCCTGCTCTGACACCTTGCTTACCTGGCTGTTTGTCTCTGATGTCTCGTGCCCCCAGATGTGGAGACCAAGCGTGAGTGTGAGTTCCCCCATGGGATTCTTTTTACTCTCATCCACTGCGATGCCGAATGGACGAGAGAATTAAATGCAAGTATTTCCAGTGCCCACCTCTTGTACCGCTCCTCCCTTTTCTACTGCCCTGAGCACTCAGATTGTGCATAGTCTGTTTGGTTTTGACATTCAGTACCCAGTTCAGCCTATCGTAATTCAGTCAGTACTTGTTGAGTTGAATTACATGCACTGGGATTGGCCAGTGTCTCTTTCTGTTCCTCCTACAGCATGGAAAAGTAAATACTCACCCCAGCAACACACCCCATACAGAGCTTGGCCATGCCCCCATTTGGCCACAAGGTGGCAGTGTGACACAATGGGCAGCTTGCCTCCAGCACACTTGGGAGATAGCAGTCTGGTTGGTTCTTTGTGGGCTTCTGCTTGGGAAGTTGCTTCTTTGAAGCCACTCTGAGAAATTTTAGCCTCTAGCTTTCTCCTAGACTCTGGGCGATAGGGTGGAAAGACTTGGAATTTGGAGTCAGACTGTCGCCGTCTTCCTAGAAGCTTCTCCTTGGGCAGGCTATTTCTCAGTTCAGCACCGTGTGGACCACAGCATAAAGGCACGTTAGTTTTGTTGGAGATTCCTGTGCTTGCCTTTGGCTGCACCCCACATGTCTGACACTACTCACTACACTCTAGCCTCATGGGTCCGGCTCTCCTCAGCTATCCTGCTTACCTCAGCCAGACGACTTCGCTGTCGTCTGTGCCCAGCCCTCTCCTGTCACATGAGTGGATGCCCCCAGTGCCTGCTCGGCCTGCGCAGTGTGGGAGCTGTGTTGGTAAACCCGTGTGCTCTGTGTCTCAGGATGGTAACATCTGTGCCCTGTACCTCGCTAGCACTTTAGCAGCAGCGGTGGTTACTGCTGCCGAGCACGAGTCGACCATCACTCCATTTTACAGAGCAGAGGTGTGCGGATGCCTTTGCCTCCAGGCAGTAGGGTTCTACCAGAAGAGTTTAAGCAGTCAGGAAATTATTCTTGGTTTTGTTTTGTTTTAAAGATGGGGCCTTACATAGCCCAGCCTTGAAGCTCTGCTTTCTCCTCTAGTCTCCCTGCTGGCATGGCAGGTGTGTCTGGCAGGATAGGATGCTTGGTGATGTCACGGGGATTCGGGAAGCTGCTGCGTTTCACTTGTTTCACTCGGCACACAACTCTGTGGTCTTAGGCCAGTCTTCTTATTACCGTGGTGACAGCGTGCTCCTAGCCAGCAGGTGCAGGAGAGACAATCTAGACCTTGTGCTTTTTTCTACCTTCAGAGTTCTGGGCCATCCGGATCTTCGGCCTGTTCCTAAGCTAGTCAGTAGCAAAAGAAATGACACCAGTGAGCTGGTTTTTGACCAGAATCCAGCCGTTAAGGCTGGTGAGGGTCCAGCTTCACTTAATGCCCCTGGGCACCTGGTCCAGGGAAGAAGAAGGGGTATGAAGGAGCTCACTGAGCTACACCGCTTGCTCAAGGCTGCAGATGTGGTAAACACCAAGGCTCCGACAGCACCTGGCTGACTCCAGAGGCCTTCTGCATGGGTCTGCTGCACTTTTGAGTGATTGGTTTCTGTTCCTGCTGATTCTGAAATCTCTCCCTTTTTTGTCCACTTTCCTTGTGATTCTTTTCAGTCTGTCTCCATGGGTCGCTGGCCTTCAGGACTTGATGGCTTCCTGCCTTAGGCTTCACCTTCTTAGCTGGTGGAGAGGGTCTGGTGGCTACTGGGAATGAGGGTAGTTTCAGCCTTGCTGTTGTTCAAGCTCTGGAGGGGTCAAGTTGAAGTTTTGTGTAGAGTGATTAAAGTTACAGCAGAGCGATCTTAGGGTCCCAGAGGGAGAGAGACCGGGGAAGATGCCATGGAAGTGGCCTTAGACTTGAGAGAGAGCATTTATAGTGTTGGTGGGAAAGCTGGCACAGAGGCATAGCTTCCAACAAGCCTGGGCGTGAGACGCGAGCTCTCCCCGGAGACTGTGTCACTCAGGAGGTGCTGGCCTTGCAGATGCTCCAGGACTGCCCGAAGGCACGCAGAGAGGTGGAGCTGCACTGGAGGGCCTCCCAGTGCCCCCACATTGTGCACATCGTGGATGTCTATGAGAACCTGTATGCCGGCAGGAAGTGCCTGCTGATCGTCATGGAGTGGTGAGCCCTGCTGCATTCTTATTCCCATGTTACCCTGGGGTGCTTCTGCCCCTGGGGACAGCCCACTTGAAGCCTGGAATAGCAGCATTTGATTTCCTTTGGGGGCCGTGGAGTGTCGTAGGGGTGGGGTGATTTGCTGGTTTCCAGATCTTTCACTGTGTGTTTTTTTCAGTCTCGATGGTGGAGAGCTCTTTAGTCGAATCCAGGACCGAGGAGACCAGGCATTCACAGAAAGAGGTAGAGAGGGTCTGCTGTGGGGTAGCTGTGGGTGGACAGGGCAGTAGGCAACTGTAGGGCCTTTGCAGACCCTGCTCCCAGGAGAGGCTGCGGGTGCTGCTGTCTCAGGCCCACTGCTGAGGGAGCATCTCTCTCCCTCAGCTGTGGGCCAGTTCTGAGCTTCTCAGTGTGGCTGATGAGTAGGAGGGTGTGGAGGCTGAAGCTGCGCTGGTGGGCTGGTGCGTAGAGCTTCCAGACCTCTACCTGTGTCTCTCTCTCTCTCTCCTGCAGAAGCATCAGAGATCATGAAGAGCATCGGCGAGGCCATACAGTATTTGCACTCGATCAACATTGCGCATCGGGATGTTAAGGTACCACCTGCTTATGCCCCACGAGCTGTGAGAATGGCACAGCAGAGTCCCCTTGCACCCTGGTTGTCTGGTTCCTTAGGGTAGGATGGGTCTGCAGGCCCGTCTGTGGCCTGTGGAGTTCGGTGCAGGGGACAACAAACTTAGTACTGAAACCCTCTGCGGCTGCACTCTTGTGGGTCTTCTCACCAGCACCTCACTGTCGCGCACCTAACGTTCTGACGCAGCAGTGTTCCCCACAGTTCCATGCGCTATTCTTTGATTTCCAGGCCCTCTGTAGCAGGGTGTCCCCAAGGTGTGCAGAGCAGAGGGACTGGGTGGATGCGTGGTTGGTTGAGCAGATGAAGGGAAGGCACAGTCCTTCCTTTTGGATTTCTCATAATATTTCCACAGGGTTGTTACTTAATCATCTCTCTTTCTACAGCCTGAGAACCTCTTATATACTTCCAAAAGGCCCAATGCCATTCTGAAACTCACTGATTTTGGCTTTGCCAAGGAAACCACCAGTCACAACTCTCTGACCACTCCGTGTTACACACCATACTATGTAGGTGAGTTCAGGGGAAGCCCAAGGACAGAGTCCTCATCAGGCTGTGTCTGAGCCCCTTGCTTTTCTGGTCTCCAGAAGACCATAGTTCTAGGAGTATTGGGTTGGGTCTTGTGTCCTTATCTGGCACTTGCCCTGAAAGGACTCTCATGAAATGACTGTCAGAGTTAAGCTGTGACTAAGTGTTATGAAAGTAGTCTGCAGAGTGAGAACAGGATTTGGTGTCTGTGTCCTCTTCCTAAGAAGAGCCTTAGTTTCTGTCACGTTCTCTGTGGAGTTAAAGTCCCAGCTGATTCATTGAATAAGCCCACAACGTGTGTAATTAGTTGCATGTGTTTGCAGAGCTTCCGCAGTTCAGGCGTGTCCTCACCCTAAGATTCTAGATGTAGAGCTCCTTCTGGGGAAGGGCCTCCATTCACCTCTCCTGCTCCAGCTGCTCTTCCAAACAGAAAGGTCTCAGTGTTGAAAGAGCCCAGACAACCCATAGTGATCTTTGCTTTACAGCTCCAGAAGTTCTGGGCCCAGAGAAGTATGACAAGTCCTGTGACATGTGGTCCTTGGGTGTCATCATGTATATTCTGTGAGTGGCCGGGGTGTGGCTGGGTGCTAGGCTGGGGTGTGGCTGGGTCCTAGGTCGCAGTGCATTAGGGAGCTGGGGAAGCTTGTACCTCTGCAGGACAAGAGGAAGAGGCAGACATTAGCATTTCCCTTTGAATGGGGGATTCCCTGCGCATCCCCTGTGTTCCTGCTTCACTTGATGCTTAGTCGGGGTGCTGGCTGCTAAGTGGTGGTAGAAACTAGCTAACTGGCTAGACTGTTTAGTTGACATCCTTGGTACATTTGGTTCCTGGGTCCTGCTGTGTCTGTATCGACAGTCTCCTAGTTCTCTGTGGTTATTTCAAGAAGAGACTGTTGGTCACCCTATTCTTGGTGCAGGATTCCTAAATAACACCCACTCTGCTGTTCTCTTCCTTAGGCTGTGTGGGTATCCCCCCTTCTATTCCAATCATGGCCTTGCCATCTCTCCGGGTATGAAGACTCGTATCCGAATGGGCCAGTATGAATTTCCTAACCCTGAATGGTCGGAAGTGTCAGAAGAAGGTAGGAACCAGCCTTTTGGATCAAGGGAAAGAGTGTGTGTACGAGCGCATGCACACATAAGTATAGGTGTTTATCTCATGTGCTGCTGGAATGGGGGCTTGCACCTGTTCCTATGCCTTCTACGTGTGTCTTTCCTGTGGCAAGTGCCTGAGTGGGGCCAGAGCCATGGGGCTGTGTAAGGCCTGTCCAGTGGTTTAGCATGATGGTCCTTGGAGCCACTGATACTTGGGTAGCTGCCTCCATGCAGTCTCCTCTGCTTGATTAGTGCAGGAAAGTGCAGGGCAGAGTATAGCTCCGAGCTGTCCCATCCCCAGCGCTGTCTCTGTCCTCTCAGCTGTCCAGTCCCCTAAATTGTCCATCTATGTCTCGTGAGCGGTCTCATCCCCCGAGCTGTCCTGTCCCCGAGCTGTCCATCCCCTGAGCTGTCCTGTCCCCGAGCTGTCCATCCCCTGAGCTGTCCTGTCCCCGAGCTGTCCATCCCCTGAGCAGTCCTGTCCCCTTAGCTGTCCTGTCCCCTGAGCTGTCCTGTCCTCGAGCAGTCCTGTCCCCTTAGCTGTCCTGTCCCCTGAGCTGTCCTGTCCCCTGAGCTGTCCTGTCCCCGAGCTGTCCATCCCCTGAGCAGTCCTGTCCCCTTAGCTGTCCTGTCCCCGAGCTGTCCTGTCCCCTGAGCTGTCCTGTCCCCTGAGCTGTCCTGTCCCCGAGCTGTCCTGTCCCCTGAGCTGTCCTGTCCCCTGAGCTGTCCATCCCCTGAGCTGTCCTGTCCCCGAGCTGTCCATCCCCTGAGGTGTCCTGTCCCCGAGCTGTCCATCCCCTGAGCAGTCCTGTCCCCTGAGCAGTCCATCCCCTGAGCTGTCCTGTCCCCGAGCTGTCCATCCCCTGAGCAGTCCTGTCCCCTGAGCAGTCCATCCCCTGAGCTGTCCTGTCTCCTGAGCTGTCCTGTCCCCGAGCTGTCCATCCCCTGAGCTGTCCTGTCCCCGAGCAGTCCTGTCCCCTGAGCTGTCCATCCCCTGAGCTGCCCTGTCCCCTGAGCTGTCCTGTGCCCTGAGCTGTCCTGTCCCCGAGCTGTCCTGTCCCCTGAGCAGTCCATCCCCTGAGCTGTCCATCCCCTGAGCTGTCCTGTCCCCTGAGCTGTCCATCCCCTGAGCTGTCCTGTCCCCGAGCTGTCCATCCCCTGAGGTGTCCTGTCCCCGAGCTGTCCATCCCCTGAGCAGTCCTGTCCCCTGAGCAGTCCATCCCCTGAGCTGTCCTGTCCCCGAGCTGTCCATCCCCTGAGCAGTCCTGTCCCCTGAGCAGTCCATCCCCTGAGCTGTCCTGTCTCCTGAGCTGTCCTGTCCCCGAGCTGTCCATCCCCTGAGCTGTCCTGTCCCCGAGCAGTCCTGTCCCCTGAGCTGTCCATCCCCTGAGCTGCCCTGTCCCCTGAGCTGTCCTGTCCCCTGAGCTGTCCTGTCCCCGAGCTGTCCTGTCCCCTGAGCAGTCCATCCCCTGAGCTGTCCATCCCCTGAGCTGTCCTGTCCCCTGAGCTGTCCATCCCCTGAGCTGTCCTGTCCCCGAGCTGCCCATTTATCTCCCCTGAGCTGTTGTGTACTCTGCCTTGCCCCCATAGTGAAGATGCTTATCCGAAATCTGCTGAAAACAGAGCCCACCCAGAGAATGACCATCACAGAATTCATGAACCACCCCTGGATCATGGTAAGCTTTATGGGCTGGGGAGACCTGTGTGCAAGGGACGTTGTTGCCCAGCTGGCGCCTTACTCAGGACTTTACTTCTCTACTTGTCACTTGATCCCATTTCTCTTTCCTCAGCAATCTACGAAGGTCCCTCAGACTCCACTGCACACCAGCCGGGTCCTAAAGGAGGACAAGGAACGGTGGGAGGACGTCAAGGTGAGGGGTACCGCTGGATAAGAGGACGTTTAGAGGAGGCCCCAGCATGAGTTTTGGCCCTGGCCAAGGACAGTTTGGGTCTGTGTTCTTCATCCCAGTGTGACATCAATAGCAACAGAAAGGTGACGGGGAGCCATTGCCTCACTGGCTTGTGGCAGGGCTTCTGTGCTCCTGCCCAGACTCTGCCATCTGCTTCTCATGAGCCCTCCTCTCCCTAGGGCTCTAATGGGACCTGAAGAGGCACTGGGTACCATCTCCTCAGTTTTCAGATGAAGGCGCTAAAGCCCCAGACAGGGAGTGGCCCGTTACAGGTCCTACAGGATCAGTCCCAGACCTCCTGATGGCTGGCCCAGGGCTCTTTCCCCTTCTAGGCCTTGTCAGAGGGTTCCTGGGAGAATAGTCACATGGTGGACAGTTCGTGCTGTCCCAGTGCTGGGGGCCACAGCTGACTGCTGCCCACCACCCTGTTTCTGCCTGTGGGTCTCTCACTGTTGATGTCTCTGTCCCCTTTCCCTGTGCACGGTCCTGACGCTGCGCCCAGGAGGAGATGACCAGTGCCTTGGCTACGATGCGTGTTGACTATGAGCAGATCAAGATAAAGAAGATAGAGGACGCTTCCAACCCTCTGCTTCTGAAGAGGCGCAAGAAGGCTCGCGCTGTGGAGGCTGCGGCCCTTGCCCACTGAGCCGCTACGTTTCCCACCCCACTGGAGGACAAGCAATAACTCTATATGAATATATTTTTTAAACAAAGAGACACAAGTTGCCCACTGCTGCCTCCTGTCCTCCTGAGCTACGTGGAGCCCAGATATGCCTCCAGCTGAGTTCTGCCCTTGGCTCTGGCCTTCATGGAGGGGGGCTGGAGGATGTGTGAGGAGGGGTGAGGTGCTCTTGAGCCCGTGCTCCTTTTGCATTTTATCTGTAATTTGATGTAGAATTTTTATGGAACCTCTTTTATTGCCCTTTCCCCACCCAAGTCCATTCCCATCTGCAAAGGCTAGGGTTTACCCAAGGGGTCTGGAAGTTGTTACAAGGAATGTTCCTGGGTTGTCCCATCTGTCCTCCCAGACCTCCTACTGGAACCTGGGGTCCTGCTCCAGGAAGAGGGAGGAGTGGCGGTAGGTGTCACTCGCCTCCTGCTGAAGCCCTCAGACATGACCAGTGTGCACAAGAGGAGCACACGTGCGCATGTGTGTATGCCCAGGTCCGTGCCAGTGATTGGGCATTGGAGGGTCTAGGGAAGACAGGGCTGCAGGGGCTCCTGCTTGAGCTGAGCCTGCCTGAATGCCTAGGTAGCTTGTCTAGATCCAGAGCCAGGTAGTCATGGCCTCTGTATTAGCTGAGTGGGGGGGGCAGTGGTGGTGAGTGGGCACTGGCAGCCATCAGGAAGACTGGGCCCTTTCTGGGGGCCTTGTCCAAAAGTAGTGCTGGTTCTAGGTCTCCGAGGCATTGGCCACTGAGCAGCCTCTGCTTGCCCTTCTTGCCGTTATTAACCCACTCTTGTTGAGTTCTGAAATTTTTAGCCATTTCTCAATGGGCTGTCTCTCCGCTCCCATGGGTGAGCCTGGGAAGGTTATTCTGCAAGGCATTTGTATTTCATGCATCTCCCCCCAGCTCTGGGGTACCTGCCAACCTCCCTTCTTTGGCAAGGGCAGAACCACGTGTGGTCTTCCTGGAATTTCCACCATATGGCCTGGTGGGCGGGGCAGTCTTCGCACCAAAGATGTCTTGACTCTGTCCCTGCCCGCTAGCCACCTTACCCTCTAACAACTCAGCCTGGGTGGGGGTCCCCAGGATTGAGGAGGAGCAGGTGGGGAAGAGTCTTCGTGCCATTGTCCCCCATGCCCCTCTCGCTGGAGGAGGGGTGACTCCCTCAGGGGTTGGTGGAGGAGGGGCTCCTGGGCATCTCTGGGCCTGGGGGCAGGGCCCAGATGTCTGCAGCTCCTGCCTCGTCTTTGATGGTGTGTTCAGCACTCAGACTGTTGTAAACTGTTGTTTTGTATGAGCAAAATTGTCTTTACTAAACAAATTTAATAGTTGAAAGTTTTCATTCTCTTCCTTTCTGGGTCTCAGACCCTGGACTGCTTCCCTCTCCTCTTCCAGCCTTTTGAGAGAGGGCCTTTCGTGGTGGGTGGCAGAGCTCTGGAGGAAAGAAGCGGGCCTCCTGGATGGATCAGCATGGGAATAGCCCCTCTTAATTGAGGGCCTATGACAATAAGAGCTGATCTCTTTTGGAGCCAGGGCAGGTTGGTGGGGGGGAGTCACTGAAGTGGGTCCCAATGATGAAGGTTCTACACTTAAAACCGGGGGAGGCAAGGTGGTTGTAATACCTTAAAATTCCAGGAGGGAGCAGTACAGGCCAGGCGGAAACAAAGTGCCCTGCATTGTACCCAGCCTCCTTAGAGCCCCAGTGATGAACTGTGTCCTTAGCAGAGCCTAGAGTAGAAGCCGATCTGCTGACTTTAGGGCTTCTCTGCCCAGTCAGGGGAGAAAGGCAGGGGCAGCGCGGTTAGTTGGCTCTGCTCTGTGAGTTTACCAACCCAAAGGGGAAATACGGTGCCTCCAGACACACAGCTCTTGGCTTGGGCTAGAACTCAGGCCGCAGGATCTCAGGGCCCGGAGTATTTGCAGTCTTCCCCAGCCCTCCCTAGAGGACACACTTGCCTGCTACCCTGGCCAGCAAAGGGATCGCGTCTCTGCCACTCACCTGAGGGTGCTCCCTCGCCCTAGAGCACTGCTGAGAGTCATCCAGCAGGCACTCTTTGCTGTAAAGGAACTCCTGTCTGCACCTCACAAGGGTGTCAGAATGAAGGCTGCCATTTGAGTTACAGGCTCGAGAAGGTGCCTTTTGTAGCTGTGATAAGCGCAGTGGCACAAAATACAGTTGTTAGGTGGCAGCTGTGTGGATGAGAACCCCGGTAGAGCCTCGCGATGCTCACAGGGTCTCGGCACGACCACATTCTATTCTGTCTTTCCCAGGGGCTTCTGCATTCCTTGGCTTGGGGCCCCTTCCTCTGTCTTTAAAGCCAGGCACTTTGTATCTCTCCTGTCCTTGTGCTGTCCCCTCTCTGTCACTGCATGAAGGATCTCACAGAGGACCAGTTTGATGGGACTGGGCCAGCCCAGGGATTGGACCAGTCTGATGGGACTGGGCCAGCCCAAGGAGCCCACTCCTAAAACCTTAACCTTGCTTCCATCCACAAAGTCCTTCATGCTGTGGATGGTGATAGATCCCAGGAGCAGAATCTGTTTCTTTGGAGGCCACTGCTCTGCTCCAGAGGACTGCCTTGCTGTTTCCTCATCTTAGGGAACCGGTACTAATTGCCCTTGTATTTTGCTCCTTTCTCTCAGTCCAGCTTACAATGCTAATGCTGACTTCCGAGGAAGGATGCCTACAAAAAGCCTGGAGGTTTGACCCTGCCTCTATTATCCCCACCTCACCTCCATAAGGTTCAGATTTCCTGGCTCTAACTTGGGGGCAAAAGAATTTTAAAAAAAAGGGTTTTTTTTTTTTTTTTTTTTGATATTTCTATGTGACTGTTTAAGTATGCCACATATGTGCAGATGCCCGTGGTGCTGGAAGAGGCGTCGGATCCCTTGATGCTGGAGCCTCTCCATGTGGGTCTCCTGGAATAGCACAATGGTCTGCTGTGTGCCAGCTCTGCAGCACCCCCATTCTCTAATTCAGCTAGCCCTCAAAGACATTGGGAACTTGTCTCCAAAGGCAGATGCTGGCTTTCATGGGTGTGAGGTTGTGGGGGTGAATGGACTGGATATACTTCTTGAAGATATCAAGGGGAATTCTTGACATTCTTGGGTATTGCGTAAAGTGCTGATGCAGGGTTAATTCTTCATTAACCCCGGGGTTAGGTCCTCTGATGGTAGCAATCGGGTTTTCTTTGACTCAGGCTGAGGTGGACTCTTATCCTAGATCATGCAGATGGTGGGGCGATTGGAGGTCGGATTTTCTACTTTTATCGTTAGGGCTCCTTCAAAATACACAGGAAGTCTTCTGGGTGGGAGGGAGAAGCAGACTAAGCGCTGTCCCCTGAGGATAATACTAGGCCTCGTAGGTGTTGCGAGGGGTTCAGGAAACCACAGATTTAATGTCTCCTGTGGTACCCCTCCAGGGTGGTTTATATAAGCATAGCTGCTCCTTCTAGGGACTGCTTGGCTAAGCAGGGTCAGGGTGTAGAGTGGGCTATGGCCTTGCTCCTCTGGTCTCTGCCGTGGGGTTGGCTTGGGAAGCAGTGAACTAGGGTTTTCCTTTGGCTGGGTTGGAGGCAGGAAGACGGCCCGTGAGTGATGAGACAGCGCAGATGCGTGGGCCCGAGTGGGTGAATTGTAGGTGAAGCCTTCGCCAGGTGTGAAAATTCAGTTATTCAAGAGAGGAGGTTAGGGAAAGTGGCCGCACCACTGAGTGTAAACTAACCACTGGATCCTGTTATGTGTGGGCTGGAGTGAAGACGCAAACATCTGGGGAGCCACAAACATCTGGGGAGCAGCTTCCATCCTCAGCTCCTTCCTGGATCTTCCGACAAAGCCTTGGTTTATGCCTCAGCTGCCTTGGGTCAGCCTGAGTCTGGGGGCAGCTGCTGTCTACAGGGGACATCAGGCTTCTGCTCTCGGGGCCTACTGCGGGCATCATTGCACCCTCTCCCTGCACGGAGTCAGGCCAGCATGGAGACATTTCCCACTAGGCCACTACAGCTAATAACCCAGGAGACGGGGAGCATGAAGCCAGACTCTGCCCTGGAGAAGCTGTGCAGAGCCAAGTGTGTGCGCCGCTCTCACAGGCCTGGACACTTGGAAGCTTGCAGTGGTGCAGGCTGTGATGTCCCTTCCCATAGCCTTAGACGTTTTGAGACAGCAAGGGAAGGAAGCTAACGCTGGCGCTCCATTCCCCAGTTAAAGCCTTCATTCATAGCCTTGCTTTGGCTTGGCAGAGTTAAATAAGAGCCTTGAAGGTGGGGAACGGTTTGCCAGTTTGAAGGTTAGTGGCATTGATTTTGCTGTAGGCCACATGCTGATCAGTGGCGTGGTGAAGACTTTGGCCACCCTTGAGTAAAGATGCCACCTTCGGTTCCTCTCGCTGCCAGTGAAAAGATGCAGGTGAACTGGCCCAGCCCCTGTGACAGTGAGTTCTGAGGAGTGGACGGGAGTCACCGAAGCAGAGGAGCAGCTGCTATGGGGCCCCAGGAGGGCTTCCCTTCGGCCTTGGGAGTTGACCCTCATAGGGCACTCTGTAGAAACGAGGGGATAGTTAGTGGTGAGTTCTCACTGGGCTCTTGTCTGTCTCCTGAGCCAGGCCCTCCTGTCTTTCTCAACTGCTGCTCCCTCAGCATTTTCGTCCAATGGCTGGCCCTATGGACAGTGCCCACCGAAGGGCTTGCCCCCTTCAGTGGGGAGGCTCCCCGCGTGTCTTTCCTACCCCTTCAGTCTGTACTCGTCATTCTCGAATGTGTGCCCCAACCGAAATAGGGGAACATGCTCTGGTGGGGGATTCCCCGCTAGTTTTTCAGTCCATTAATAGTGAGGAGCTGAGAGAAGTGATGCCCAGCTGAGCTCACTCGGAGCGAGACATTTGGTGAACCACTAGAAAAAGCTGGCTTTGCAAGAGATTGAGCCGCTTTAGGAGATGGGAGCGTGTCCCAAGGGCCTTCACTACTGTGGAAAGGCCTTGGCTCTTGGAAGTTTTCCATCACCACAAGGTGATGAGGAAATCACCCTGTCAGTGAATATTAAACATTTGGGAGCCTCCTGGGAACAAATAGCAAAATTAGTGCACATAGCTTCCATCTTTTATATTTTTGACACCTACGTCCCAAAGCTTAGCTTACCTTGGCTTTCACTCGTGCTCTTTGGAGAATTTACTGTGCAGGTAGGCAGGTTACCATCCAAACCCTCTGACCTGTAGGGTTTCAGTTTCAGGCAGCGTCCTGGGGCAGTGGACCCTGTGCATGGTAAATTATCATTAGAGACCAGGGATGTCATGCAAATGCATTCATTTGCCTGACTTTCATGATCTCAGGGACAGTAGACTTTCTTACTCTCAACTCATAGCCCTGCTAGGGTTTGTAAGTGAAATATAGGAACTAGCCCCCTCCCTCCCGCCTCCACCCCCACCCCAACCCAGCCAACTCCGAGGCCTATGCATCCAAACATGAACTTGGCTGAATCTCACTTATCCTAAGGGAGTCAGGTTCCTGGGGCTTCAGAGAATCTGCAGAGGTTGTGAGAGTCCCTGGCAGGGCTGTGGCCAGAGCCCAAGGCAGGCTACTCGAGTCCCTGGGAAATGTGATCTTGCTTGTTGCTCAGATCCAGTAGCTGTGCATCTTTGGTTCTTCAAATAGCTCGTATCTCTTGAGGTAACCAGGCCTCAAGTCTCCGGGAGATGAGTTCTCCTAGCCTTGTCCTCTGATTTGTAAACCTGTGGTTCTGAATTCACCAGTCAAAGAAACCATGACCGCTTCTGGGCTTGAGGCCTAGACTTTGGTTAGCCAGAATCTGTGGTGCTGAGGGCTTGCTTTTGCAGTAAGGGGGGACTCTGAGTTTCTGGCACTCAGTTGCCTCTTTTTCTGGTCATAAACCGTTTTAAAAAAGACAGTCCTCACAGTGAGACAGGAACCCTGCCTCCTACTCCGTCTGCAAGGAAGAGGGCTGCAGGTGAGAAAGAAAGCCAATCTGACCTGCTTATTCGAGGTTCTGAAGAAGAGGGGGTGGTTGGTTTCTGTTGCATAGCCGCCCATCTGAGTAAAACCAAACACAAGGAGCAGCAGTTGAAACCTGGCAGAAATGACACGGGGTGGTTTGGTCGTGTAGAGCGAAGTGACGGCTACCCGCAGATCATTTGTCCCATGATGCCAGTGTCTTCTCCAGCTTGGCTTTATACTTTGATTTAAAATCAGAGAGTTTATTATCCGTAAGCTTCTAAACACAGCGGGCAAGCTATGTGGAAGGTGTCCTTAGGTATATTATTCTGCAATTTGCCTTTAAAAGTCGTGACAATGCAAAATTTAGCATCTCTACCATTTACAAGAATTAAAAAGATTTGTGTGTTTAGTTGTATGTATCTGTGTATATGCACATGTGTGTGCAGTGTGCACAGAGAGATGTATATGTTTATGCTCGTGTGCAGGCCAGAAGAGGGTGATGGGTAGTATCGATCACTCCCTTTGTTCTTTGGTCTGTCCCTGAAGCAGGGGCGGGATCATAATTTCTCAGCTGTACTGGAAGCCAGCAAGCCCCAGGGATCCTCCTGTCTCTTCACCACTGGGAGCTGGGATGTCAGGTGTTTGCTGCATGTCTAACTTGCTGTGTCTGTGCTAGGGTCTGAGCTCTAGTCCTCAGGACTTCACAGCAAGCACTGGTGATCTGAGCCATCTCTTCAGCTCCCATCTTTCCTCCCCCTCTCTCCCCCCCTCCTCTCTCTCCCTCTCTCTCTCCAGATCTTACTATGTAACCCTGACTGGCTAGGCGCTCAACCTCTGGAACAGCAGCCTGTGCTCTTAAAGAGTGCCATTCTATACCTCACTTTCGGTGCTGTAGAGCCAGCCTTCTGGCCTTTCTCCTGCTCATTAAATAATACGCAACTTAGTTTGAAAGCTACAGTCCCAGCTGATACTGTGCTGCGTAGCATACTTTATGAATTTCTGTGTTAAACTCCTAGTTCTATCCTAATTATTAGTCTTACTTATTTTTTAGTGCAAGTGCTTTACCACTGACCTATACCCCGACCCTCTATCTTTTTATTTTTGCGTGTAAATGTGTAGTATGTATTCATGAGTGTATGCATGTTTACATGTGTGAGCATGCAGATGTGTGTAAATGCATGTGTATGTGTGGACTTGAGGTTGATACTGAGTGCCCTTGTTAGCCATTCTCTGATTACAGGATCTTTTGAACCTGGAGCTTGTGGATTCTGGGTAGCCTAACTAACCAGGTTGTGGCATCGCTGTCTCTGCTTCTTGAGTCCTGGCGTTACAGGAAGCTGTTATGCATAGCTTGGCTTTTATGTAGGTTCTGGGATCTGAACTTGAGTCCCTTATCCACTGAGCCATCTCTCTAGTTAGTTTCTCTTTTTTGAAATCTTTAGACAAACAAACAGACAGACACATGTTTGTAATTTCATGGTATGGATGGCCATAATTATTTAGCTTCTGTGTTAATGGGTATTTTGTTTCCATGCTGACCCCCTTAACATTTTTTATTATTTGTTTGTTTCTGCACAAGCATGTGCTCTGTGCACTGTGCATGTGTGGAGGTAAGAGAACAACTTAAGAGACAGGGTCAGTTCCCTTCTACTGTGTGGATATCAGGGATTGAACTCAGGTCTTCAGACTTAGGGACAAAGTGCCTTTACTTGCTGAGCCATCAGGCCAGAAACACCTCCACCCTCAGCTTTAATAATCATAGATGAATTTCTTGTGTGGTGCTTTTGAATACACCTGTAAGACTTCTGTAGGATCCAATCCTAAAAGTGGAGGTCTGAGGCTGTATCCACTTTGGCTGTGATGGGCACTGCCAGAAAGGCGGTGTGGAGCATTCGTAATGCGCATACTTTGCATGTTGCTTTATGAGAGAGAGGGGTCTGTGAAAGGACTGTCCCTCAGCAGTGGAGCAATCTGGGCACAGAATAAGTCATCTGAGAATAAGAGGACATTTGAAGCACTTCCCCATCTGTGGAGCTGCATACCCTTGGCAGAGCTGTGGGCGACTGGAAAAATCAGGGCAAGGGGATTCTGTGAGAGTCTCCCTGCACCAGAGGCTTTGCTTGGTCAATAGTGGCTATTTGCATACACTTGGGGCCTGCAGGCAGAAAGCTCAGACCAAAGTTTTAGTGTTGGTCTTGTTCCGCCCCTGTGAGCATTTGTCTCAGCTGGGCTGCCTGGCTTGCTTCTTAGAGGGTAGTGCATGGAGAAGTCAGCATGTGTGCAGAGAACAGGCAGGCTTTTGTAAAGGGGATTGTAGGCAGGGGACAGTAAAGGTCGCCCAGAGTGCTGGGGGAGACTTCGGGGCAGGTTAGGGATAATCAGGAAAGGTAGAGGAGTTGGCCCTTGTCAGAGCGTTAGGTGGTAGGAGACTCGGAACACATGCAAGTATTCTTTCCTTCAGTGTAGGAGCCCGGGCACATGGCCTGAGAGACACCTTGGAAGGACAGTCATCATGTCCCCAGCCCTCTGAGTACTGTGGAGTCAGGATTGTAACTCAACCAATGCTTCAGATACAGGAGAAAACTCAGGGACCAGCAGAAGCCTCCATTTTCCGCTGATAAAATGGAGACAGTTGAGACAGCCATGAGACCTGTACTGGGAATTTAATTGTCCGTAGGCTACCCTGCTGTGCTGTGAAGTCCATGCTTGCATCTCTGCACCTTGCTCCCAGCCTTTGAGCAAGGCATGCTTTCCTGGAGGAATCATGACTCCATTGCTAGCTGGCATTACCCACAGGAGTCCCTGAAGCTTGTGGAGGCTTCCAGACTATGACCCTGCTCTTCTCTCAGAGGGGCAGATGTGGTCTGGTGGCTTATCTAGTCTCACTTCACACTCCTGACTTTCTTTTTTTAAATATACATATATAATTTATTTTCATTTTATGTGTATTGGTGTTTACTTGGCATGCATGTCTGTGTCAGAAGCCCTGGGAACTCGAGTTACAAAGTGTGAGCTGTCATACAGGTGCTAGGAACTGAACCTGGGTCCCCTGGAAGAGCAGCCAGTGCTCTTAACTGCTGAGCTATCTCACCAGCCCCTGTATATAAGTAAATACATTTACCCTGAAAACCCTGCATAGTTTGGCATTTGTTTCTTGGCAAGTATAGGCTATCATTTCTTGCTTCCTAGGTATAAAGGCTCTGTGAAAGCACTGTTAGCATAGTTGAACCATTCGAATACCATGTAGACCACTTGGCCTGGCATGTGACACTTGTTAGTCTATGGTCTATACTATAGTAAGTAGGTCTTTATTACTTCTTTAAAAATTGTTTATTGGGGATTTCATATTGGCATATGATGAAATCTCTGTGCCCTTCCACCTCCAACAATCTAACATGTCACTCTTCCAACTTCATGCCTTCTGATCCCTCACTAAGTCTCGTTAGTACTGCCCATATGGGCATCGGTGTCAGCAGACACTGGACCACGAGACTCGTACTAGTGAGTGGTCACATTCTCCAAGACCGACTCTCCCTCCCCCAACAACTCTCCGTTTCAGGGAGCACCTCAGTAAGGGGTGGGGCCTGGAGATCACTGACTCCATCTCTGCCAGAATTTTGGTTGGCTTTATCCTGTGCAGGGGTCTGCTGCAGGACCTGTAGCTCTTGAGCCCAGTGGAAAGGAATCTTGGCCATGCTTACGTATGAACTTTCTGGGGGACGGCTTGGTAGGTGGTCACTGTGGCGTCTACGCGGGGTGGCAAGAGTTGGTGCTAGGGACCAGGGCAGACTTTGGGAAGAGTAGGCTATGGAGGTGATAGATCCCGGATTAAAAGTGAGTCACAGGGTTTCCCTCAGAACCCCCACCCCCATGGTCTCTAGAATGTGCTGACTGAGCTCCACAGCCCCAGTTCTCAGTACCGCTCCTCCCGGCCCTCCCACAGCTGACAAAATTAATCAGACTTGGGAAGAAGTCACTGTTTCCTTACAAGAATTTGTCAGAGAAAACCGGGCTGTATCCCAGCAAAGGAGGGCATGGTCACTCCAGATCCGGAGGGAGAGTGCATGAGGAGCTGCGTCTGGTTTGAGTTTCTGAACCTGGCTTGTCAGATCATTACATTGAAGGAGCTGTCGCTCAAGAGTGGGGAGAAGCTTGCAGGGTGAAGTGGTGGGTTCATGGCACGCCCGGCCTCCTGTTCAGACTGGGTTCGTGGCACACCTGGGCTCCCGTTCAGACGACTCTGCCACTTGTCAGCTCAGAGCCTAGAACCTCTAAAAACTGCAGTCTTCCCGAGGAGATGGCAGCGTAGGGACAGTTGTTACAGTGTGTGTGATGTCTCCCAATTCCAGCTTGTTTTCCAGACTGCCTTTTAGCTCCCCTTCTGTGAATTCTTGTGTCTTTGACTTCCAGCATCCCAAAGGATTTACTCTATAGATTTGTAAACAGAGTCTCACCTTAACCAAGTTCCTACCAAGGAAGCCTTCATAGGACTGGACCTGGAGACCTGGGAGAGGTTTGGGACACTGTGCAGGCAAAGAAGAGGCAAGGGACAAGCTAGAGAGAGATTAAGTTCTTGGGCATGGCCTTGAGGGAGATACTGGGACCCCAGCACCTCTGTCTTTTGCTTCCTGGCTGTTGGAAAGTAAGCAGGCTTGCTATACTGTGTGCTCTCTGCTGAGACATCCAATCTTGTCACAGGTTCAGAGCAATGGATCTAAGTGACAGTGGACTGACACCTCTAAACTGTGAAACAAAATAAATCTTATTTATCACACTGTCGGAAAGCTAATCAGCACGCTTCCCTAGCTTCACACTGCCACTCACTCTATACCTCTGTGGCTCGATTTGAAAAGCTATTTTTTTATGAGTTACAACATAGATATAAAAAAATTTACCCTATTACCCTACTTAAACTCTCCCTCCCTCTCCATAGACCTGATAACTCTAAAAATATATGGGGCTGGAATGTTAGCTCCCAGGCAGGTCATGTCCCCAGTGCCCAGCAGCGCAGGCTCTCTGGTAAAGGCTGGGGGTTGGTGAGCATCAGGCAGTCTGCAGAGCACGCTGATGTGTGAGAACACAAGGTACCATGTGAGTGAGTACCAAAGCATGTGGTCGGGGCAGCAGTACACGCTAAAGGCCAGCAGCAGGTCCCCAGACCCGAGATGCCAATAAAATCCCCTGTAGGATTATTTTAGTGCCACTGTGACCTGAGACAGTGCCTTCCCGAGGAGAAAGCTTTTCTGTCAAATTCTAGCGCCTTTGTCTGCTGTTCAACCCTCAGTGGGTGCTGCAGCAGTGACGTCACCGTCCATCCGTGCCCATCTCATCCTGCAAACCTGTGTTCACTTCTGACTTGTCTCGCACGGTAGCAGTAGGCAGAAGGCCCTCAGGCTCAGGGATGTGGCTGAGGCCCACACAAGACGGTGTGTTCTTGGAGTAAGGCCAAACCCCAGGAAGCCCTGCATGGATAACGGGCTGGGTGTGTGCTTGAAGCTGAGGGTTAGTTTACCTGGCCTCATGTAGACACGGCAGTGGTGGCCTTAAACCATGTGGCTGCTTTAAAAAAAATTGTTATGTGTTTGTTTTTAGCATTTTGTTCCTCTTTTTCCTATGTGGAAGCTTACAGACTTGAATGAAGGAAATAAGAAAATGCAAATCAGAGTGTAAGAAGAGGCACGTATGTACCGGAAGCGCTACTCAGGGGGGCCTTTTGGACCGAAACACAGACCACAGCCTGTTCTTATCCCAGCACTGCTCCCGAAGGTGGGCATGCTGGGCATCTCAGACTCAGAGCTGGAGGCCCACAGAAGGCTACAGGGGTGTCTCAGGCTTCCTGAAGTCATACCAGCAATAGATAGGAACAGTTAAGCGTCTTTGCAAGTCTTACTTACAGAATCCCCGCCTCCAACCTCTGGATGACTCCTTGAGAACAAAAATGAAGGGGATGCTGTTATTATTTATAAAGACGTGTAAGTGACCCGAGCTAGTCCCACGAGGGGCAGCGGCGGGCCACTCAAGGCCTCAGTGGGCCCCCCTGGCAGGTGGGGGACCGCAGTGGGTGAGAGACAAATAGATACGCCATTCCGAGAGAGTTGGGTATAGAGTTTTTTTAGTGGGTTATGGAAGAGGAAGGGAAAAGGAGAAGGGGGAGGAGAGAAGGGGGGGAGGCAGGAGCTGCTTCTTTAGAAGAAGGGCAGAGAGAGAGAGGAGAGAGAGAGGTGGGGTGGAGGCAGTGGTTACTTCTTCAGAAGTGGGAGAGAGAGAGAGGAGAGAAGAGAGAGAGAGAGAGAGAGAGAGCGCGAGAGCGAGAGCGAGAGCGAGAGCGAGAGAGAGAGAGAGAGAGAGAGAGAGAGAGAGAGAGAGAGAGAGCTCGAGCAGGCTTGAGCAGAGAGAATAGGCTGGTGAGGAGGGAGGAGATTCAAGGGGGAGGTTAGGAGTGGGAGGGGCTTGTCTCTTAAAGGGACAGGGTACCCAGGTGACAGACCAGGCCAGCAGGTTATAACAGATAAAATTTCTTCAGGTATTGAGGTTGCAAACATTTATTTTATCTGTTTCCAATAACAGAGGAGAAACAGCAACACCTAGTTTTTCCAATCGTCGACACAGCCCAGTTACTTTCATAGGGTGGACTTCCGTAAATTCTACAGTTGAAGTAAGCAATCCCAGGGTTTACTCCCTCCCAGGAAGAAGTTCTGGGACTATATCATAAAGCACACCGTTCTGATTGCTCCTTGGTGGACACGAAAGGTTTCCTTTAGAATCCTTCATGGTAGAGTACAGGAGGCCACCACTGGGAAGCTAATACACAGTACATTTCAGAGCCTTCAAAGGACCGTGTGCCAGCTTGGTATCTGTATTCTCATTGCTATGAAAATAGCCACTTAAGGAAGGGTTTATTTTGCCTCAGTTTGAGGGTACAGTTCATCCTGGTGAGGAAAGGCCACTAACAGGAGTGTATGTTGTAAAAAACGGCGGGAGAAGGACTTTGGTGGGCTGGGGCCACATGGCAGGTGAGGGACAGACACAGCCAGGCAGGCAGAGCTTATGTAGGAGTTTTGTTGAGATAAGGGGAGTAGGGGAGGGAAGAGAGAAAGAAATACAGAGAGAAAGAGGAAGGAGAGGCAAGGACCAGCCTGCTTCTTCAGAAGAGCAGTGGGAAAGAGAGAGTGGGAGTGGGCGGAGCTTGTCTCGTAAAGGGACCTTTTGCACCTGTGTGCATAGGAGTGACTAGGGACGCAGCAGCCATAGGACCCTGGGCTGGCCAAGGCGCTGCCTGGTTTTATCCTGCCAGCTGACGGGGTCAGCAGAATGCCTGGGTCCTAACAGCGTGAGGTAGAGAGGAAAGACTGCTCAGTTTGCTTTTTTTTTTTTTTTTTTTTTTTTTTTTATTATTATTATTTTCGAGACAGGGTTTCTCCGTAGCTTTTGGTTCCTGTGCTGGAACTAGCTCTTGTAGACCAGGCTGGCCTCGAACTCACAAAGATCCGCCTGCCTCTGCCTCCCCGTGCTGGGATTAAAGGTGTGTGCCACCACCGCCCGGCTTCAGTTTGCTTTTTAAAGTTCATTCCGTGACCTTGGCCCATAGCCATGAATTAACCCACTCTACAAATCTCACAGGCATCTCACAGGCATGCCCTGAGGCTCGTCATTCGAGTCCCTATCAAATTGTGAAATTACTTTAGACACCCCAAAATCCACCTGAAAAAGTTCCCACAGACTTCAACATTCCCAATACTCCGGAAAATCCAGCGTCTTCCGAGACTCAAGGCAATCCTTTAGCTGTGAGTCCCTGCAAATCAAAAAGTTTTGTTCTACCTCAGCATATGACGGCAGAGTGAACATTCCCTTTCAAAAAGGGAAGAATGAGAGAATAGCAAGAAAAGATCAGACCAAAGCCCACAGCCGAGCACTGAAACATCAAATCTTGCAGCGCCTTCCACCTGAGCAATCATCTAGACTCAAAGGTGTTTCCTGTCTGTGGTTGTTTGACCCAAAGCATTTGGGCATAAGATGAAGTTGGTTACCATGGAGAAGCCAGTAGCGGATCAGAGCTGCTTACCTCAGGGTAGCAAGGGAGAGAGAAAAGGGAATGGAGGATGAAGAGGGAAACAGGAAGAGGGACAACCAGAGACAAGGTGTTACCTTTAAGAGTACATCTCCAGTAACCTTCCTCCTACAATCCTCGTTCATCTCCTCTGGTGGTCTACTTAAATCTAAAAACGCCACTGGAGTCATTAATGAGGTCAGACCCCAGTGACCATTTTCCTAAGCCCCACCTGGAAGCAGGAACTGATGCAGAAGCCAAGGAGGACACTTGCTTCTCAGCATCCTCCCTCCCTCCCTCCCTCCCTCCCTCCCTCCCTCCCTCCCTCCCTCCCTCCCTCCCTCCCTCCCTCCCTCTCTCTTTCCCTTCTTCCCTTTCTTTCTTTCTTTCTTTCTTTCTTTCTTTCTTTCTTTCTTTCTTTCTTTCTTTCTTTCCTTTCTTCCTTCTTTCCTTCCTCCTTCCTTCCTTTCTCTCTTAAGTTGTTTTTATGTAATATATTTTTAATCATGTTTTTCCTTCTCCTAGATCTTCCCTACCTCCCTACTTAACAACTCTGTTTCTCTCTCTCTCTCTCTCTCTCTCTCTCTCTCTCTCTCTCTCTCCAAAACAAAAACAAGAAAAAGCCCCCTCAAAAATGAAAATAAAAACAAACAAAAGACCAATAAGACAAAAAAAGCCCAAACAAAGAAAAACAAAACAAAAGTCCACAAAAATACCCCTGAATTTGTTTTTTGTTGGTCAGCTGCTCTTTGCCTAGGGCTTGCCCTAGAGTGTGGTTGATACACCAATGCAGTGGGTGTCATTGCAGACAGCCTTGGTTATGGTGCACTAGCTGCACCCCTCCTCCTCCCAACCCCTGCTCCCAGTGTGCACTTCTCCCTCAGCGCTGAAATACCATCTGCATGCCGTGTGCATGCTGTCACAGTCTCGGGGAATTCATGCCTGCAGAGTCTGGTTGTGTCTGAGAGGCACTGTTTCTTTGTAGCCATCCATCCCCTCTGGTTCTTGATATTTCTACCTCCTCTTCTCCATATCTCCCTGAGCCTTGAGGGGAGGGATTTGATGAAGACATTCCACTTAGGACTGAGTGCTCCCAAGACTCTCATCCTCTGCACCTTGCCCATTTGTGGGTCTTTGTGTTAATTCCCATCTACTGCAAGAAGAGGCTCCTTTGATGATGGTTAAATAAGGAACCGACCTCTAAGGACAGCAAATGTCATTTGGAGTAATTTTGTTGCTGTTTCTTTAGCAGAATAATGGTAGTAGATTTTTCCCTATCTAGTTTCAGATTCTTGGCCACTTTCGCATTTTCAGGTGTGAGTTCCATCTCATAGAGTGGGCCTTAAATCTAGTCAAAAAGTGGCTGGCCACTCCCATACATTTGGGTCACTATTACAGCAGTGTGTCTTGCTGTTGTAGATTGCAGGCCTGTGGCTGGGTGATGCCGATGATTGCCTTTCTCCTCCTATCTGTCTAGAGTACCTTCCAGCACCGTGAGTGCTAGTCAATGGGGTGAAGCTTCTGCTTAGACACCAGTTTAGCTTCTCCGTGTTTCAGAAACATAAACAAATGGTATCTTCAACAATAAGACCTTACCAGCAGGTAGTGGAGAGTAACAAACAGCCTTGGCAATAGTCAGTAATGTTTTTTTTTTTTTTTTTATGGGAACTTTTTGGCCAACAACTCAAAGTGGAGGTTTTACTTGGTAGTATCAGATATCTTTTGGGGGCATTGTCTCCCTATTATTTGGTATCTCTATTTGGATTCCTTCATATCTGTATATATCATAGGACGCTTCCACAGTAATAGGTTTCCTTATAGTTTTTCAAATCCAACCTGCTTTCTTATACAACACAGAACCACCTGCCCTGGGGCCACTCACAGCAGGCTGAGCCCTCCCACATCAATCAATAATGAAAGGAAATGACATGAGCTATCTATAGGCAATCTGACAGGGGCATGTTTTTCAACTGAGGCTCCCTCTTCTAAAATGACCCGAGTGTGTGACGAGTTGACAAAGAACTACCCAACACAAAAAGGAATATCTAATTGAAATGCAGAAAAGCAGCTACACGTTTTATGAACACTGTAACAGAAAGTAGTGGAGAGATGAAGCTTTGCAGTAATGGCTGGTGTGATGTGTAAGCGCCAGCCTGCGAGTGCGTGGAGTGTGTGGGGCACTTTGTCTTCTATTTCCTCTTGGGAAGACAAGCACAACTACAGAAGGCAAGCCATAAGAAAGCAGGTGGGGCCTGGTAGTAAAATTGAAAGAACTTTGCATAATGAGAGTAGTCTGGAAATGAAGCAGGCGGAGCCCAAAGCGACAAGGACTGTTTCATTGCAAACACTGATGTGTAAACCAGATGGCCACCTGTTGCGCCCTTGTGGGCAGCAGTTAGTCAAGAAGGCTGGCGGTGGAGCCTGTGAGCAAATCAGCAACAGTCAGGCTTGCAAGCTGGTGCTTCTAGCTTTCACGCCCCGGGTCTACAGTTAGTAATCTTTGAAGCTGTTTTTTTTTTTTTTTTCCTTAACTGAAACTGTTGAGGACAGCAGGATGGAGGATGGCCTGAGAATCTGCTAAAGTTCGGTTTCCTCCATGTCTTGTAGTAAAAGCAAAGGGACTCCATGCCTCCTGAACTCCTTCAAATATTTGGGGTTCGTGGGTGTCAGAGGTGACTCAGCTGCTGAGAAGGGGGAAGGGAAGAGGGGGAGTCCCTAAATTAAGTCCTGTACTGTTGATACCCAAGAGGTCATGTAGCTCTTTGGTGTATATTTCTGGTTACAAGTAACCAGAAACCCAATTCACAGTGACTCAATCAAGAGGAAAATTGTTACTTCACACACAATGGAAATGTGGACATAGTTCTGATTTAGGGTTGGTAAAGTCATGAGTTCAACAAACTCATAACATCCCGGTTCTGGTTTGTTGTTTTGTGCTTGATTATTCTCTTCTGCTTAGTTTTTTCCCAGTTGCCCAAAGTCTTCGCTACTTTTTGCTTCAAATATGTTCAGCATTCAAACGCAGGAAACAAGCAAACCAACCAACTCAGTGTCCTTGCTTTTATAAAAACTATATTAACATATCCAGACAGGGTGGCACACTCTTTTCAACCCAGCATGTGGGCGGCAAAGGCTGATGGGTCTCAGTCAATTCAAGGTCAACCTGGTCTATACAGTGAGTTTTAAGTTAGCCAGATTAACAAGGTGAAACCTATCTCAAAATATCTATTAAATTAGCATACGAATTTTTTTTTTTTTGGGGGGGGATTTTTCGAGACAGGGTTTCTCCGTAGCCTTTGATTCCTGTCCTGGAACTAGCTCTTGTAGACCAGGCTGGCCTCGAACTCCCAGAGATCCGCCTGCCTCTGCCTCCCGAGTGCTGGGATTAAAGGCGTGCGCCACCACCACCCGGCTTACAAATGGGTTTTGTTAAGGCAGTTTTCAAACATTTTTGTTGTCATTGGTCTTTCTCCCCTTCTTCTCCATTCTCCTTCTGTTCTGTACCTTTCTGCTCTGAATAGCCTCCTCTCTTTAGGTTACCATAGCTACAAGATTTTAAGTCTTTTCGACCAATTCTTTGTTTCATTTATTGTCCTTCTATATTTCATTGACATCCGTCCTGATCTTTGTTATTTCTTGCCATTGGCTGCACTTTTGTTCGGCTTCTTGTTTTTCTAGAGGTGCGTCGTTAGGTCATTTATTTGAGACGTGTCTGATTTTTAAACCCAAACCCTTGTAGCTTTTCCTCTTAGATCTGTATCCTAGAGGATCTGTTAGGTTGTGCGATTATTTTCATTTCTTTCTAGAAAACTTTATATTTCTTTCTTTTTTTTTATTCTTTTTTAATTAAAATTTCCAACTGCTCCCGTTTCCCATTTCCCTCCCCTCCTCCCACACATTGCCCCCTCCCCCCACTCCCCTCCCCCATCCCCACTTCTCTTCTCCTCCCCCCAGTCCATTCCCCCTCCCTCTCGATACTGAAGAGCAGTCCAAATTCCCTGCCCTACAGGAAGACCAAGGTCCTCCCACTTCCATCCAGGCCCAGGAAGGTGAGCATCCAAACAGGCTAAGCTCCCACAAAGCCAGTTCATGTATTAGGATCGAAACCTAGTGCCATTGTCCTTGGCTTCTCATCAGCCTTCATTGTCCGCCATGTTCAGAGAGTCCAGTTTCAACCCATGCTTATTCAGTAGAAAACTTTATATTTCTTGATTGACCCATTGTCATTCAATGTGACCTCTAAGTATCTGTGCCGTTTTTGAAGTGTCTCTTGCTGTTGCTTTCTGCCTTTATTGCCCTGTGCTCTCATGAGATGCAAAGAGTTATCTCAAATTTTAAAGTACGGCTTGCTTTGTGCCTGTGATGTGGTCAATCTGATGTGAGTTTCTATATGCTTCTGGGAAGTCAGATAGACTATGGATGGAGTAGGCTGTATAGGTATAGATGGCAGACTCTGGCTGCAGGCATCTGTTAAATCCAGGTGATCCGTGTTATCATTTCCCTGTGAAATTTTTTTGCTGGTATATTTAGTTTGGAAGACATATCTGAATAAGCCCCTGGGTTCTAGAAGTTTCTTACTATCATGTGTCAGGATCTGGGCCCTTTTATACCTTTAGTGTTTGTTTTACAAAATTGGGCGAATTGCCCTAATTTGGTACATAAATATTTGTAATTGTCATATTTTCTTGATTAAATATTCCCTTTTTAAGTATGCAGTTTGCTAGCAAAAGTATAAAAATATAGACTATCAAAGGACGGAAATCAATCCACCAAGCAAACGGAAGCCATGAGGAAGGCGTCGCATGGCCCTAGTCCCTCCTACTAATTTCCCAGGAGCCCTAGCTTTGCCTCTCTGTAGGCAGAGCTTGTATACTAGTACACCGGGTATACTTGGGTCTCTGTTAAGGCTCAGAGGCAGCTACGCTGAGGCACTGGAGGGAGAAGACACAGGGTATTCATATTTAAGTAATGAAACAAGGAACTGTACAAAGAATGTTGTTGTAGATGTAGAAGAATAAGGGCCAAATCACAAAGCTCTTTTCTTGTGAGATAGGAGGTAAAATATAATTATATAAAATTGTAAATAACAATAAAAATAATTTATAAAAATAAAATTAATTAAAAAAGAAAAATTTAAAAAGCCTAAAATTTAACAAAATACAAAAAGGGGGGGGCAGTTACACAAAATAGAACATACTATGCTTTTAATTCTAATTTTCCCTCATGGAAGTGATTTCTCCTTCCCTGGGATTGTATTTTTATCCATCTCTACAGGTCAGAAAGAGAACCGTTGATCAGGAATTTAGATAAGTTAGGTTCACAAAGTCTTCTGGATGAGAAGGGCCTCTGTAAGTATATTAGTCAGGGTTCTTTAGAGTCACGGAACTTATGGAATGGATTTCTCTATGTGTAAGTATAAAGGGATTTATTGGAATGGTTTACAGGAATGATCAGCAGTCCAGCTAATCCAACAATGGTGAACAGAAAGTCCAAGAATCTGGTAGCTGCTCAGTCCCACAAGGCTGGGCGCCTCAGCTGGGCTTCTGTGTGTGCTGGATTCCCGAAGAAGTTGGCGCCGTGTGACACGGAGATTCCAGCTTGTCATGGTGGGGGAATTCAATGTGACACGGGCTTCTTGCATCATAGTAACTGGAAAGCAGAGACAGTTGGGTTAAAAAAGAAAAACCTTTAAAGGTCTACCCCTAGTGACTTTTGTCACCAGCCAGGCAGGCCTACCTGACAAACACTCCACAGCATTTAAAATGTCAAAAGCTGGGGACCAGCATTCAACACATGAGGCCCTGCGTGCTGGTTTAGATTTAGATCGTTGTACCATAGGCGGGGCCGGCTCCTCTGAAGCACATGCGTGCTTAATATAGGCACAAAATTAAGGCTTCTTCATCACAAGAGACAGGGGAATTGGCAGACGATGGCGTCCACATTCTTTCCTAGTTAGGACAGTGGGTTCTTCAGGTGTGATGGAGGGCAGGGTGCGGATGGCAGGACTGTGTTGTTATCCTGGCTGCAGTTGGGAGGCAGCCAATTCCTGCTGACTATGGCAGACCCCCTGTTCATTGGTGGGGCCTGAGAGCCTCTCCGGGTGGTTATGGGTTGTCAGTTCACCTAGACGGCTTTCAGGGACTAACAGACTTCACTGTGGGCCCACAGTAGGGTATTTCATGCAAAGGTTCCCTCCGATTTGCAGGTAAAGGACCGGTATTTCTACCTTCAGATAAGGAGCTGAGATTGGATTGGTTTGTGGATATGTGTTTTGCATATTTGTATCTCATTATTTCTTTTGTCCATTTAAAGAGGTGGTTTTTTTTTCTTTTTTTCTTTCTTTCTTTCTTTCTTTCTTTCTTTCTTTTTTTTTTTTTTTTTTTTTTTTTTTGTGAATCCTGGAACAGGGTAAAGAGTATGAGTTAGTTTTGTGTTTCTCAAGGTGATTTTGGCTAAGAACTTGACTTTAAAATTTTCAGTCTATTAGGGAATCAACATTTTCATAAAATGAAATAAAAAGAATTATTAGGAAAATGGAATGAAAATACTACTGAGATATACAAAGTATAAGTTCCATTTTCAAATAATTTTTTTAAAACACAAAACATACCCTAGAAGCTTTTACACAGCTATTATATCTACCTTGTACTACGGTTCCCCCAGACCTCGTGTGATAAGAGCTGGTCTCTGGGAGAAGGCTTCAGGACGTGGTAGGCTTATGAGGGCTCTAACCTCAAGAACATATTAATTCACTTATGAACTCCTAGCTAATGGGTTTGGGAGAAGGGACCATTATACGGTTGAGTTCTCTCTGCTTCCTGCAGATCTGCTCCAGCACTGCTCCCTGGCGGGCTGTTCTCTGCCCTGTCACAGGCCACCAACCATGGAGTGATCATGGATGAAAACTTCTGAAACTGTGACCCTAAATAAGCCTTCCTTTCTTTAAGTCAATTTTCTCAGGGTTTCTGTAAAGTAAGGAAATGCTAACACCCTGCAGCAGACTGGCAACCGATGGTACGGTTCGTGAATCAGAAGCGGTCCTCAGGTCATACCTAGCGACACTGATTTAGACAGCTTCTGACCTCTGTTACCTCCCTAGGCTGCATCCCAAGGCGTTGGATGTTTGAATGCCTCAGCTGAGATGGTGATGGGAAAATGACTGCTTGATATGTGGAGCCAGACATCAGAGCAAGAGGCTAGATTTTTGCCCTCTGTTTTCAGATGGATTTCTGTGTTCATCAAGAGCTTCATATTAGATTTGAGGAAATAATGTCTTACGGTGATTTCTTTTTCATCTCTCCACCGTGGGGAAGAGACTGAGCTTACTGGTGATGTATGAGCTGGAAGAGGCTTGGGGTCAGGGGCAATGAGAGGTCTGTGTTTGGAATCTTACTCCAGGCTCTCAACAGAATGGGCCATTGGACAATGTTTCATCTTGGTCCTAAGTATGAGCTTCTTGAGTTGAGGGTCTCTAGGGTTAGTGCTTAGAAATTTGTTACTTTTATGGCTTAAAAGTGATTTGAAATATACATCACTAAATAGGTCCTGTGTATTAGGAGATTCCACTAGGGACTCCTCCCAAGAAATCTAAACTTGTTCTCCGAGGCTTCGGCGATCTGAAGTGCCCATTTGCTGGTTGAATGCAACTCCGATAACTTGATATACATGGAAACCGAAATCTACAGACATCCCAAGATGCTCAAAATTCTTCTTCCTCTTGCTCTTATTCACAAGCTATTTAAACACCTTCTTCCTTCTCCCGAATCCCACGGCCCTTTCTTCTGCAGCTGGGAGCCTGGTAGACGTGTACATGACTCATTCATCTGTGGCTTTCAGTTCTGCGACTTCCATGTTTCCCGTGACTACTTCTACTCAGACGCTTGTCGTAGTGACGATGCTTGGACTTCCAAAGTCTCCTTATAAGTGTATGGTCATTCTCTGCCCACAGTCTCCTTCTCAGTGATGAAGATTTTTTTCTCACAAGTCTGGTGGCAGTGGTGCATGACTTTAATCCCAGCACTCAGGAGGCAGAGACAGGCATATCTCTGTGAGTTCAAGGCTAGTCTGGGCTACAGAGAGAGTTCCAGGACAAGCTCCAAAGCTACAGAGAAACCCTGTCTTGAAAATCAAAAAAAAAAAAAAAAAAAAAAAGAATTCCCTCACAACTGTTTCTTGAGAGCTCAACGCCAGTGTCGCATTGTATCAGTGCTGTCTGTCTTTGCTGGTCTTGTTACTCAATTTCCTTGCTCTCAACATTCCCTTTGCTGTCTTTTGTCACACTAGTGGAGGACAGTGACCCTGCCTCTTATGTGTTCATACAAGGCTCTGAAGAGAATCCCAAGTGTTAGAGCCCGTGGGCCCCAACATAGATAACTATTTTCCCTAACTGGACTGGTATGGAGCCGCAAGGAATAATCAGACACAGCTTACACGGTCATCACGGAAGGGCATCCAGGCTTCTTCTCTCCTGAAGATCACCCCGCGTTTATTCTCCAACCAACTTTTATACCAACACACAAACCTGTCTCCTAGGTAACCAGGTGAATGGCGTTTTGTCACGTCCACATCTACCTGTCTGCTGTGTACACTAGCGATCAGTAGGCTTGAATCAGCATCTCTATAAGGCATCCTCCAAATTACAAAGAAAGGAGCAACAACATCCTGACCTTTTGTCAGGCAGACAGCTTGTTTGCAGAGCTACGTGACCACCTCAAATGGGGCCTATGGCTTTAGAGCCTGGCTGCCACACCGTATAGAGATATGGGCCTACACCCAAGAAAGCTGATTCAATCTACAGACCACTCCAACCTACAGCTTACTTCTACCAGACTGACTTAGCTAGGGTTTCTGTCGCCGTGATAAAACACCACGACTTGGGGGAGAAAAGGGTTTATTCTGTACCATACTTCTCAGGTCACATCGAGGGAAGTTAGAGTGAGGACTCAAGGCAGGAGCCTGGCGGCAAGGGCTGAAGCAGAAACTCTGGAGGAACATGGCTTACTGGCTTGAGCCTCTCAGAGGGTTTTAGCTGGGTCACGCCGACGGAAAGCTAGGCAGCACATGGGCACGCCGTTGTCTGGACATCCACCACATTTCTCTGGCATCGCTGCTTCCCATGTCTCTGCTAGCCTCACTTCAGAGTTTTATTTCTTTTTGCATTTCCTTGTGTTATCCCTCCCCCCCATCACCGTCTTAAGGGGGACAGAAGGCATGCGGTGGAGACAACTTCTGCCCAGAGTCCTTCACACCAACCCCCTTCTGCTCCTGTCTCCCCGACATTCTTTGGGTAGTTGCTCAGTGACATCTCCCTCAGTTCTTCCTTCTTCCTGCAACTCATCCGCTCCTACTTTCCAAAGAACCTGACCTCATCATTTTCTCCGCCTCCCTCATGACCTTCCATGCGCGCTTTCGGCCTGGCCCCAAAGCAGCTGTCACCACTTGCTATCCGCCCCCTCTCCCTTTCGCGCTTCATGGTCATCCACCTCTGTCGTCCGCCTGATCATGCTGAATATTTTTACTGTCTTGGTAACACCTCCATCACAGTAGAGCCCATGTAAATACGTATGTCGTGCTCTTAAACCTGCCTCTTCTCTACTCAGTTGCTTGGGCTAGAATTCTGTTGAGTCATCTTGGCTATAATCCACTTTCACCCCAACGCTGCTGAATGTAGGAAATCCGTCCATTCCTATGGACACCTTAGTCCTGGCTTATAACACCCCCTTACTTCGACTAGGAGCAAATGACCTGGGTGGTCTCATACAGAGGAGAACTATTTTCTCTTCTCTACTTAACAACCTATGATGGCTTCCCTTTGCCAGCAAAGTATAACATTTTTGTTTTGTTTTTTTGAGACAGGGTTTCTCTGTGTAGCTTTGGAGCCTGTCCCAGTACTTGCTCTGTAGCTCAGGCTGGCCTCAGACTCACAGAAACCTGACTGCCTCTGCCTCCCGAGTACTGGGATTAAAGGTGTGCTCAGAGAAGTTTAATGTTTCTATAAACAACTTGCCATCCCTGATTGATCAAACCAGCCTCATCACAAATCTCCCTCTAATGCTTAATATCCCTCATTGTTTGTGGTTTGTCTTTTAGCTATTCAAACTGTTTGTGTTCTTTCTGACTGAGGGTCTCAGCATCACAGATGGAGAAACCAGAGAGTACACCTGTGTTGGGAACCGGTCCGAATCTTGTTACTTCAGAGAGAAGGCTTTCCCTCTTCTCTTCCTTGGCCAGCTAAGGAGTCTTGATGCTGGTTTATCTGTTAAACATCTTCATTTTGCCAATTATCTCTCATCCTTAATCCAGCTAAAAGTCATCTTCTCTCCAAAGCCTGAAAGACCAACCTAGCTTGATAGCTTTGTTAACTCTCCCACTTCTCATTACTATGAATTGTCATACTAGACATGAGGGCACAAGCCAGGACTTTGGGAAGTGGAGGCAAGCAGGCCAAGGGTTCAAGGCCAGGTTGGGCTACACAGTGAGATCCTATCTCAAAGACAAAAAAAAAAGTGAATAAATAATAGAAGTCACCACCATTAGCTAGGCATAATGGCTAAAGCAGGATTGCTTGAGCCTAGTGGTTTAAATGCAACAATGACTGTCTCGTTTATGTGTGTGTATGAAAAGTGTGTGTATATATATACACACATATATAAAAGTATATATGGTGTATATACATATATATGAAAAGTAATTATAGCAGACTCAGTTTTGTTACAGTTGTTGAGCCCATGAGGACAGGTGCTAGGTCTGCCTTATTTGCAGCTTTTACCCAGTCACCCCAACATAGTTCCTAAAACCCAATAAGTTCTGAAAGAATAAATGCATATCTTGCAAACTTTTTGATTTGAAAAGAATGTCAGGGATAGGCTAGCCCTCCTCTCTTCTGGTTTGGGGTTCATCAGTGGTAGATATGAAGGTAGAGATAATTATGGTAGATGCTTAGATTAGCTGTTAGTACTGAGTATTAGTCAGGATTACGAATGCAGCTTTGGTGGAGGGGATTTGGTAGGGTCATGTTGAGGAAGTGACATTTTCTGTTTTAAGTAACCCAGGAAAACTGTAATCAACTTTGTGACTCTGGGAGGTGTCCTGGGCAAACTGGACCGTGTCATGTTGAGACTGGATGATCTTGCAAAAATCTCCAGTAGTGGTGAGGGAAAAACCACAGTGGTGAGGCTGAGTTCTAGTGTTTCCAAGTGCTAGCAGATAGGCAGCACTGATGGAGATCGAACACACACAGCAAAGCCCAGTATTTAAATCACTAACCTGCCTTTAATTGTCGGGTAACTGCTATTATTCCCAGTGGCAATTAGGTGCATATGTTAAGCAGTTCTCTGGATTGATGACCCTCTCACACATCCATACCCCTCATCCACATATGACTCTTTCACTTCATCAAGCCCAAACCATCACTGGGGTTGATTTCAGGAAACAAAGTAGACACTCAAAATTTCAGTTTCCTTTTTTCCATCCCAGGTGTAAGGCTGAGCCTGTTTTGCCTTCTACCCATGAATGGGGGTGGGTAGGGTAGCAAAGGTTCAACTTTTGGCAGAAATGCAAGACATGCCCAACTATTTTTTTTTCAGAATTTCAGCACCTGTTTTTCCATCTGATTCCCCACAACCACTTTCCAAGATGCATAAGGGATAGATATTTTTGGTTTAGTATTGTATTAATTCCTTGCTGTATGGTAGGACCTTTACATTCACCCACACATTTATTTCTTATAACAACACCCTAAAAATGGTTGTTTTGTATTTAGGAGAATACTGAGGTAGGAGTACTGAGGTATCTCAGTGTAATGTCTCTGGTAAGTTAGAGGCAGCTGTGTTCTTAGAGCTGAGGCCACCAGACCTCAGAAGCTGTGCTGTGGGACAAGAGGAAAGCGGCATTATTTTCTTTGTTCTTCTCCCTGTCCCTGTCTTCTCTAGTTGGGCAGTTGAACTTCTATTGGAAGTTCAAGCCTGGGTGGTTGCCCAACACTGCGGGGAGAGGGGAGCTCTTGATGATACACGGATGACTGGAAGCTCTCTGGAAAACTGCCGAGGACAGAGTGGGAAGGGGCTTGGCTAAATGCAGAGCTCAGAAGCTAGAGTGGGGATGGAGGCTTGAGCAGAACTCAGAGGTCCACTCCCCCGGTGGCTGTGAAACACGGGACTGCAGAGAAACGCAGCTCATCCATTCCCCCAGAACTTGCCATTTTATAACTGCTAGTCAAAGATGTAACAAAGGGCTAGTACATGGACTTTGATCCGAATAAAATAACCAGTTCCTGCTCGACGGAGTGACTTGGACACCTGCCACATGGGGAGGAATGCTTCTGAATGCTCCCCTGCAGGCTTATGAAGGAGGGTTGCTGGTGTTTTCAGGTTTGCTTGGTACCCCCATTACCACTCCTCAAGTGCCCTTATTTATGACCCCAGGATACAATCATTGCTCTGTGTTTTACGATTGAGGAATTCTAGTTCGGGATAGTCTAAGTAAATCTCCAAAGTCACCACCTGAGTATCATGGGAAAAGGTGCGTTGAAGACATGGAGCATACACAGGGGACCCGTGGTGCTCTTAGAGACATAGAGTTGATTGGTTCATGTTAGAGACAGCTCTGTAGCTCACAAAAGGGTCAAAGGTCATCTTCTCATTCTGGCTTTCTGTTCTCATGAGCCACTTTGCATTTATAGTTTTTCTAAATTTTATCACAATTAAATTCAAAATTAAGTTTGAGGGAGAAACATGGCACAGAATGGAAGGCCTCTTCCTTTTCACCTGATGTGGCCTTCCCATCCTTTAAAAATATGCTTCTTCCCTAGAGTGGAGCAACCTTTTTGCCCGGCTTCTACCCAGATCTACATAGAGCAATCACTTTGCCATCTAGATTCCAGGAACTTCTCTCAGTGGTCCTGCCCTCTTCGTCTTAGCAGCTAGGACCACAAATGAATAGAGATTCTCACTATCTACTGTCACCCTAGGTCTGGTACATGAGAACCAAGTAGATCTGGGAGAAGAGATAGCCGCTCTTCGAGAACAAAGGCTTTTAGCTCTCTTCCCAAACCCTCACCCACACATTATCTGTATGTCACCTCCTCAAATCATGTGTACTCTCACACCTGAGCCTTCATGCCAAACTTTGTGTGTGAGTGGGCTTGGGCTTCCAGAGAAAGACATTGTAGGTGACTTTGCTTAGCCAGTAGGAACTTATCTTCTTGAAGTTCTAGAGGCTCAGAAGTTCAAGATCAAGGTGCCTGCTAGGCAGTTTCATCCTGAGGCCTCTTCTCTTGCTTCAAGAGAGATCCTATCTCATGGTGTGCTCATAAAACCTCCTCTTTGGTTGGTCCTAAAATGTGATGAGGAAATGGAGCAAATGCTTCAGGGTTAGTTCTAAATCCACCAAGAAGACTCCACCCTCGTCATTCCATCTCACCATCTAACCTTGGTCATCCCCCAAAGGTCTTCAAATGTCATCACTCTGGGAGTCAAGCCTCCAGGATGGATTTGATTGGGGGTAGGAGTAGGGAGAAGAAGGACACAGACAATCAATCCCTAGCATCTAGGGAGAAATTTTTGCCAGTTTTCTGAAAGAGAAACCAAGGCATGTTGGGCTAAGTCTATAGGAGGGAGACCTAAGGATGGCAATGTCTATGTTGATGTGGTTCCCAGCCAGCTCTTCCCTCGACCCACCAGCCAAGAGCACAGAGCTACTATCTCTTAAAGCATTAAAGGGTGTAGAAGTTTTAAATTTTGTGCACAGATCTTTTGATATGCTTCCTTCAAAAGATGAAACCCGACCCCCATCACTTGGATATGGCCTATAGGTACCCCTTCCTAACAGGAAGAATGCGGCAGAACAGGGATGTGAAAGTTCCTGGATTAGGCCAGAAAAGATGCTGTACCTTCCTTCTTCTTAGTTCTCTTCCAGATCACTGGCTCTTAGGACGATATATCCTGTGCTGTGGACACTCGTGAAGGAGTCACAGCCGTGTGATGAGCTATATTAGACACGTGAACATTTCTTATGCTTCCGAAGAACCAGATATTCAAAGAGTAATTAGGAGAGAAATTAAAAGTACCTCAAGACAAATAAAATAAAGATACATAATTCTAAAATGTATATTATTACTTTTTTTTTTTGGATTTTTCAAGACAGGGTTTCTCTGTAGCTTCTTGGTTCCTGTCCTGGAACTAGCTCTTGTAGACCAGGCTGGCCTCGAACTCACAGAGATCCACCTGCCTCTGCCTCCTGAGTGCTGGGATTAAAGGCGTGCACCACCACCGCCCGGCTTATTTTATTGCTTTTTTATATAAGGTCACTCTACGTTGCCCAGGCTGGCCTTGAACACCTAGACCCAGGGACCCTCCTTCTTCAGCCACTTGAGCACGTGGGAATATTTGTGTATGCTATTTTATTGTTGTTTGTGAGGCAGGGTTTTTCAGTGTAGCCCAGGCTAGCTTCCACAAATTCTCAACTTCCTCATTTCAGTTTCTCAAATCTTAGGATTATAGGTGGACACCACCAGTTTGGCAAATATCTATGTCTTTTAATGAGGCAGAACAATATGGGAAAAAGAATTATTCAGTAACTTATATACAAAAGTAACATCTAGGACTCTGATATTGTCATTATGATCACAAACTCTGCCTTTAGTAGTTGGATGACCTAAAGTAGATGATATAACTTATCGGAATTTCATTTTTCATGTGCAAGAAATTGAGATGTTGTCTAGGTGTGGTGGCGCAAGCCTTTAATCCCAGCACTTGGGAGGCAGAGGCAGGTGGACAGACCTCTGTGAGTCTGAGGCCACCTGGTCTACATAGTGAGTTACAAGCTGGTCAGGGATTAACAGTGAGACTCTTTCAATGGAAAGAAAAGATAAATTGAGATATCAGCTTAATAATATCTTATAGCATACATGATAACAAATGAGTTAACACATGCCAAGTGTGTAGCCAAGTAGCCAGCAAATGGCTTCAATCGATGTGCACATTATTATTAATGTAAATATCAGGCACGAAGATATTGAGATAGATGCATACAGAGTTTAAGTAGCAAACACAGAGCCAAAGTGTTTCTAAAGACTAATTTATGATCAACACATGGTTAAGAATGCTGGATTAATAAAGTAATTAAAAAACCTTGAATTTCCAACATGACCATCGAATGTTGAATTATTGAACAGTTGCATAGCGGATGGAGCCATGAAAACGCACTCCATTTTTGGGGCCTAAAGGAAGTAGCAATCCTAAAAGCATATCGTATGCCTGATAAACTATGTGTGTGGTACTCATCAGATGTGCTATAGCTACTGTTGAGATCAGTTACGTGGATATTCAGGTGTGCTTCTGTTTCAAATGTCCTCTCTTCAATGGGACGCCGCCTCCTCCTAGTTAGCATGGGCTGGCTGCACTGAGTCCTAGTAGCTGGGCTCTTTCTGGCTAGGGACTCAGAACTTCTCTAGATCAGAATGAGAGCTTTGGTTACCTCTCTGCTCCTCTTCTGCAAGCCCCCATTTTTCTTTTTCCCCTCCCACTTAGATGTGGGTTTCTGCACGCATTCTTTGTATGCTCGTGAGTGGGCAGGCATGTGCAGGCCTGACATTGATGTCAGGGATCGTCCTCAATTTCTCTTCCACCTTTTCACTGAGGCAGAGTCTCAAACCCAGAGCTCTCTAAAGTGACCTGGCTTGCTATCCACCTCGCTCTGGGGATCCCGTCTCTGCCTTCCCAGGCCACCATGCCCTCTGGCATTTGTTTGGGTTCTAAAGATCTGAACTCCTGTTCTCACCCTTGCTCGGGTGAGCACTTTAACCACTGAGCCATCCCGGCTGCCCCAGCTCCTATTCTTAACCCCAACTTTTCATCTCAGAAATTCAGCTTTGATCCTTCCCACTTCCTTCCGATGGTTACTTTAACCGAAGTGAGTCAGGGTTTACTGAAAAAGTGACCTCAGCCTGTCAGATCCCACCCACCTTGTCCCAGGGCTGCCTGGCTGGCACGTGTGTGTGTGTGTGTGTGTGTGTGTGTGTGTGTGTGGTGTCAGGGTTACTCAGCCCATTATTTCTCCCCTTACCCTCCAAGTCACGAGACATTCAATAGGGCTTCCCCAGTCATGGTCCAGTCCGTTTGTTCTCCCCTCCCCCGTACCTCCGCCCCCAGAAGTCTGTCTAACATCTCCCTGGTGGCTTAGGGAGGGGGAAGAAAGAGTGACTGGTTGAATCCTTTGGGAACCTATTGAGTAGGTCAATTTACCTGTATTCTAATCTTTTGACTATATTCTACTCTCTTGCCTCTGACCTCAGCCCGAAGAAGAATCCTTGTTCTTGGACAGCTGAGGTAAGAGGAGCTGAGTTCAAAGCCACCCTGAATTTTAGTTGAGACCTTGTCTTGAAGCATCAAGGGTCTGGAGATTGAGTTCAGCCGCAGACATTTGCTTAGCATGCGATGGGCCTCAGATTTAGGTCACCAGCACTATGGGAGGCGGCCTCGGCAAGGGTTTTAAAATTGTGATTGCCAGTAGTAACCAAAGCTGTGGAGAGGGACTATCTTCCAGTTCCAGGAGCTAGCTATGACTTTCTGTTAGTCCCCAGAGTGCCCCCAGACAAATCTAAATTCACCTCGCCCCAGGATCTCTGGAGCTTGAAGGAATACACACATTGCGCCTCTCTTGCTTAGCATTGGGTTTGCGTGTGCAGAATCCCTTCCCCCAGCTTGGGAAGCTGGCATGCCCTTTAAGGGGTCCAGGGTGTATCTTAAAGGATTGAGCTTGAAGATCTCAGTGCCTTATGCTCAAGCTTTGAAAGTGAAGTGAGATTTTCCTCTGATGGAATCTGCGCTCCACCCCTTCCTGGAGAGGTTGCCGGCATCCTTCCTTTGGAATAAAAGATTTCTTCACCCCTCCACCCCTCTGGAGCTTCGAGGGAAACTTCTTTTAATCAGACAGGACTCAGTAGACAGCGCAACATGATGTGACTAAGATCCATTTATTTAAAATTAGAATCTGCTATAAAAACAGACAAACGGTACACCATTCCCAGAGGAATTGAATTATTTCTAGTTAACAATGAGTTCTATTAGAACTAATTTTAGGCGGTTATAAATAAGCTGGCCACAGCTTTCAAGAATGAAATGGTTGGAGAATGAGGTCAGGGGATTCCCTCTGAGCTCTTGGAAGGGTAACCATCAAAGGGGTCCCTAGTTTCTTTTCCTAAGTCCTGTAAGAGTCTTCATGACTCCTGCAGGAGCCCTGAACTCAGTAAGAAACTAGAGGGTATCACAGCAAATAATGCCAGCGGCTATAAAGTGTGGCCAGTCCTAGAACGGAAGCTTCCGTTGGCTTCCCAAAGAAGACCCCCCCCCCTCTTTATATAACATACTTTCCCTTAGAACACTCAAGTACTACAAAGTGCCCCTGTGGAAACAGCTTAAACATAGGTAAAAATAATAAATATTTTGCAATTTATAATTATAATATTTGGCTTCTTTCTAAATAGTTCACAGAGAAGCTCACGGTGAATAAATAGAATGGGAGCTGAGGTATCAGAGGTAGTAAATACTTTGGAGAGAGGTACAATGAGGTTTTCCAAGGAGTTGTGTCTGCTGGCTAAGATCTAGAGAGCTCTGTTTCAGCCCTGGTAGCCCGTAGACTCAGCACACATGTTCTGGTGTTTTAGCTTTTCATCTTGATGGTCATGTATGCTTCTATGCAGTTGATGAAGATGTCAAATTCATTCATGGCCTTGTAGACACCTTTCTCTTGGAGCTGCATAGGGAGAGAAAACACCTGGTGAAGACTTAGTGGAGGGCTGAGGAGAACCTTGCACTCGGCTGGGCAGGACCCTGAACACAGAAGGCTCCCTGCTCTCTTGTGTTGGAACCTGAAGGACCTTGGGGACTCAAGGATTTGTCCTGCTGCCTTGGGACTGGGCTGTGCCTTCCCCTGCACTGTCTCCCAGCCAGTAGTCAGGCAAAGTTGTTAGAGGAAGCAGTTTGGGAGCAGGATAGTTTCAGAGAAAGACAAGGAATTTTTTTTTTTTTTAAAATGCTTTGGGCTTTTAGGCCTACTGTCAAGGGATTCATGCCACTGATGTTGGAACCCTGCCAGGTGCCTCTGCTTAGCCCACGAAGATGATGTAGGCCACACGGCTTCTGGGAAGTCGGGTTTAATGGGTTCACAGGCGGTTGGAAGTGTGAAACCTCATTTTGTTCACCAGATGGAAAGTGCACAGGGACAAATGAGAATTCTGCTTCCTGCTCATTCTGATTTTTGGGGCGTTCAGCCTGAGCCCCAGAGATGTGCCTGTGTGCATTAATTCATGTCTGCTTTCTGCACTTGTGGGTTCCGCCCATTTCCCAACAAGGTACTTTCTGTACTTTCTGTTTCCTTTGTCACTCTCCCCAGCACCTAGGGCTCCGTGCTCATAGGTTGTCTGGTCAGTCTAAGCTGAGAGCCTGCAAGGGGGAGGCAGTCATTTAGAAACTGCTAGAGACGCTTTGCAGAAAACAAATGTGACCGAGGTGGTGGTTCCTAACTGGCAGAGGAGGTCACACGATTTGCTGGGTTCCCACACTCCAGGTGCAGATTTCGGTCCCTCCCCGCTTCTGCCCTTTGGTGAGTGGACAGGGGTCACGTTGCACACACCCTCTTTGCAACTCCACCCCCCCAAGCTTACCTTATTAAAATCATTCTTCACCTGTTCCACAGCCTTGCTTTTGTTTTCACAGGGGAGAAATCGATGCTGTAGAAGAAAAAGAGTGTGTTAATCATTCTAGTTCCAATGTCCATGGCTTTGGGGGGCGGGGGACAACCTTGTTGTGTGATGAAGGGGCCAGATTCATCTCTCAGCTGCCAGGGAGAACTGAGCCCTGTTTGGTCCTTATCTATCACACTAGAGGCAGAGGAGAACAGCCCAGGAAGATGCAATGTATGTCTTTGGAATCACTAAGATGTTTGCAAAGCATGGATCTGAGCTCAGGTCTTTGTCTCTCAAAACCCCAAAACATCTATCGTGTTTCACAGGCCTCTTCTTGTCTACCTCCAATCTCAACTGCCATGTGCTATAGGTATCTGAGAGTGGAGATAAAGTCTCAGCTACTGGGGCCAAATCCTCGGCTTAGAACTATTGCACAAATAGACTCAGACTGCTTTCCCATTGTCAGTGAGAGAAGAAAGCAGCCCACCAGCAGCCAAGGCATCACTTCAGTCAGGGATAGAGATGCTCTGGGTCTATTAGTCATGGATCCTGGTTTAGGGACAGTGGAGCCTCTGGCCCTTGGGAAATGCCAGGGAGAGTCCTGTCAACCCAGTGTGTTGCTGAATTTGCTTTCCAAAAGAAGAGAGGAAGAGGTGATTGTCTTCTTCTGCTTGGGAGCCTTAGTTGCCAGCCTGGGGCTCAAGTCCAAGAGATGAGGGAGCTGTAACTGAAGCCCTGGCCTTCCCATGAAGAGAGAGAGAGGAGTAGCTAATAGCCCACAATGACTCACAAATAACAGGAAGGCTGTACGCAAATCTTCACGTGTGAGCGCCTCAAGGCCACCCCCACTCTTGCTCAGAGACAGACTAGCCCAGAGCTCTGACTAGAGGCGCCTGTGTCGGTTTACCTAGTCCCCAGCCGAGTCTGTGTGTGGCCTGACTGAGCTGTGGAAGGTTGTGTTTGTGGGGTGGCTGCAAGGGAAAGGACTGGTCTGCTACTCACACAGCGCTGCAGCTGCCTCCTGAGGGTCTTCAGCTTCTCTCCCAGGGAGTTCAAATGCTCCTTGATTTCTGGGCCATGGTTCTCTGCCTGGGGCATCACCTCTACCAGGTAAAACTGGATCATTTCTGACAAGGTTTGGCAACCCAAGTAACCCTAGAGGCAGGAATCAAAGGTTGGGGCTTACTGAAATGATGGCCTTGTTGCAACTAAACTTGATGGACAGTTTTGTCCCTAGGGAACTCTCCCCGCTGCACCCCTCTCTCTCTCTAGTTACATTCCCTCCCTTTACCACAGAATGAGGTCTCCATAACCCTTGACTGCCGGCAATATGCTGACTTAAGGGCTTCCCACTTCTCCTTTCGAAAGCTCCGGCCTCAGACCCAGCTCCCGCTGTCTCAAAACAGCGCCTCCCTTCCCTAACCACGCCATTGCTTCCCAGCACCCACGCAACTCATACCTTAAAGTCCTGCAGTAAGGAATCGGTGAGCAGTATGTTGTCCAGCTGGTCCTTCTTTTGCTGCAAGAATAGAAGGAGCGTGAATGCAAGGGCTAAGGCGAACACCTGACATGCATGGCCTCCATTAGTAGAGGTTTGAATTAGTAATCCATGTAGCCCTGGCAAATATTGAAAGGGGAGTTGTAAAAGCAGGATTTGATGGTGCTAGAGCCTGGAGTCAAATCAAAGTCCTCCCTCTTAGGACTGCATGATTTAAAAGACTTAGACAGGGAGAAGTCTGACCCAGGCCTGCTCTTCTTCAGAGGAGCCACATCAGGTTCCAGGAGCACCTGTGGAACCCTTCCTTTCTGGAGTCCCTTATGGAGAGAGAGTCTCTTAGCTGCGTGCCTCTGCCTTCTCTGGAAGAGGAATCCTCCTATAATGCAAGTTCTCCATGCCTGGTGCTGTCCCAGATCTGAAGACTAAGCAGAGGCAGCATGTGCTTCCGACCACGGACTTTTGTCCCAGTCAACAAAATATGAAGCTTCCTTGGAAATTCATCAGAAAGTTCTTAGGCATGGGAGAGACATGCATTTGCCTTCTCGGTGGCTTTTTCTGTGTGCCTGGGTTTAGTTTAATCCATAACCCACGGCTTAGCCTCGGACTCTCTGGGTCTAAGTCTAAGGGGGAATAGATGTTGGGGCTAGAGGGGGAGCAGGAGGTGGGAGCGGGAAGAGGAGGAGCAGGCAGATTTCTAACAGTTCCATCGGAATGTGTACTTCAGGCCATCCCAGGAAGAAAGGCCAGGCATTATACTCACAAAGAAAGTCTTCACCTGGCTGAAGGCTGTTCGCAGCTCTCGGAGCATGTGGGTCTGACTGACGGGGAAGTGGGTGCAGTTATTCCCATCCCGGGTGTGCTGGCCTCTGCTGGCCCCCATTCCAGCCAGTAAGAGCAGGCAGCAGAGCAGGGCTGAGCCAGGCATGGTGCAACTCTGTCTTCTGCAAGGCTGCCTTGCGGCTCTGGTACTGCAAGAGCAAGCCCCTAAAGTGTCCCCTTCTACTCCCGTGTCCCTCTTTTATACTGAAGGTCAGGGGCCTCTCCATTTAGAAATTTCCTGGCAAAGATTATTCAAGCTCCTCCTCCCTTTTCTAAATCATGCAGTTATCAAGCTCCTCCTCCCTCTTCTAGGCCATGCAATTAATTTTTTTCTTTTTTTTTTTTTTTTAAAATTTCTGCATTGTAAGCAAAAGAACTGTTAAATGAACTTCTGCTTATAGCTATATTTAGATGGGCTACCTCGCTTTTAAAAAGTGGTGTTTTTTTTTTTTTTTTTTTTTTCTTCTCAATACAAAAAGTCTCGCTTCCTGGGGCCAGTCAGCTGTTCTATGTTCGCACTACAACTGTGAGTTCCATTCACGCACTCTTTGGTCACAATGACGTGGATAAATGGGCTATTTTAGAACATATTAGGATTGAGAAATAATTGGTTCCCCCAATCAACCTGGGGTGAAGAGCCGCTACTTCTTGCTGAGTAGGAATTCACCTTAGCATGCGGTTTCCTCAAGGAAACACTCATCTGTCACTCATCCCTAGAACTCACTCTCTTCTGCTTTTTCTGTCTCCTGTTCAAGATTCTCCCTTGAAGTGGTGTGTGTGTGTGTGTGTGTGTGTGTGTGTGGTGGGACAGCTGGTCAGAGTCCAGTTCCGGAACCTCCTCTGGCTCTTGCTTCATTGAGAGTCTCAGGTTCTAGCATGGGAAGTTAGGGCAAGGAGCTCAGACTTCTGGGGGGCTTGCCTCGCCTGTCAGGTAGCCCTCCCCATGGACCTGTTTTACAGTGTCCCAGGCTAGGAGATGTGTATCCTGTCCAACTACCTATCATTGCTGAAGGGCAGAGGTGGTGACATTAGTACAGATACCTGGGAAGTCTCTGGGAATCCTTTGGTTATGCCCAGATATTCCCTTCAGCAGGGCCTTCTAACTGAGTTTCCGTGGAAAGAACACTGGCCTGGAGTCCTCCTTTGCTTTTTCACTCTGTGCCCCAGGCAAGTCACTTGTCCTAATACCTGTTTTCTGCTTGACCCAAAGGTACATGTCCGCTTGGCTAGGGAGCTTTTTGCTTAAATAATGGTAGACCCACGTGGAGGGTACTCCCCAGGGTTCTCCTATCTCCTTCTCTTCCTCCTTCAATCCAGAGACTTTCTGTTGGCGCAGGGTTCCAAATCTGCCCCATTGGAGAGGGTTACTACGGCAGAGCTAGTGGGCCAGTCTTGCCTGATGTAGTGCCTGGTGGACCGGGATCAAGGGCCTGGCCTCTCCTCCCAACACTCTGGGAAGTGCCAGTGCAGAAACTTGCTAACTGTGGAGGGAAGAAGAATCTTCCAGAAGCTGAAATGGAGTTGACTCAAGAGCTGCCGCTCCTGTGTATTACAGGCTGAGTTCTACCAACCATAGGCGCAGAGCAAGGGCCAGGCAGGCCTCCATTCCTTTCACTTTCTCCTTCCCCTTTGACTCCTGGGTTCACTGGGATGTCTGTTTCTGCACGAGGAAGCAACCCTCACTCTGAGCTGCATGTTTTAGGTGTAGACACAGTGCTGTCGACCCAGGTAAGCCAGGGGACCTGAATCCCAGGTGGGGCGTGAGGTTCTCTTTGACTCAGACGGCATGGACCCTCACGACCCTTCCTCCCAGCTGTGTCCTGTACTTATTCCACTGGGACAGCCACCATCCTCTGCTGCCATCCTGCACGTTCTTTGTCTTCCCCAGCACTTGGTGTGTCTACGGAGGCAACAGCTGTCCTTGGGACTGGCACTGGACAGCTCTGATTCAGGGCTAGAGGCTGAAACACCAGGAAGCAGAGGTCCAATTCCAGGGGAGAGGAGGCAACTCTTACATCTTATAGTTGTTTCTTCTAGAATCTTCTTTTACCTATGCACATCAAACTATTTCATAATACTTTAACTTAGAACACAAATATATTAGCATGTACTTAATTATAGTATATAGTCTATGCATCATGTTTATATTATGCATAGACTATATACTATAATTAAGTACATGCTAATATATCTTAATAGTGTCTGAGCATATACTATTAATATAATATAATTAGTAACATATGCTATATGTTACTATATTAATATGTCACATGTGTTTACAATCCACAGTCTCATGGTGACAGGAAGAAAAGAGATATATGAAAGTTATGTATATTTCTTGTTAATACATATTCAACTAAACGGGGTTTGGGTTAGGACCTGCATTCTTTATTCATTCTGAAATACATAGCCAGTAATCCTCAGCCATTTGTCAAGTAGTTGGCCCTTCCTTTCCCCACTGATTTCAAATTGTTGCTCACTCTCTCCTCGACATTTCAGATTCTAAACGGTCCTCAGTAACCTCAGGTAAACGCCTCAATGCAAGTCTGTCTTTAGCCAAGGAGGGACCATGCCCAGCGCGTCTGTCTCAAGTCTGGGAGGACAACTGCTCCACTGAGAAGCCTTTGGCGCACGCTGGGAAAAGCCCCAAAGCCACAGCTCCATCTAAGACATAAATGCCAAGGATTGCACGGCAGAAGGGTTGAACTTGGGTTTCAGGACAAGGGAAGTGCCCACGAGGGGGAAGTGAGAGCGGATGCCTGGGGAGAGAATGGCACAGACTCAGCCTCTGAGCTGTTTAGATCTGTTAATTCAGAAAGGCATAACCGTTAAACATCAATCCGTGCATTCCTTGGGAACAAATGGCCTGAGTAAGTCCTGAACCTAGGGAAGTTGAATTTAAATAAATTTTCCCCTGGGAGATCTGACAGAGACAGTGGGAGTGGGGTGTGGAGGGCTATGTCTCCTCTATTGCCCTTGTTCCAAAATATCCCCTATTTCTAAATGTCAGCTGCCAATGAAAGTTTGCAAAGCACGGCTTAAAAAGAAAGTGTTTGTCTGTCTGTCTGACTAGGTTTGCCTCTCTAGCTGAGGAACGCTTCGGATGCACCATCTTCATCTTAACTTCCAGAGCTCCAGGACGGCATGTTCAGCTTGAGATCTGATTTTTTTTTCAGAATTCTCACCAAATAAACACGGAGGCTGTCAGTCTCTTGCTAGTATTTCACTCACACATCTCCAGGCCCTTTGCTGTGTTGTGTCTCCTTACCATTCTTCATTGCAAGATGTCAAGATGCCGAGGAGTGGTAAAGTCCAAGTTCAGGGGCTCTACTTGGTAAATCTCACATCTTAGCTGCAGTGGGATCTGGGCAGAAAAGAATTGTGTGCACACAGGTGCGCACGAGTAGATTTTAGAGAGTCTATGTACAGTGTCCAGGACCTTATGAGGAATCCAGTCATGCCCAGCAAAAATGGCATCTCTCTTGCTATAGTTGCCCCATGCCTTTCTGCAATTCTAGAGAACAGTCTGGGAGCCCTGTGTGTGCACTGGAGCTCCCAGGGAGAGGCTGAGGGACCCGGGTGGCTGGACTCAGGGATCAGATTGCCTGGCAACAGAGTCACCGTGGAGCACAAGTGTGTGATACAGGTAGAGAGAGTGGGGTTGCTTGAACCTGATCAAAAGTCTTTTAAGATCTTGATCTTATTTGCTATTAGTGGTTGACTTTTTTTGGGTGGGGCACAGGGAGAGATCAGGGAGATGTCTCAGCCCCAAAGAGTGTGTGCTGCTCTTTCTGAGGACTAGAGTTTGGGGCCCAGTTGCCAGCCACAACTGCCTGCAAGCAACTCCAGCCCTAGGGGATCTAATCGACTTTTCAGGTCTATGTGAGCATCCTTATCCATGTGGGGATAGCCACTCATATGAATATATAACACACACACAGAGTTAAATAAATAATAAAATCTTCAAAAAACTCTTTAAAAGGCTGATAATGGGAGTTTCATTTCTTCTTATCTAGTTTGTAAAATAGTTTCGCTTTAATTTTAAGTGAAACTATCTTAAGTGTTTTACATTTCTAGTGTTTCCCGAATAACCTTCGTTAGTGACCTGGACAGAGTTTCCCCAGTGGTTTCAGGGCATCCGACTCCCCTTGTAACACACATACACAGTGTGACTATGTAGGAGCCCAGGGGACGGGTCTCCCGCCAGTGGCTTCCTCAAAACAACCCCTTTGACTTTGGTCTTGTGTTCTTTAAAAATATTTTGGAATGAAGACCTGGAGGGTCAGAAATTTAGGAGGAGCCCAAGTTAAGGGTAGCCTCAGGGCAAATCAAGCCAGGGTTATGCAAACGGCTTGGATGCCCCGAGAACTGTGGCCGGCAGATGTTGCAAAGCACGGCGGAAGGGCAGAGCACTGGACAGCCAACATGGAATTTCCCTTTGTGAAACTCTGGTGCTACATAAAGCAACTTGTTTGCTTTACTCAGGGACCAACACCTTGTTCTCCAACGCCTCACGTTTGTCTCATCAGAGGTATCAGGTCGTATTTCCAGCTACTCAAAGGTGACAACCATTTGGGCAGTCTCTGTGATCATTCAGGATAACTCCAGGCACCAGGAGCCTCTCTCAGCTGCAGAATCTCAGCTCCTGAAATTCTTAGTGACTGATCAGCAGGGAGCCCTGTTTCTTCATTTTGAACTGGGCCCTCAATTTATATAGTCCATTGTTCTCAACCTCCATAATGCAGCACCCCTTTAGTACAGTTCCTTATATTGTGGTGAGCCCCAACCATAAAATTATTTTCATTGCTTCTTCATAACTGTAATTTTGCTACTGTTATGAATTGTAATGTAAATATCTGTTTTCTGGAGGTCTTAGGCGATCCCTGTGAAAAGGTGGCTTGATTTCCAAAGGGGATGCAATTCACAGGTTGAGAACCTCTGATGTAGTATCTTAATTAAAGTTTCTTTCTGTTACGTCATTGTTGGCTGGCACCATAGACAGATCCACCAACCACCTCAAAGATACTTTGTTCGTTCCTCTCTCCCCTCCACCAATCTATGTCCGACTGATAACTAAGTCCTCTGGATTTTTCTTCATTTGTTCGTGTCTCTTGATCTCTAATTCAGAGTGATCATTTGTGGACACCAAGAAGACTAGGACTCTTCCCCAGTGGCTCCCAGCTTTTCTTCTTTTGGTAAAATAAAGACTGGCCTGAAGCTCACAATGTGAAGTAGTTGGCTTTGAACTTATGATGCTACCCATTCCTCTACCTCCCAGAACTCATCTTATGCTTTTAAAAAGATTGGTTTTATTTCTAATTATGTGTATATGTGTGTGGGGATGTGTACATGTGAACGTGAATGCCCATGGGATCCAGAAGAGGGTGCTGGTGCTAGAGTTCCAGGTGGTTGTGAGCCTACTGATGTAGGTGCAAACTCGGGTCCTTTGTTAAAATTATTTGTACTTAACCACTGAGCCATCTCTCTAGGCCCAAGATTCACATTCTTAACACTTATAGAAACTTATTTACCCCTGACCCCGTCCATTGGTCTGCTTTCAATTTCCTACCTTCCTCTGTAATCTAGCCTCTTGGGGTTTTGCTCATTGTTTTCTTTCAAATGATCCATACTTTCTCTACCACAGGCCTTTGAATAATTTGTTCTTCGCGCTCTCCCTCTTTCTCCCTGCTGAGTTCTTTCAGCTTAGATTCACTTCTTTATCTGATTTTTCTTTTTCTTCCCAGGCCAGGCCAGATCCTCTGGGGATCTTGGACTTCAAGGATCTTGTGCTATTTCTGTCTCTGATTCATGTCAGTCACTGTGCACGTGATGATAAGATTGTTCGCTCCCCACCTCATTACTGTAATCAGCACAGCTCGGGGCTCATGTCTGTATTGAATAATCGTTATTTGTCCATCGCACAGCTCTGGACACATGGAAAGCTGTGGCGGTTGACAACAGGACTGTTGCACAGACAAACTTACAGCAGTTGTAATAGCGCACACAAGACCTGAACAAATTCAAGCCAGACAAAATCCCAACATGGAGATGGGGGTGTGTGTGAAGATGGGCATGAAGCCCCACCCCTGGGTAAGGACCTATTGGCAATGGATAGCTGTTGAGTGAGGGACAATTAGTTTTCTTTAAAGGTGTAACCCCTGGTAGATCAACTGGTCTTCGGGGCAGGCCCCATACACAGGATTATTTGGGTAGCACAGATGGGACTCAACAGGTTTACAGAAAGAGAAAAAACCTGGAGTTGAGTGGATAGGGAGGTAGGGATGGATCTGGGAGGAGTCAGAGGGATGGCAATACGTAAATGTATTTCATGAGATTCTCAAAGAATGAACTCAAACATTTCTCAAATATTTGGTGGTTGATTGGATGACTTCTTGAAAATATGTTCAAGTTGGTCTCAAACTCCTGAGCTGCTAGAATTATGGGTGTGCTCCTCTACATCTAGCATGGCTTCCTAGAATTTTGTACCTCCAAGTGGTTCCATGTCTGTTGCTATTCCATTTTGTATAAAGTAGAGGATGGGTTCATTTGGAGAAATAGCTATAACTACAAATGGCATGTCTAGTTCCATGATTACCTTTCAGTTAAAAAAAAAAAAGAAAAAGTTGACCTGCCTACACACCAGCCTCTTCCAGAGGGGTATTAACCCAACCTTCCCTGATTGCTGGAATGCAAACAGTGCCTCGTAAGGAGGAGGTCAGAAAAGAGGGTGGGTTAGGCATTTTACAATCCATACTTCTTCATTCTCACACGGGTAGAAATGATACCACAGGGGAAGGAAATGATACTCCCAGGCGCTACCAAGGTTAACTCCAAAGGTGGGATCTAAGCCCAATCCTCGTTTGTTTATTAGTAGCTAATTCTTGATTAAGTAGTAAGTGAGTTCTTAGGGCCCACCAACATCTGAGACATTATTCTGGGATTTGTGCAGTGCGTGGGTTTTTGTGGTAATGAGGAGAAACTAAAGGTCTGAAATTAGGTTTTCTCTCACTGAGCGCTGACTCTTCTGCACTCGTTACACCCAGCCTCGCGCTTAGGAACTGGCCTTGTGGTGGGGGTGCTGAGTTATCTTTACCTCAGGGCAATGGTCAGGCCTTGACTGAGGAACACGAAAGCATGGCATCTGTTTTCTCACTGTAGCACCTCAACACATCATCTCCTTCCAGAAACTCGAAATCATCCTGGTTCTTGGATCAGGAGCTTCAAGCCGAGATCTTTGCTATTCTGGAAACTTCTTCCTCCCTCTGGGAGTCGGAGGATTGTCAGAGCCAGTTGTCAAAGCTACATTGAAGATCTAGAATTTCATGGTCATTCTCCTCCCCCTGCCCCCCTGCTGTCTATGCCCTTTGGCAGAGATTAGTTGGCACCAAAGGTTCCGATGTGTATTTTCCCTGCCAAAACCCCCGGTCAGCACAAGACCAGGCCCTTTAGTTTCTACTAGTGTGTGCTCCTGCCCCTCTCTGGAAGTGCCATTCTGTAAGAGAAAGAAACCTTTTCCTGGGGGCAGCTTTTGCGTGTTCACCTGTGTTTCCTTCTCGCCATCCTGGCCCCCAGTGCTTTGAGGTTGCAGTTTCGTTGTGAGTCAAGCATGCTGAGAGCAGTGGAAACCAGAGAGGCCTTCACGGAGTGGCAGGACATGATGCTGCCTTTTCCTCAAGAGCATGGCCAGGGTGGCGAGTGGGGTGTGGGAGGGAGGTGGCGGGTTTCTCGGATTGACTGTGTCAGGGAGAAATTACTGGAAAACCCTCGAGAGCACCACATCTATTCCGAATGGCAGACACTTTCTTAAAAAATAATTTATACACGGTAGAGTTTGGTGGAGCCTACGTGTCATCTTAACACTCGGGAATCGGAGGCAGGAAATTCACTAGTTAAGACAAATCTGGACTACAGACTGAGACCCTGTTTTAACAAACAGTCTCCAGCTACGAAACAAGCAGCTAACCCACCAAATAAGAAAGGACGAAATGGCTCACACTGTGCTGGAAGTGTCACACCCACGACACTTTACTATCTGCTGAGAAGCAGGCCTGGTCCAGATCAAAGCCCTTTGGTGTGATTGGCTCAGGGTCGAAGATTCAGATGACAGAGTTTCTTCACAAAGGTGATTTGGGGATCATCCAGGGTGCTTCTGACAATGTACAAGGAGGCTAATTTGAGAGCTGGCTCAGTTTTGGTGGGGCTGCCTGAAGCTGTAGGCTTTGAGACATTAAGGTTCCCCAACCCTTCTATCATATCCCATTGAGAAAAGGAAACAAAACAACATTGCCGTACGGGCCAGCGCTGGAAACAGGCTGTTTGACAGTGCGGCTGAATCTCCCCCCATGTAGCCAGAGCTGGAAACAGGCTGTTTGACAGTGCGGCTGGAAGCAGGCTGTTTGACAGTGCGGCTGGAAGCAGGCTGTTTGACAGTGCAGCTGAATCTCCCCCCATGTAGCCAGTGCTGGAAACAGGCTGTTTGACAGTGTGGCTGAATCTCCCACCACATAGGATTTATGCCAGTTTTCATAGGTCCACAAAGGAAGCACCACAGAGCAGGTGGGCTGGAAATTCACAAAATAGAAGCAGACAGACAGCATACAAGAAGACCCTGGCTGCCACCAACATAGAAATGCTTTATTTCTATAGACTTGAATGGCAATCTTTCTGGTCTTTCCTTATACTTAATGTGACACAGAGTGATCACCAGCTTCTCGAGAATCAGGGTCAAGTGCAGGGGTGGGAAAGAAGCATGGAAAAGAAACAGCAACAACTGATTCAGAGTCAGGAAATGTCAATGGCCGCAGAGCACACAGGGTTGGACAGGAAGCTGGGATGGTGAGTGGGAGCCCTGGCTGAGCAGAGCGGAGGGTAGGTGGGATTCAATGAGGGACGGAGAGGCCCTCAGACAGGTGAAGTTGTGGGAGCCTTTCCAAGTGGGTTATCAGGGAGAGAGTACAGAGCAAAAGGGGATGCCAACATGGTCTGTTTCAATGTCACCTAAGCTAGTTAGAGGAAGAGAGTCTCCTGTGCACATCTCTTGGAACCCAACTCCCGAGAACCTAGCTGAGACTGGGCTGTAATCCAGTTACAGTACAGACTAAGAGCAACCAGCTTTTCTAAGGAGTTTTCAAGGAGATGTTGCTCTAGGTCTTAAAAGAGTAACCTTGTGGTACGGTTGAGCATCCTTTGGGTATATGCTCAACAGCGGTATTGCTGGGTCTTGAGGAAGGTTGTTTCTTAATTTTCTGAGAAATTGCCATACTGATATCCAGAACAGCTGTAAAAGCTTGCACTCCCACCAGCAATGGAGGAGTGTTCCCTTTACCTCACATCCTCTCCAGCGTAAGCTGTCATCAGTGTTTTTGATCTTGGCCATTCTTCCAGGTGTAAGATGGAATCACAGAGTTGTTTTGATTTGCATTTCTCTGATGTCTAAGGATGTTGAGAATTTTCATAAGTGTCTTTCAGTCCTTTGAGATTCCTCTGTTGAGAGTTCTTTGTTTAGGTCTGTACCCATTTTTTTTTATTGGATTATTTGTTCTTTTGTTGACCAGTTTCTTGAGTTCTTTGTATATTTTGGAGATCAGTCCTCTGACTGATGTGGGATTGGTGAAGATCTTTTCCCAATCTGTAGGCTGTCATTTTGTTTGACATGTGCTCAACTATGTTCATAGCAGCATTGTTTGTAATAGCCGGAACCTGGAAACAACCTAGATGCCCCTCAACCAAAGAATGGATAAGGAAATGTGGTACATTTATGGAATACTACACAGCAGTAAAAATTAATGACATCTTGAAATTTGCAGGCAAATGGATGAATCTAGAAAAAAACCACATTGAGTAAGGTAACCCAGACCCAGAAAGACAAACATAATAGACAAATATAATCAAAAATAGTATTCACTCATAAGTGACTTTTAGACATAAAGCAAAGAAAAACCAGCCTACAGTACACAACCCTAGAAAACCTAGACAACAGAGAGGACCCTAAGAGAGACATACACAGATCTACATAGGAGATGAAAAAGACAAGATTTTCTAAGTAAATCGGGAGTATGGGGGTCATGGGAGAGGGTAGAAGGGGAGAAAGGGGAGTGGGGAAATATATATAGCTCAATAAAAACAATAAATATTTGTGGAAAAGCCCCAAATGACTCTGTCCGCAGCATATGAACACTTGCCTGGTCTGAAGGGTCTCCAGGTGCTAACCTGTGTGTTATGGGGCAGTGGTAATGGAGATCTTGGGGCTGGGCAGGTGGAAGAGCAAAAAAATGGTAATATTTGTAGAGGTTGTCATGTACAAGCTGGCCTCCTCGTATCTCTGCCGCTGGAATCAAGACCCCTAATATATTTCTTCCAAGCAAACTTTATTGTATCTGCAATGTGAGAAAATGATAAGACCACCCTTGGCACAGAGAGAGGACTCTACAGCTGGCCCTGATGGCCTATGGCCTATGTTTTACGACTGGAACTACACAGTGATCATCAGAATGGCTATGGCAGTTGGTACTACCTCAACTGGGCTTTCCCATCTCAGCCCCCTGAAATGGCTCTGAACACCTCAAGGCTGAGGAAGAGGTAATCTGCCACCAGCTGAGACCTGTCTGTGGGTGCGGATGCTGGTAGAGACTAACCAGGTAGTGTCTTTTGGTAGAGGCCCATAATGGGTGGTGGGACTTCTGCTCATGATGACAATGGCTGAAACTTCTGTTTCATTTCATGTGAAGTCAGAAGACTTTAGAGTAAACCTGTGGGGGCTGGGTAGGAGATGCTGGTGCCTGTCAGACCACACAGAGTCAGAGTTTGTTCTCATGGCTATAGTGGTGGGAAAAATGGAGTTTCGGGGTACAGGGCTTGGGTAACCATGATCTGAGTCAGAGAAAGGATGTGAGGGATGCTGAGCACTTCGCACTGACCCCACCATGGTCCTCTGCACTTTCCACCTCAGCTGAGCCAAAGGCCACGTGCAACTTCAGCTGCAGCTGGTCCTTATTACTGTTAAGTTTTTTTGAGGTTAACCAGCTAACCCTGCATACACGGTCCCTTCCAGCTCCTGGGCCACGAGGGAAGAGAATGAATTCTTCAGTCATTTTAGATTGCTGAGTAGCACAAGCCAGGCCCATCTTTTCAGGGTACTGATTTTATCACCAGATTCCCACTCTTAGTGCCTAGTGCCTTCAGAGACCAGCTCAGCCGTTCAGGTCGGGACCATACCTGGATGCTTTGTAGTCTTTTTTTCTTATAGGTTCTTCGTGCAGCCCTCTGCGCAAGATCAGAAAGTTCCTGCTGCTGCTGGAGGGATTCGTGGGTCTCCAAGCATGGCCTCATTGGTCAGCAATGGCCTCCCCACTCACTTCTGTCCTTCCACCCCCCTGACTGCCTTATCTTCCATGAGATTTTCTTCAATAACTTGATCTCACTGGAATTCCATTAAAAAACAAATCCTTGGCTCTGCTCTTGTCGACGGTGAGGAGACCAACTTTGCTCCACCATGCTTGTGCTGCCGTGACATTCTCCTTCATCCGAGGCACAAAGCAGCAGAGCTGCCTGGCTCTGACTGTGGACGCGTATTCCCACCTTGTAAGTCACATTCCTCAGGTATTGGTCGGAGGGATGAAAAGTTGGTCTATCACGGTGGAATTGAGAAGGATGAGATGGACAGCGGGTACCCTCAAACAGGGAAACAGCAGGCTTGGCTCATTCTTTCTTCCGAAAGACCAACAGACACAGGCACACATGCATATATAAATGCACAAAGAACCTTTAGGGCTGCAGCCCCACTGGTGAGTCAACACCAACAAAAAGAGTATTTCTGGACATCTCATTAGCCTAAGAACCTCTGTGGCTCTGTGGGTTGCTTTTTTTAAAGAAATGTCACACTCATTTGCAATCGGGAAAGGTCAGCTACACTGAAAAGTCATATAAATTCCTGTATCAAGAATTATTTTAAATTTACTTATCTGTCTCTGTGTGGGTATGAGCTTGTGAGTGCTGGCTTCCGGGGAGTCCAGAAGAGGGCATAGTAGTCCTTGGAACTAGAGCTACAGATGTAAGCTGCCTAACATTGCATGCTGGGAACCAGACTCCAGTCCTCTATAAGAGCAGCGTAGCCTCACAGTCGCTAAGCCATCTCCAGCCCCAAGTCGTCTAAATTCTAAATAGCACCTTCTCACTACTCAAAAGTTCATACAACAATAAAATACACGTGTGATAAGTAGGGCCTCAAAAAAGAAGCCTAGCTGGGCCTGCTCATGGTTAGACACACAGTGGCAATAGTAACCTTTTGAGTGTGTATAATTTTTACGTGCCAAGTGCCACACTAAAGTGCTTTAAGAAGAAAATAAACTATTTTGTAATTAGCAAAAGAAAAAAAAATCCTTTAACACTCATGACAAACTTGACCACCCTTGAACACTATGTAGAGTTAGGAAGTAATTTTTCTCTTCTACTTTATTGTGTGTTTTCATTTTGACCTTTGGACCAGGATCCATGTTTCATGTGTGCCAATAATAGAAAGGAGAGAGTCTAACTTGGTGTGGCTGTTGGCGCACTTTAGTTAGGATATGCATTTAAGATTCCCAGGTTGTAATGATTTTGTCCCAGAAAAAAATAAAAGCTGGTGTGATGATTTGAATAAGGATGGCCCCCTTAGGTCTATATATTTGAATTCTTGGTCCCCAGTTAGTGGAACTGTTTGGGAAGCCTAGGAGATGTGGCCTTGCTGGAGTAGCTGTGGCCATGTGGGAAGAGGTGTGCCACTAGGGTTTGAAGTTTCAAAAGTCTGTGCTCAGCCCAATCTCTCATTCTTTCTGCCTCCTATCTGTGGGTCAAGATGTAAGCCCACAGTTACTGCTCCAGTGCCCTGCCTTCCTGCCTTTCTCTATGCTCTCTACCATAATGGCCGTGCTAACTCTCTGAAACTATAAGCCAGCCCCAATTGCCTTGGTCCTGGTGTCTCCTCACAGCAATGGGACAGTAACTAGAACAGCTAACTTTTAGTCTTTTGTGTGTGGCTATGGCGATGTCTCCCAACTTTGATGGGCCTCAGTTTATATCTGTGAAATGAGGAGATGTCTCATTGCTTTCTCCTCCCTTGTAGAGGCTCAGAGGCCTTCCAAGTGTTTAAATATGTTAAAGCTAAGCACATGAAAGACCCCTCTGAGATCTTGCCATCTACTCAGTGGTGGGGGAGCCCTGGCAACTTTTTTTTTAGAGCCAGAGACCCAAGTTAGGATCCATTAGTTTCTCCTGTGTAGATATGTCACAGAACACCCCCCCCCTGGATTTTTCTGTACCAAGTAGCCTAGTAGGTAATACTTGCTTTTCTTCAGCAGCAACAATTGCATCTACAGGAATTGGTTCTTTTCATTGATCTTCTCTCTAAAACCTCCCTTTGTTGAGGATCTTTTTGGTCCCACATGGGCCTCCCTTCTTCGTGTAATAGCTGGGGAAACACTTAGTTACCTTCTCAGCCATGGAGACACCAGCATAGACAATTACATGTGTTCATCACATGTGTACTTATGCGCATGTGCGCTGGGTGGTGCTTGGAGCACTCCTGTGACTAATAGCAGCCAGCTGCCCGACTGTGTGATACAGTACGATGCATTCTGAGTGGGGCCCTGGACCCCTGCTGAAGGGGTTCTCCCTGTCTTAGGTGCTTCTCCTTCACTCTTCCGTTTTCTATATGGGTGCCATTTCAGTTTGTCTGACAAAAGCCCCCAAATTTACCCAATTGTTAATACCACTTATAGCAGTGTAAATTGAAGCCCAGGAACTCTTTATTCATGATTAAGGCAAAAGTGTGGGCTCAGATTTGATCCCCAGATGCTTTAAAACAGCGATGCCATTCAGATGGGTGGCAGAGCAAACACTTTGTCTGAGCAACTACCCCTGAGCATCCAAGCACCCCACTTGGTAACTGCCAACCACTCCTCTCTCTTTCCTTCCAACCCATGTGCTCCCCAGGACACCCATCCTTCCAATATAGTGTTTTGGGGAAACTTTTCATGAGCTTATGGCCCCTGAAAGCATTCTCCAGGAAGCCACCCCCAGATTCCAGTAAGCTTTGGAGGCTGGAAATAGCCAGCTTAAAGCCAAAAGCTATCACCCACACAGAGTATTCCCCACTTCAGCCCGTATATGAGACACTGGAGGAGTTCTCTGAAGTAGAACGGAGCTAAGTAGTCTGGACAGGCCTTGAGGGCTTGACCGACACGCTGATATAGTCCGTGTCTCTTCTTCTCCAAAGCCTCCCAGTACAGGCTCCATCAAACCCAATGATGCCAAAAGGTTAGAAGGTTTCTTCCACCCAGAAAAACCATCTCCTGTGTCACTGTTAGCAGCCTGATAGAGCAACAGAACTTAGAGAGAGATCATTGAAACCTCACATTTTCCCTGGGAGGTAGGAACGATCCAAATGTCTCCTGTGCGACTGGCTCCCCAAGGTCTCAAAGACCTTTCGGGAGCATTAGGTCATTTATTTCCTGCCATCACGAGGCAGGGTTACCACAGCACTTTTACAGAATGGGGCAAACAGGCTAGCTGACGTGTGCAGGTCTGGGTGTACACGGTAAGACTCAACTACAAGTCAAATGCTTGGAGCTATCAGAGTTGGAAAATGGGGGATTTCTTTTCTAGTTTATCCCCACAGCATGCCCCTCTTTTGTTCATATGAGGGTTCTGGAGTCCAGACCGTTCAGAGAACTTGCCCTGGTGGTGGAGTAGGAATTCAAATTTTAATGTCTCGATAATGACTTCATTGCTTTTGAGACTGTGGACCCAATAATTTCTAAAACGTTGCAAAAATGCCCTCTTCTCTTATCTTCCCTAAGGAAAATCCCAGCTCTATGAGGCTTGACCACCCTCTGACTGCAACCTGCCTTGGAGCATGTCACATCTCCCCAGAAAAAGGGGAAAGAAAATCAAACCAACTGATTAAACAAACAAGCAAAAAGCCCTACCCCTACTCAACAACCACGGGAGGTCAACAGTATCATTTTCCCAGAGCCAGCCGCACCAAGGAGCTCTCTTTTCCACCCTGGCTGAGTATAGGTTTGGCTCACTTGCTACTTTCCTTCTTCTCAATGAAGTCAGACTCTGACATGGGGTTAGGGTTCTGGCAGGTGTCAGGAGGTTTACAAATTCATCTCCGGCCTCTGACTTCTCTGTTCTTGCCCCAGTGCCCTCTCCTGATAGGTCAGGTGACCTGTCATCTGGGCAGGTGGAGCCAGAGATGCAGGATGGGCTTTTGGCTTTGTCTTCTCCAGAACTTTTTAGGCTGGAAGTCCTGCAGGCAGGGCAGAGGGCAAGGGTTATGCTTCTAAAGGTTTCTCTTGAGTGGAGGATGACTGGAGCCATATTTGGGATCTCTTCTGTGCTTCTCCTCCCCATCTTTTGCCTATGTATGTAAGCCATTTCTGGAGAGGGGGCTTTCCCAAGCCTGATCATATTTCCCATCACGGCAGGGAAGTGGCTCAGTGTCCATGACACTCACTAGTAACCAGATTTCTAATCAGAATGCTGAAGTGGCTGCCTCTACTTCTCTCCTGGTAAGCAAGGTAGGATAGAGAGAACTGACCTGTGATCTTTTTGATTCATCAGGGCAAGGCTGGGACAATTCCCAGTGGTACTGGTGCTAGGGTTGGCCAGGGAGTCTTTAGATCTTCGTCATAATTCCCTGCTTACTGTCCCTGGCTCCATTTCTTCCCATATTCCTCCCCAAGCCCTCCAATACCCCTTTGTCAGCCTTCAGTTATCAAAGCTTCCCTGTGGTTTTCTTTACTCAGGACCCTCCCTCCTGTTCCCTCCTATGCCTTTTAACCCCACAGCCCCCCCCCATTTTCATAAAGGTAAGTGGTTAACTAAACACTTCTGAAATAGATTATAATGGTAACCTCTTCCTCTTCCAGGAAAATGCCTATAGTTTAGACTGGTACTATTTAAACCAATGAACATTCCTGGTTATGTGTGTATGTCTATGCATCAGACTGGAGGGCAGGGCTTCCCCAGCTGCCTGGATTTACTACCCTTGCTGATGTGAAAGCTTCTAGGCTAGTCATAGGCAGATGCTCAGAGATTGCCTCATCTTGGGAATATCCGTGGCTTCTACGGGCCAATTCTGAGATGCCTTTTCTTTGGGAAAGTCTGGGAAACAGTGTAAAATGTGATCTTGGAAATAATATACGACCAGCTTTCCAACTGCCTACCCACCTACTTAGGAAGACAATGCCGATGAGGTTTCTGAGCCAGGGGCAGGTCTGAATTCAATCCCTCCTCCCATCTCACACCAAGAATGGCCTCTTCCATCTTAGTGAGCCTTGATGTTTGAGCTCAAACAGGGCTGTCCCCGGAAAAATGGGGCAATGGAAGTGGAGTGATACCTTGGTTACCCATGCTGGGGTTAATGTATTCATCTTCCCTCAAGAGTTGTTTCCAGGGGGCTGGAGAGATAGCTCAGCAGTTAAGAGCACTGACTGCTCTTCCAGAGGACCCAGGTTCAATTCCCTTTGTTGTCAGGGGTTTCTGTCCCACCCGGTCCTTGTCCTGCCCCTGCCCACAATCGTTAAATCCCAAAGAAATTACACAGAGGTCTACATTAGTTATAAACTGATTGGCCCATTAGCTCAGGCTTCCTATTAACTCTTATATTAATCTATTATTCTTGTCTATGTTAGCCATGTGGCTCAGTACCTTATTCAGCGAGGCAGTCACATCTTGCTTCTTCTGTGGCTGGGTCATGACTATGGACCAAGCTTTCCTCTTTCCAGAATTCTCTGTTCTCATTGACCCGCTTCTGCTTCCTGCCTGATTGTCCCGCCTATACTTCCTGCCTGGCTACTGGCCAATCAGCATTTATTTAAAATATAATTGACAGAATATAGACCATTGCCCCACACCAGGCACCCATATGGCAGCTTACAACTGTCTGTAACTCCAGGATCCAACACCCTAACACAGATTTTCATATAAGCTAAAACACCAATAAAATAAAAAAAAGAGTTGTTTGCAGGACTGAACCTTATGTGTCACATGTACGTTTAGAATAAATAATGAAAACAAAATGAGAGCTGACCTTGAAACTCCTCACTGTATTTTAGAGTGGCGATCCGAGTGTCTTTACTTAGCCCACATTACAGCTGGAGCTACAACCCAGGAAAGGATGTGTGTGAGCTAAGTCCACACATCGAACAAGAGTCAGAGTCAAGATGTGAACTTGAGCAGTGTGGCTGTAGAAACTCTACCGTCCCTTAAAAGACTGGATGGAAGGGACACCCTTGGCATGTTCCTAGCTAGACAAAAAGTACTCCCTGACATTCTCTGTTAGTTGCCTTGCACCAGGAATGTTTGTGCCTCAGCAACAGTGGGGTGATGGCCTTTCAGGCTCAGGTAGAGTTCAAAGGACTTGAGCGTGGGAATGGGGATGGATTTTCCGGGTACGCATAGGCCACTGGTGACCTCCTGGCCTGGCTGGTCTTTCCTTCAGAAGGGCCAGCACCCCCTTTCAGCACATCTACAACTTGTTCCTAACTAGGCCTTCAACAGATAATGTCTGTGGCTCCTGGCACTCCAGTCTCCCCGCCTTAGATAGAATCTGTTCTTGCATGGGCCAAGGGGACAATTTTTTTTTTTTTTTAATAACATGAAGTAGTTGAAGACAGCTACCTTGGGGCATCTCAGAGCCAGGCCTTAGAAGGAGAAAGCCATGAATCAGGAGTCATGTAGCAACACAGGGTTTTCCTTCAGGCTACTTTGGTCAACGTAGCTCTGTGGGAGGGATTCCCCATGGTTCGCCTGGCATTTGCCCGGGGGTAGACTCTTTCGATTCCCCATGTCACCTGACTCACCACAGCTCCCAGCTATCAGACTCCATCAAGGGGCTACTGGAGAATTTGATTGGGTCACTACAAGGATGCTAGAAAGCTGGATAATATACTACATTCAAAATACTACAGCCTCTGAAAAGCTAGGACCTCCACCCACCCTCCTCTTCACACCTGGAGCCTCAAAATAGGAAAAACACAAAGGCAGGAAGAAATTATTAAAATAATTATCAGTCCTTTTTGACTCTCAAGCTCTCTTGAATTAGTCATAGCTGCATCTTGGGTACTTCAGATAGCACCCTGCCCCCCTCCCTGCCTCCCTAACAGTGTTAATTAATCACATTAGCCAATCATGGAGCTCAGAGGAGCACACTGAGGATGGGAAAGAGGCTGCACAGGGGCAGGCTTGCCGCCAGGTATAGGGGAAGGTCCTTGAGTCAAAGGTTGGTGTGAGCCATTGTGCTGAGCCTCCCAGGTCAGACTTCTGGGTGGGAGCGGGTGTGGGTCATGACTCTCAGTAAGTTGATGAACAGCACCCTGGATACCAAGGCCCGGTCAAGCGAATCCCGCCACCATTACAGTCAGGTTATTTTCCAGTTTGCCAGGGACTACTTTTTCATTGGCTGCCATGTCAGGTTTAAATTCCTATGATTGTTTTGCTTTTCCCCAGCTGTGATATGGAAGTAAAGATTCTGCCGTTCTAGTTGGGAGGATAAACTGAGATGGCAGACAGCAAGGGCTTGACATAGTGGCCAGTAATCACTTCATTACAGTAGCTCATTTCCCTCAACTGATCTCTGCACTTTACTGTATTCTCTCTGTACCTGAAAGTTCTGCCCCTTGTCGCTTAATCACCACTCCTTGCCTCCCATACAGTCACTGATTCCACTGCACTGCCTGTCCTTTTACATGAAGCTCTGGTGGTCACTGCTGGACCTTCCTCAAGCCTCTGACATTGTAGTTTGGCCTCAATCATTTTTAGAGCATCATGGGACCTCCCTTGAAGTAGGAGTGTTGAGTTTTGTTTCTCTACAAAGATTGTAGCTTCTCAACTTCAGGAGCTGGGCTCCTTGCTTCTTATGACCCCCATGCCTCCCAAGGCCACTAAAGGAGCAATAGGTTCTTGAGAAAAGACCTGGAGGGCAGACAGGGCGTATGTAGCAATGGAAAGTTACCCAAAGTGGTGAGGAAACCAGCTGGGGTGCTTCTGTCTGGGGATTTCCCTGGAGCATGTTTCATGACTTGTATTAAGCCCCGTGCTTTGTCGAGCTGTAATCCCGCCCCGTTCTCCATTTTTCAAAGAGATTTCTGCACCTGGTACTCATTTTCATCGATAAAAGTGCAATTAGGTGGAGAACATTGGGCTATCAGGTCCTTTAAGGCAGGACGAAGGGCCCCTGACAATGCTTTGAGCTCTAGAAATGACTCGAGGTCTCCGAAACTCCACTGTTACTCCCCAGCCTGCATGAGTTTCAGTGCTATGGGCTTCTTCTTACAGCTTTTCTGTGTAACCTACTCAGGCACGGGATATGTCTGGATCAAGACCAAAAAGTCAGCTGAGAACTACACCGAGGCTGGCACTGCCTTCCCTGGCAACAGCCCGTAGGGTAGTGGTCTGCGGTTAGAGGGGGAGTGAGAACCTCCAAGCCCTTTCCTCTCCCACTTTCCACAGACATTGTGCTGCTGTGTGTCCTGCTGGGTTTATTCCGTTACATCCACAGACAGATGCCTTATTTATAGAACTGGTTCTCGGATGATGTTTGTTGGTGGTTCCTCTTGTTTCTCTACCCAAGCCTATCCATCCTTGAACTCTTCCCTACACAGGAGTAGAAGGAGTCCTAGATATTAGTTTACTGTCTCCCTTTGTAGGAATGGGAGAGACTCTGGGCTAGGGAGGGCCTTGCTGTGAGACCATAAAATATCTACAAGCAATATCAGTTTCTCTTTCCAGATCAATGCCTGTCCTCTGCCTGTACCCTTATGACTCGACATCATCCCACCATTTGTATTTGAATTTATACACACACACACACACACACGCACACACACACACACATTCTGTAACTGGGTGACACAGTTTTGGAAGTTGAAGATTCCCATGGAGAGCTTGTCTGTTGGTTGGAAAGCCAGAAAGTCAGTGTGGATCCAAAGCCCAGGATGCCAGCCCAGGTCTGAAAGGCTGAGAACCGGGCATACCTAGAGTGGAAGAGGAATGCTATTGAGCTCAAGCAGTCGGACAGAGGGGGTGTCCTCTCTTCATTCACTGGGGAGGCAAACGACTTTACACAGTCCTCAGATTCCAATGCTAATCTCTTCCACAATTGCCTTCATAGACACAATCAGAAGAAACGTGTGTCTAGACATCTATCTTGGTACCCTGGGAACCAACCAATGAGTTTAACACAACACATAAGATTAGCGATCCCAATCTTACATCCTTCAATAGGCGGGTGGCCTGTGCTGTGTTAATTGATATTATTTCCTCCCGCAAGCTCCGTGGTAGTATTTCAGTGTATTCTTTATCAGCACCATTAACCTGGAAGCTTCCACCATCATTTCAGGTGCCTTGGAGGCAAAGGCTGTTGTCAGCATCTTCATCTGGATGCTCACTCTATGTCCGTCCCATGGTTACAAGCTTGTGAATGTCTACGGTCCAGTAGGTGGGGGCATAGCTTGATGACCAGGTCATGCATTCTTCTTGTCTGTGCTTAGTTAAGACTTAGGGAAGATAATGTTCCCTGAATGTTCTGCTTGGGTCAACTTAGGGGTCAGGGCTCTCTCTCGCTTTGAAGAAATTGGCTGGACAGGATATGAATGCCCTTGATTTTTGCATAGTCAGGCCACTTGTTTGGGGTCACACTGTGACACATTCATTGCCAAACCTGCCCATTTCACCAGGGCCCCTTGGGATTTTGTCAAGTCAGTCTTTGTCCTTTGTACTTTCTTGCTCAATTTTCAGGCCAGAGGAGTGACCTATGGTGGGGCAAGCAGAGGGTTATGTCATTCATCCTCAGACAGAACACATGAGAATCAGAGGCACCAAACTGTTCCCACACTGACTGGGATAAACCCTTTCAGTAGCCCGCAAAGTTGAGGGGTTCTTGCAAATGTTTAAGTTCCCGCTACTTTGGTTTTATCCCAAGCCCCTCACCTTACTGTGCACCCAGGAGACCACCAGACTTCCTGCTGCCTCCTCCACACTTATTCCCATCACTTGCAAACCCTAGAGGTTCCATGGTCAAAGGACCATGAAAGTTGTTATTTCAGTCCTTGATCCATCGGAGGCCAGGGCTCTCCAGATCTTGGATGGAGGCCAGAGGTGATGCTGTTGGTGGAAAATGCCACTTTCTGGGATACTGCCTTCTGACTCAAGGACTTTGGACATCACCTGGTCCAACCCATGACGTTATTAATAAGAGTGAATCTTAATGGTGATGGCAGAGCTGAGAACAGACAGAGCCACAGACTTTCTGGATTGCCTTAAAAATCTAGAGCCTCCTGAATTTCGCCGTAATGAGTTGGAGTTAAAAGAAAGTGGAATATACTTGCTGCAGGACAGGTGACTCTCTGTGGACCACTTATTTCCCGCATCTCCTCCTTAGGGTCCCAGTCAGAGTCGGGACGTTTCGTGGGGCAGCCCTAGATCCTCCTAGGCTAGAGAATAGTGCTGAGAGGAAAGGAGGACTTGTCTTCACTCCGACACCCGATTTTGCCTTTCCTCGAGGCTCACCTCTCAACAGCTCTGGACTTTATCTTGTTGACGACAGAATGGGGAGAGTTGTGTGAAATCTTTGTCTACTACTCCAAGGTCATCAATGTGATGAAAGCTTCAGTTCTTCAGACAGAAGGGAGGAGGAAGGAATTCTTCAAGAAGAGGACATTGTCCTCATGAGGATGGAGAACCCAGAATACTAAAATCCATAGTAGTTGACTGGTAATGATACTGAGTTATGAACCATAACAGTCAACCTTACACCTTCTTGCCATCTGACACTTCGTTCCTGAGTTTTTCCACTACAGCTGCATGATAGAAGGGCTGAGTTTATCACAGTTTTGCAAAGAGGAAACCGAAATCTAAAATAAGGTTTCCAGTGTCAAGTTAATACGCGGCAGAGTCGAGCGTCACATCTAGGTATCCTGCCTCAAGCTTGTTACTCTAAGTCTCATTGCAGGGTGGGTGGAGTCTCCCTCCTGCCTCCCCAGAGGAAGAGGCTGCATGACCTGCAGAGAGGATGCTGTTTATGAAGCAGGGAAGCATAGGGACAGGGAAGAAAGTTGGAGAGCTCCTGGGGTACAGGAACGGTGAGGATCGGGGGAAACTAATTGCTTACTTGTCTGTTGTCCCCATCAAGTGCTTTCTGCCTCTAGGGCTGCCCTTCCCAGTGTATGTGGGCTTGTAGATGACCTCACTATATCCGGTCATCATTTCTGCAAGGGAACAGGCACAGTTTGGGAGCTGCAATTCTTTATTATTTTTCTCACTTAGCATACAAAGTAATGGGTTCCAACATGGCATCTTCACATACGTGTAACAAAGCACAGGTAAACATTGTTCTCATTTCTTTCCCTCCCTAGCCTCCCCCTTCACACCCTTCCCTGCTTTCAGGGGGTGAAACACCGTTCGTTCTTAAGGACTTCAGTTAGTATAGAATGGGGACAGAGAAAAGGCAAGTGGAGCTGAAGTTCAAGCTCTCGTCTCTCCATTCCCCCAGTCTAGGTCTTGTGATCCCAACACCACTAAAGCATGAAGATATCTTTGATGGACTGGCTCTTTGCAAAGCCCTGGACCTAATACGTACCTTCTACATCACCCCTAAAGAGAGCTTTTACTCTGACTGCATGTGCCGTAGTGACCCATGAAATTGGGCTGCTCCTCCCCCTACCCCAGCTGCCTAGCCGTGTATCATGGTCCCACAAGTCTCTGAGAAATTCTGTTGATGCCTCTGCATTGGAGCCCTCCTACACATCCAGAACCTTGATTGAGGGTGTGATTCAGCTCGGAGTAGCTGGGTTCAGTTTTTGTAAAGAGGTTGCCGTGTATGCACTTTTGCAGACCTCAAAGTCACCAAAACGTGGGGAGCTTAGTGAGCTTTTTGTAATGGTGGCCACACCTCCTCTTCGTAGAGAAGGACTTACACACACCAACACAATTCACGGCGGACTGAGGGACAGCTCATACAAATTGGTGAGGTTGTTCACATACATGTGGACATGCACATGTGTAGACATACATGGGCTCTGTTCTGCTTCCAGAGTTAGGCACTTGTTACCTTCATTCTCTGGGGTCAGAGATACCCGGCTTTGTTCCTAGGCTCTACAATATGGAGCTTCCAGACACCCACAAATGCCCAAGGCTGTATTTACCTGACCATGAGATTTCTCACTACATGGATGCTGGCTCAGTTCAAGCAGGGGAGGATGGGGAGACTTCTGGCTTTGAAGTGAAGAGGGTGAGTGAGGGAAGATAGGGTGGAAAGGCAGAGAAACTATCTTTGTGCCTTGCCCTCTATCAGTCCTCCTTCAGGTCATGGCTATTTCTTTACGTTTATGGTCTTTGCCAAGGTACAGTCCAGGTAGCTGAACAAAAGAAAGTGTGCACTTTAAGGAAGCTGGGATGCTTCTGAAAATCCTTGTATAGAAGTTGCTGCAGCTCATGGATTAGAATGAGAGTAGAAGGCTCCAGAAAGTCAGCTTCTGGCCCCCCATTTCCAGAAACCACATCGTCATTCTGTTTTTTTCTTTTCTTGATGCCTGTGAATTCTGCTTTCTCCCGGGATCAGCATGCTTCTCATCTCTAAGAAGCTTATAGACAACACACCATCACGGCTCTGGAGGGTACTTGCTTTTGGTTCAAGGGTCCAGGAAAGATGAATTCCTGCATACAAGCCCACAGTTCCAAGTCCAAATGATTGGGAGACAGGGACAAACAGTGCAACCTACATCAGGTATCTGTGCTGCAGAAATCACAACCAAGGACCAGTACCATATGGCTTCCCGTGTCACAGTGGGGATGTGTGATAAAGCAATGCTTCAAGTTGAATATCTTGTCCTTCATGGAGACCCCTGGCCCATCCCTGCAGGGGAAGTTCTCCCTAACTCCTCCGGGCACCTTATTTCCTGCTCTGCTTGGCACCTTCTGCTTTCTGCCTTTTGTTTGTGTTGTTTTTGTGAACATCCCGCTTCCTGCCTGTCTGCGAGCTGCTTTGTTCATCCTCCTGTATTGTAGGCTTATGTCAAAGGAGCTGAAAAAATACTTCATAAATACCTGAAGTCAAAATGGCCTCTAAACAAATTTTCAGGAAACTTAAGCAATTCATGAATTATTTTTCTTTCTTTTTTAAATATTTATTTATTTATTATGTATACAATATTTTGTCTACATGTATTCCTGCAGGCCAGAAGAGGGCATCAGACCTTATTACAGATGGTTGTGAGCCACCATGTGGTTGCTGGGAATTGAACTCAGGACCTTTGGAAGAGCAGGCAATGCTCTTAACTACTGAGCCATCCCTCCAGCCCCCTATTTTTCTTAAGTATATTTTCTATCTGCTTATTTATTTTTTAGTGTGTATGTGTGTGTGTGCTGTGTGCACTTGTTCACACGTGCACATGTCCTAACACTATTGAAACAATTGTTGTCACCCATGATTATCCTGCTGACCATTAGAAGCTGTTCTTCCCTTTCACCTGCACTCATGTGTCTCCTGGCTTTCCTTACTCCATGCCTCTCCCTCATACTTTGCAAGATTTGGGAAGCTGGTGTTCTACCGGCCATCCTACCTTCTACATACAGGAAGCAATCTTTTTGTTGAGGATCTGACACTCACCATGACAACAACAACAACAAAACCCCCAAAAACAAAACAACAAAATGTCCTTGCTCCACTCAAGGATATTCCAATCTAGTGATGGAGGCTCTCGGGGAAACAAGGGTTGCTACAAACTGGACTTTATGCTGGGTGCTGAAGATAGAGATGCAAACGTCTCCATCACAGTCCTGGAAGAGCTAAGTTTCCCTGGGCACAGGGAGATGGGGAGATACACTGTTGCACAAGAGTACAGTGCTCTGGATTGCGGGAGAAGTCTTGGAGTGATTTACCAATGGAGGAAACAGGTGGCCAAAGCAGGCTTGACCCAGAGCAGTAACAAGGGACCGTGTGCCAGGACAAGCAGGAGTGTGCCAGGGAGAGGGATGGTATGGGTGTGTGTGTGTGTGTGTGTGTGTGTGTGTGTGTGTATGTCAGAGGGAAGGGGAAAGGAGATAGCATTGCTGATGGTAGGACCCTTCCAGACAGGGTAGTTTATCTTGAAGGAGAGTTTGAGTATGGAAATGGGCTGACATGTTTGGGGCACAAGGACTGTGAGAGAAATTAAGGGGAGATTGGATCTTCCTGACCTTATGTATGAAGCCCAAGAACAATAATAAATAAAAACAAATGTAAATAAATATACATAAACACAGTGGGTGAGTGTCCATAGCTGGCTACTCTGGTGTCAGTCAGCACCAGGGCCAGGCTGAACCTAAAAAAACAACACTCTGGTCGGGACATTTTTCTAGAAAGCTGTATGATGAGACGTTGCTTAGGCTGAGTAATTGCTTCTTATGGCTTTCAGAGAGATGGCAGATAAGACACAGGCAAAATTTTCACTCCCAAATTGCAACCTTCTTCAGAAAGCACTGGGTCTTTTGCCCCCTTGTGAGTTAAATGGAAATTTTTACAAATTGCAATTTAAGAAAGTCTGCTAATGTGTAGTGTGAAGGTCAGCAGACACAGGTTGTCATACTCTATACCTTTGAATTGGAAGCCTGGGATCTTCCAGCTGATGATATGTTGAGGACCAGGCACAGGAGTTTCTAGAGATTGTTCCTGCGAGATGTTCCTCATGGCTCTGCTCTGCATTTCTTAGTGTGCCTGAGGAGGGGTGGAACGGACCCCCTTCCTGGGCCCTTTCCTGCCCACGGTTCCAGATCATTCTCCCTGGTTCCCTCTTTGCTTTCCAGCTGCATCTTCATTCCTTACCCACTTGGTGACCATTCCGCTGGCTCATTCTCCCCTTTTCCATGCCTCTCAAATGTTGCTCACTATTTCAGAGCAGATGCCAAAGACTTTGTCTCTGTTCAGGCATTCCCAGAACTCCTCACAGCCAGGCCCCAGAACCCTCTATGCTATGTGCACTCAAGATTGACTTCTGTTTTTCATCCTATATCATATAATGACCTCCCAGCGTGACCAGTACATGTTCTTTAGCAAGCAGACTGCATGTCTGGAGCTCAGGCCGAGAATGTGATCAACAATATACTCTCTGGTTTCCTGTAGCAAGACTAACATGACGGAGTCTCAAGGATATTCCACTGTTTAGTGGAAAATGGCGCATCAGGACATCTTGTCTACCAGGGCTGGATAAGATGATGATGGCTTTGGGAAGAATTCCAGCAAGCAGAAAAATGGGAAAGGACATTTTGAGTAGAATGCTGAGAGTCAACGGTACAAAGGAAGGGTAGGGGAAGGCAGGGACAAATATGGGGGTGAGGAGGGCAGAAGGGAAAAAGATGGAGGCGGCATGTTAAGAGCTGAGATGTGCTGGCTCCTCTGGTTAGGATGCAAGAGAAAGAAAAGAAAAGTGAGGCTCATGAAATGGTAGTTGGTGATGGAGAGTACCCCCTCTCCTCTTCAGTCCCGTTTGGCCTTGGACTCAACAATCCCCCTGTCTGCCTCCAGAGTGCTGGAATCATAGGCATATGCCATCACACCAGGCGCCGAACCTTGCTTGAGTATACAAGGGAGCTGGGGGTGCCAGGAACTCAGAGCTGGATGCCTTCTACCTCCCTGTCCCGATAGAGGCTTTGACCCAGACCAGAGGCTGTGTGTAGGAGTCCCCATCTTTCAGAATTAGTGATGTGGTTAGAGTAGCAACGTGACTCTCTGTGGACGGAAGAAGGCAGGTCGGATGTGAGAGTCTCCCTCCGTGAGCATGTGTGCGTCATCTGACTCACAGCCTGGATCTTTACTCTCGAAAAACAAGACACTTTTTGTTCCTGTCAGCGTTTTGGCTGGCCCACAACAAAGAGAGTAAGGTGAGTCGGGCTGAGCTGCTGGGGCCCACCGGAGGCTTCCAGGCCTCCTAGGGCAGCCTAGGCTGGGACAGAGCAGAAAAAGCATTCGTCCTCTGAGGACTGACTGAGTACAAAGCACTGCTTACAGGAAATTGCCAGGGGACAGAAGAGTGAGCCATCCTCCACGAGATTTTAAGGTTGTGGAAATCTAGTTCAGGCATCTCTGAGGGAGTGAACTGCAACTTGGATGTACTTTGAAATAACCTGAAACTTAAAAAAAAAACCACAAAATTCAGGCCTTACCCTCATGTACTGATTTACCTTTCTAGGAGTCTGTATAAGGCTCCTTAGGATTTTGGAACTATTAATCCAGCGTCACTCCAGGGGTCTTTGGAACTGGTCACTAATGTGTGTGTGTGTGAGAGAGAGAGAGAGAGAGAGAGAGAGAGAGAGAGAGAGAGAGAGTATCATCCCAGCTCAGACCATTATCACTCTTTCTCTTTTTGCTCATCAGCTTCTCTTCCCTCCCCTCCTGTGCCTTCTCCTCCCCTCCTCGCCCTTCTCCACCATAAAGACCAGAAAACTTCCCTTATCGCTCTCTCTCTCTCTCTCTCTCTCTCTCTCTGGATGGGGGTGGGTGGAAGGAGTTCGAGATAGGGTCTTATTATGTAGCCCTGGCTGTCCTAAAACTCACTCTATAGTCCAGACTGGTCTTGAACGCACAGAGATTCCTTGCCTCTGTCTCCTGAGTGCTGAGATTAGAGGTGTGGACCACTATGCCTGGCCCTTATTTCTCTTTGAAGGGCAACAGTCAAGAGTGTTTAAATATGAGTTGTTGGTCACTAACATTTGCCAAATTTGCAGTTGTTAGCCATAAGATGGAATGTATAAAGGCTATATAGCTCCTAGACCACGAAAGCAGAGTTGGGTGACATCTGTTCAGGTCACAGTGATGAGAGTCTCTGCCCTGGGAGTGGGGGAGGCTGGTGAATTCTGGGGTCTTTTCCAGCACAGACCATTCTTAGCCTCAGTGTTCAGCTTCCCTGGTATAGACCAGGCTGGTCCCAAACTCACAGAAATCCTCCTGCCTCTGTCTCCCAAATGAATACTGGGATTAAAAGCATGTGTGACCATACCCAGTGATTGTTTATTTTTGTCAGTTTTCTGCACTCTTTAAGTTTCCTACCCGGGGTTAACCCCCAGGTTAGGCGCTCTGGAATAATTTGGGTAGTGAAAAGCCGAAAGTAACTAGAAATGGAAGGAATCAGAGTGTCTGAAGTCTCCTTTTGTGCACCATTTGAGTCATAGCTTGCGTCTTTGCTCTCAACAACAAACTTTTATTGATGTCAGCATCTTTCCAGACATAAGGGAAGCCCCGTAAGACGGAGATTTGGTATTGGAACGTGTCTGACCAGAGACGCCTGGGGTATGGGAGATACCAGACAGCACCCCACAAACCCCAGAAGCCTGGGGTATCAGAGACCCCAGACCACACCTCACAACCCCCAGAAGCCTGGGGTATGGGAGACACCAGACCGCACCCCACAAACCTCAGAAGCCTGGGGTATCAGAGACACCAGACAGCACCTCACAAACCCCAGAAGCCTGGGGTATCAGAGATACCAGGCAGCACCCCACAAACTCCAGAAGCCTGGGGTATCAGAGACACCAGACAGCACCCCACAAACTCCAGAAGCCTGGGGTATGGGAGACATCAGATGGCACCCCACAAACCTCAGAAGCCTAGGGTATCAGAGACCCCAAACCACATCTCGCAAACCCCAGAAGCCTGGGGTATGGAAGACGCCAGACAGCACCCCACAAACTCCAGAAGTTTGGGGTATCAGAGACACCAGACCACACCCCACAAACCCTGGTTCATGCAGTTTCCTCAGCTGCTCTTGCCGTGTTTGTTTGGGCTGGTGGAGATGATGAGCTGACTCTGAATTTTCAACTAATATTCTTTTTTGTTTTGTTTTGTTTTGTTTTTGTTTTTTTCGAGACGGGGTTTCTCTGTAGCTTTGGAGCCTGTCCTGGAACTCCCTTTGTAGACCAGGCTGGCCTCGAACTCACAGAGATCCGCCTGCCTCTGCCTCCCGAGTGCTGGGATTAAAGGCGTGCGCCACCAACGCCCGGCCAATCTAATATTCTTTATTGGTTCAGGTTCTGAAGTTCAAGTTCTCTGATACAGTAGCTGTGCCTTTCAGGGAATGAGGGGAACTGTGCGGGCAGTGATGGGATCTGAAAGGAATACTCCTGGGAGGAAGAACCCGTTGCCCCATCTCTTCCATGTCATAGTCCTTCAGAGTTCCACTTGCTCCTTGGATAATGGCCATTCAAGCATGAAGTGACCTGCCCGCTGTTGTATGGTTCAGATCTGCAGCATGTGGACTGGCGTGTGTGTGTGTGTGTGTGTGTGTGTACGTACATGGATACACAAATACTACAGTGTGAGTGTATAGGTCAGAAAACAACTTGAAGTCGGGTGGTAGTGGTGCACACCTTTAATCCCAGCACTTGGGAGGCAGAGACAGGTGGATCTCCGTGAGTTCGAGGACAGCTTGGGCTACAGAGTGAGTTTCAGCCTGGGCTACAGAGTGAGTTCCAGGACAGGCTCCAAAGCTACAGAGAAATGCTGGAAGAAGCTGGTTCTCTCCCTTTTCCTATGTGAGTCCCTAAGATCAAACTCAGGCTTGGTGGCAAATGCTTTTATCCACTGAACCATCTCACCAGCCCAACATGGTCTTTCTAAAACCTATTACCTGAGATTTGCAACAAAAATGTCAACTTTTTTCCTGTCAGCAGGTGGGCTGGCCTGTGTGTCTGTACAATTCATGCAGTTCTTTATCAGGTACATATTTCCGATTACTCTCAGTTAATAGCATTAGGTGTGTGTGTGTGTGTGTGAGAGAGAGAGAGAGAGAGAGAGAGAGAGAGAGAGAGAGAGAGAGACAGAGACAGAGACAGACAGAGAGAGAGACAGAGAGACAGAGACAGAGAGTGTGTTTATCTTCCCAAGGAGAATTTCAGCACATTCTTATCTGACGGCTTCCCTGTGTATTTTTTCTTGAACGGCAGCTTGTATCAGACATTGGTCTAGGTCTCCTGCATTTATTATAGCTTTTCTTTATTCTCTAGAATTTTACAGGTTTACAATGAGATGTTATCTTTATTCAATTAACTGCCATTTCCTATCTCCAACTCCTGCCATAGCCTTTCCCAACACCACTACTTACTCCTCTCCTCCTCCTGCTTCTACTCACTAAGTCCAATCCGTACTGCCCATGTTGCCTGGGTGTGGAGTCTTCACCTGAGCACTGGAAGTCTATCAGTGGTCATATACTAAGGAAGCGATTCTTTCTCCCCTAGCAGCTATCTGTTACCAGTAACTCCTTAGCGAGGGCTGGGTCCTTGAGAGCACCTCCTCCATCTGCGGTGGAATTTTTATTTGGTCTTATATAATGATAACTACTTTTATAAGGTCTTGAATAACTACTGCTCTAAGTTCATGAGTGCAATCACCATGTCACAGCCAGGAGGCAGCATTTCACGGCCACCCTCCCCATCTTTGGCTCTTAAATTTTTTCCACCTCCTTTTTCACAATATTCTCTGAACCCTAGTGAGATATAGGGAGGTCGATATAGGTGTCCTATGAAGACTTATTCTCAGTACTTTGATCAATTACACATCTGTGCATTGATTGTTGCCCACCTCAGAAAGAAGCTCCTGTTACCCATGTTGAGAGCATCCAGACCTGTTGGGCATAAACAAATATTTGCAATAAATTTGACAATATGACCAATGATAAAAATAGTAATTTCAGGCTCTCCCCATAGTCCTGCTTGACCAAGATTATAGTACTATGTGTAAAATTCCTTTCTGTGAGTCAGGCCTCAAATCCAATCTGAAAGTGGCTAATTTCCCCCAAGACAGTCATGCTACTATTGTATCAGGGGATATAACTTGCCTGGCATCTTGGTATTGTAGCAGGCTGGTCTTGTGCTGGGTTTGGTCACAGATAGACCCTTTCTTCCCTAGCTGGCTGCACAGTACCTGCTGTGCTGCGAGAACTAGTCAGCAGGAAGTTGGAGATTGTCTGCTCCATGTCCTGCTGCCAAAGTGTGCTGTGTCTTCAGTGATGAAACCTTGCTAGGTTTTCTTTATATGTGTGTAGATCTCAGGTAAAAGGTTTAGAAAGACCATGTGGGGCTGGTGAGATGACCCAGAGAATGAAGGCACTTGCCACCAAGCCTGAGTTTGATCTTGGAAACTCACACGGTGTAGGGAAAGAACCAACTTCTTCAAGTTGTTTTCTGACATATCTACCCATGCCATAGCATTTGTGTATTCATGAGTACACACATACACACACACACACACACACACACACGCACGCATGCACGCACGCACGTACCCACACACACACACCAAGTAAAATGTGACAAAAGAAAATGCCAACTAAGAGGTGTTAATATGATTAAGGAAATCATTTATCAGGAAAAGGAATGACACCTTCTTATTTTTGTTTATCTGAAAGTGTCATATACTGCCATATACTGGGAACTTTTTACTTGTGTGACTAGAAAATAATACATTACAAAAGTGACAGATCAAGCAGGAGAAAATATTATCAGGTCAAAGTGAGTTAACATTTAAAATGAGGTCATGACTCACAAATGGACACGGGAGAAAACCGACGTCATGAGTGAAAAATAAACTAAAGATAGAGTTCCTAGAATCCTAAGTCAAAAGATGATAAAGAAATGAGAATGAAATACTAGAACAAATGTGAGTGACAGATATCAAAGAGACACCCCACAAATGACGATTCCTAAAATTAATTTGCAGAATTACGTGAATCAAAAAACTTTATGCAGAAAATGTATTCACTTGGAGAAAAATCTTCATAAAGAAATGAATGTTTCTCTCTCTCTCGGAACTGGCTTGTGTATAACCCAAACTAGTTGGTAGACAAAAACAAAGTTTAAGGGGTCATCAGAAACCTGCCTTTCAATCTCTTGCTTCCCTGCTGGATTGACCAGCTTCATACTTGGGTAGCAGATTCCTACAGGGAGCCAGTGTCTCCAGGTTCATGCTCTTTGTTTGTTTGTTTGTTTGTTTTGAGACAGGGTTTCTCTGTCTCTTTGGGACTAGCTCTTGTAGATCAGGCTGGCTTCAAACTCACAGGAATCCTCCTGCCTCGGCCTCCCAAGTGCTGGGATTAAAGGCGTGCGCCACCACCACCCAGCAGGTTCGTGGTCTTTTAGCTCCAGAGGGGAATAGAGACTTTTTGTTCTACTTACCTGAATCCTGTGTTAATCGCCATCGGCTGTTCCGGTTTCATTTTTGTTGGTATTGTGAGACCTCAATAAAAGGCAGTGTAGGGAGGAAACAGCTTATTTCAGCTCACGGTTCTAGGTTCCAGCCTTGGTGGGAAAGTCACGGCAGCAGGAATTTAAAGTAGCAGGTCACATCACACACATAGTCACGAGCAGAGGAAAATGAATGGATACACGCCCCTTTGCTTGTTTGTACCCAGTTTGAGTCCTCTATTCTTACACAGTTCAGGGCCCCTACCTAAGGAATGATGCTGCCCAGAGTCGTCTGGGTCTTCCCGCACCAATTGACGAAGACAATACTTCACAGTATGTTCAGAGGCAGACCTAATGTAGACAATCCTTTACTCAGACTCTCTTGCCACGTAATCTAAGTTGTGTCAAATTGACAATCACAGCCGATCGCCAGTGACCTCCACCAGCCACGCCTCAGCCCCGTATCAGTCTATGTGACTGAGAAGGACTGTTGCCACCAATGCACTGGCAACCGGCATGAGGAGTGGGTTAGCTCTATCCATGCCCAAGTGGGCCGTGAGTCAGGAGAAATGGCTTCTTAGAGAAAAGTGAGCCCAGAAGGAAGGAGAATGGCTGCTGGGTGGCCAGATAACAGCATGTGGGGCAGGTTAATAAGATCTACTTTTAGACCTATCCAGGTAGGACTTTTAAATTGAAAAGATTAAAAAAGTAAGCCTATAAAGTTTGTAGGTATATAAAGTTTATAGGTATATATACTTTTTGCATTTATTTATTTATTTTTATATTCCAACTGTAATTTCCCCTCCCTCCTCTCTTCCTAGTCCCTCTTCCCTTCCTCCCCTCCCACCCATCCTCCATCCTCTCATCTTCTTCTGTTTCTGTTCTGAAAAAGGCGGGCTTCCCATGGTTATCAACCAGCCACGGTATATCAAGTTGCTGTGATACTAGGCTCCTCCTCTTCCGTTATGACTGGAGGAGGCAGCCCAGTAGAGAAAAGGTCCCAAAGGCAGCCCAAAGAGTCAGAGTTGGCCCCCGACCCCACTGTTAGTAGTCGCACAAGAAGACCAAGCTACATAACTGTCACATCCTTCCCCACTCTTCCTCAGGCTTCCCTGAGCTCTGTCTAATGTCTGGCTGTGGGTCTCTGCATCTGTTGCCATCAGTTACTATGAGTACAGCAGAGAATCCACTAGGGATCATTCATTGACTTTTTCCAGTCTTGTTTGGTTCTATTCTAGGTCTCTGGGCTATCCAACCTCGGGGTCCTGGCCCTCCAGGCAGTGTTAGAGGTGAGCTCCCTCTTAGGTGTGGGTCTCAAGCTGGGGGCAGTCATGGGTTGACCACTCCCACAATCTCTGCGCCATCTTTGCCCCAGCACATCTTGTAGGCAGGGCAAATTGTAGGTCAGAGGTCTTGTGGCTGGGCTGATGTCTCAATCCCTTTGTTGGAAGGCTTGTTTGGTTACAGGAGATGACTGGTTCAGGATCCATATCCCCCATCGCCAGGAGTCTTAGCGAGGCTCACGCTCGTAGAGTCCTGGGAGTCCCTTTGTACTAGGTTTCTAACTCATCCCGCAGATGACCACCCTGACTCTCTGCCTCCATCCTCCCCCAACTTGATCTCTCCTGTTCCTATCCCCAACCTCAATCCAGACACAACACCTCCATCTATAGTGATGTCTATTCTACTTCCCCTTCACAGTGAGATTCATGTGTCCCCCACTTGAACCCTCCCAGTTACTTAGCTTCTCTGGGTCTGTAGACTATAGCTTGATTATCCTTTGCTTTATAGCTAATATCCACTTATAAGTGAATACATAGCATGTTTATCTTTCTGTGTCTGGGTTACCTTACTCACGGTAATCTTTTCTAGATCCATCCATTTGTCAGTAAATTTCCTGATGTCATTGTTTTTAACAGCTGAGTAATACTCCATTGTGTAAATGTACTATATTTTCTTTATCTATTTTTCAGTTTAGGGGCATCTAGGTTATTTCTAGATTTTTCTGGGTATTATGAATAATGCTGCTGTGAACATAGTTGAACAAGCATCCCTGTGGTATGGTGGAGCATCCTTTGGGTACATACCCCGTAGTGGTATAGCAGGGTCTTGAGGAAGATCTATTCCCAGTTTTCTGAGAGACTCTTATATTGATTCCCAAAGTGATTGCATGGTTTGTATTCCTATCAGCAACGAAGGAGTCGTCCCCTTACTCCATTAAAGCTTAAATTCATGTGTGTGTGGGAGGGGGTGGTGGTAACAAGCATGTTTCAGATTCTCCCCCACTTTTGAGTTGCACAATAAAAATAAATAACCCAGAATTCTATATGTAGGCAAATTGTCGTGTATAATATATGTACTCAGGAAGTATGAGTTTCAGAACTGTCCTTGAGCAAATCTGGGACAAACTGTGCTCATGAATAATAAGACTAAATCAGGTATGCATCTTCTGGTTATTGGCCACAGTCTGGTCACATGGCCGCTTATCTTTCTGAGTTATCAGTTCTTTCTGAGTGTGCCAAGTCCTTATCCTTACCACTACTGCTCACGCTGTTTACCACATCTGGAACTCTCTTCAGTCCTCTCTGGCTGTGTCTTCTTTATCTTGTACCTTACTCATCTTTTCTGCCCAAGTGTGAACTGGCCCCATGTTATAAAAATAGGCTCCATCTGTACTCTCGGGGCGACTTTACTCCAGGCCACTCATCACTATTGTTAACAAACACACACACACACACACACACACACACACACACACACACTGTATGTGTCCACTTGTGTTACATGAATGTGGAGGCCAGGAGTGAATTTGTTCTGGCCTCTTCTGAACTCCTAGGTTTTAGCTCTATGTGTGGCATATCATGAAGCTCGAGAAATTGAATTAACCATAACTTACAAGGCGAAAGGCAAATATATAGTCTATTTAAGGCATGGGCCATAACATTAAAAAGTCATAGGGCAAATTTGAAATCTCCCAACTAAATGAAAACAAAACAAAACAAAACAACCAAAACAGCATGTTGTACTTCCGGTTGCTGACCACGCCTACAAATTGGTGTCTGGTGTGGTCCAGGAACTGAGCGTGGCTCAGCTGTGTCTGTAGAGTGCCTATAGCCTCAAGGAAAGGGTGGAGTCAGTGGATTAGAGCGGGGTTTCAGAGCAATTGTCAGCATGCGTGATGGGGAAAGTTAAGTGAGCAGGGCTCTTATACTGGGATGGGGTAAACAGAGAGGCTGGAAAGGGGCCACCAAGACCTCGTCTGTGTTTCCGGGGCTGTCCAGCAGGCTGAGGATATTGCCATGGAGACAGCTTTGGCCTGGGAGGGTACGCGCACCTGGGTGGCAGGTACATTTGTCCACCACTGACACAAACTCCCGCAGGTGTACGAGGAAAAAGCTTCTGAGTCATCCCGCCTATGGGTAACAAGGACCTCTTGTGGCACAACCAAGAAAGGGCCGATTGATTCAGCAAAGAGGCTTGCGGGGTGGGAGCAGTGCAAGAAAGAATGGCCAAGGTGGGGGGCCAAGAATGTGTGTGTGGGGTGCATGAGGTGTACTGCTCCCAGTGATCACAGGAGTGTAGGGGGAGCAAGTAAGGATGCCCTTCGTCCTTGGAACCGTCTGTCTGTGTTTTAATACAGATGTCCCCCGAGGCAGCCTGCCCACAGACTGGGACATTCAGGATGGAAACGATTTCTGGTCTTTTGCCACTACTGTTATTAAATACAGTATGCTGCAGTAGCTCACGCTGAGGTTTAAACGTCAGGTGCACACGCTAGTAGTCACAATTCTCTTGAAGGACAGATAATATAATGACATATTAAGGCTTTCAACACTAGACTTGAATATCTCCTCTGGACCTGGCCTCAATTCAAACTCCAGAGTAGCTGTTTGTTCCCATCATCTTCCTGTCACTGCTGCTCCAGGGGGTACTTCCGGAGGCATACATTCTTTTGGCTTATAATTTTTTTAAAAGAAGGAAAACATAAAAAGATGGCACAAAGTCTTCGATGTAAAATTATTATTAAACCACATTTTTATAAAAATATAATATAAAACAGCAAAAATCCCCTTCTATAACACGGCTAGATCCCTTCAGGAGGAACTGATAATTTACGCAAAGTTTAAAACGTACATATAAAGGACGTTTGATACATTTCTTGACATAAGCATCCTCCAGGCCCAGACCAAAGGTCTGAGGTGTCAGGTCAGCTTGGTAAGTCAGTTGGTTGGAGCACTGCACACCACCTTAAAAAATGTTTTCAGAGCATGTCACCTTAGAAAAAAGATTTTTCAGAGTATCACTGAATCTTTTGGAGTCTTTTATGAATTCCTTTGGTGTTCAAGTGCCGTGTGGTTCAGGTCTTGACCTTTTCTTTTCTTTTTCCGTCTTGCACAGACATTATCCTCTGTATCACCGTTCTTTTGTTGTGCTAGCCACACCTTGGTTGTTGCAGAACCCTCACTCAGCCACTCACCTCGTCTGCGATCTTTTTTATAAAATGAAAAACTTAACTGTGTGAATGTACGCATGTGGGTATGTGCGCATGCGTGTGCGTGCCTGAGGAGTCCAGAAGGCATCAGATCCCCTGACATGGAGTTACAGGTAGTAGGGAGCCACCCGGTGTGGGTGCTGGGAATTGAACATGGGTCCTCTGCAAGAGCAGCACATGTTCTTACTGGATGACCCATCTCTCCGGCCTCTACACTGGGATCTTACTGGTAATTTTAAAGGGTGCTTGCGCCTTTTCACGTAGGTCCTAGAATTCTGGCTCTCGTTCAATCGTGGACTCTTCTATATTATCCTCCGGTGTTTGAGAAATTAGCTGTAAAACTTCTACACTTTTTGTCTCAAGGTTTCCTGATAATGTCTTTTGTGAGCTCTTTTTTCATACTTAATGTGAGACACTCAGTGTCTAAGCGGCAGACAAAAGTTCTCATTGTAGCTTTCTGAAACATGGGGAGGTGACCGCACAGATAGGCATAGATGCCATGGGCGTGGTCTCAGGTGTGGTCGTCATGTCTTTCTTTGTCATCTGCTCCAAAGCCAACAACAGAGGGAAGGAGTTCTGAAAAGCCAAGGGGTCTTCATTATTGGCACACTCCTTCTCTGCAGGTGTGTTAAAGGACGGGGCACACGATGCACCCTGACCGGCAACTGAGGCACAGAACTCATTTTCCACCCCTGGGGCTCTCTTTACCGCCCAGATCAGTTCACTATGTAACACCGGAAGTCAGGGAGTGGGGGATTCGTTTGCTACCTTGAGACTGTGGTGTCATCTGAGAGACAAAGATGATAATTCATGATAATCCCCCAGTCTTCATGGGTGACCTCACAGGTGAGCTTTTGTTGTCTGTCTGGGACCTCGGTGAGTCTGGGTGGGTACGAGGCAGTGGTCCTAGTCTCCAGGCCTTAGGTGACTCCTCACTTTAGCCTTCAAGGTGGATTCTGTTGGCTAACCGAAAGCGATATCCTCTGTCCAGCCTGCAACTCTGGCAGAGACTTTACAATATGGCCGTATCCTTCACCTAGTCTCTGAGGAAGACTGCACCGCTTGCATCCTAACCTCTGAGCATCCATCCAGCTTTAGGAGACTCACCAGAGAAAGTACTTGCAAAAGGTGGTGAAATAAAAATATCTGACCCTTGTATTTATTGAAGCACCAGTTGCAATAGCCAAAACGTGGAGACAGCACACTGGGGGGTGAATATACAAGCAGAAGTTTATACACACGTATGCATATGTGTATATGCGTGTATAACAAAAAATGGCTTAGCTTCTGAAAAGAAGGGAGCACTGCTATTTGCTACAGCGTTAATGGACAGCATGTTAAGCTTTAAAAAGTGGGTAAAGAAAACGTGTTGCAGAGTCCCAATTATGTGTGCGATATCAGAGATCAAGTACACAGAGGCAGAATGGCTGCCATGCAGAGTGGGTAGGAAGTGGAGCGATGCAGGTCAAAGGTTATAAGGTAGCAGATATCTAGGAAGAACAAGTTGAGAGAGCTGATGCTCAATGTAAGGACAGATGTTAATAAAATAGTTGTTTTTTGTTTAATAAGCAGATTTTAGCTATTTTATCACACAAAGTAACTGCGTGAAATGACAGTCATGTAACCTATTCATATATATACACAGCACACACTCCTAAGTACCTTGAGAAAATGAGGCTCAATGGCCACTAGATGGCTATGCATCACATGAAATTGACTTCAAGAAGTCATTGTTTTTCACTGCTGAGTAATACTCTAATATGTATATACTCCATACTTTCTTCATCCATTCTTCCATTGAAGGGCATCTAGGTTGTTTCCAGGTTCTGGCTATTACAAACAATGCTGCTATGAACATAGTTGAGCATATACTTTTGTTGTATGATAGTGCATCTCTTGGGTATATTCCCAAGAGTGGTATTGCTGGGTCCAGGGGTAGGTGGATCCCGAATTTCCTGAGAAACCACCATACTGCTTTCCAAAGTGGTTGCACAAGTTTCCATTCCCACCAGCAATGGATGAGTGTACCCCTTACTCCACAACCTCTCCAGTTGCCTTTCTGTCTTAGTGACAGTGCCCTTTGCTTTACAGAAGCTTCTCAGTTTCAGGAGGTCCCATTTATTCAATGTTGCCCTTAATGTCTGTGCGGCTGGGGTCGTGCGTAGATGAAATTGACTGCAAAGGGGAACAGTTAGAGTTGTGGGAAGGGATGAGGACACTGGTGGGCTAAGGGAGGTGACAAATGCATTTCCATTAAGTGACTGTCTTCAGCTACACGGAAGTGGGCAGGAACTCAGGATCACTGGTGGGGCGCGTGACTGGACTCCGCTATAGCAGGTGCAGAGTCAACCAAGCCCCTTCATCTTACAACAGCGTTACCTGGGCAGCTGCGCTCCAGAGAGGGGCTTCTAGTTTTTCCTTAGCCCCATCTTAGCCTTTCACAGTTGCCACTGGCTTCATAATTCAGGTCAGATTGCAGCATCCTCTGCAGTTTGGGGAGCAACAGCCAAAATGGGCCCAGGAGAAAATAGTCTAAATCCCAAAGAAGATCATACTGATGAACGCAGATGGAATCCTGGGAAGATGTGCGGCATAGACTTAAATGACGCTAGCTCAAGAAGAGCAGAAGGAAGATCAGAGCGAATTATTCTGTGCATTTATTAGGAACTGTGGGCCCGCTGCGTTATTAACAACTACAAATGGTCGCAAGCAATTCCTGGTTGACTGACTGAACGCTGTGTTCAGTGGTGTGTTTGCTCAGAGGCTAGATTACCCATTATCCTATGAAGAAGGGATTGATGAGGTGACCCACATGAGATCTGTATACCCATCCCCAAACATGTCTCCCAGAATGCCCAGAGGATGCTTTCCTCATTAAGACATTGAGAAGGATGTCCCTGAAGGTACGCTTACATCTCTGAAGGATACTGTGGTAGCTCTAAGCCAGGGAGGGTAGGGACACACACCTTCATTGAGCTGGCTCTCTGGTTTCAACAGTAATGATGGTATTGCAGAGACTAAATGCTATCACTCAGCTCTCAAGGTGATACTAACCACACACAGCAGAAGGAACCTGCCAATAGTCTCACTGGTTTGAAACATTAGGATCTTTAGTTGGGATGAATTGATCATGGCACACAGATGAATGACAGAGGTTGAGAGCTTGCTAAAATGTTGCTTGCTCTATATAAAACAGTGCTCCTCAAAGAGTGGGTGGTGATCCCTTTTGGAGGTCTAACTACCCTTTTACACGGGTCACCTAAGACCATCGGAAAACAAATATTCACATTACGCTCACAACAGTAGCAACATTACAGTTATGAGGTAGCATAAAAAATAAAGTTATGGTTGGAGTCACCACACATAAAGAATTGTATTCAAAGGTCGCAGGATGAGGAACGCTGAGAGCTACGGATATAAAAGGTCTTGTCAAGCAAAGGGACTTGCGTTGCTTCTCACCTTCTTCCCAGGCCTATAGTCCTCATGACTGAAAGGGAACAAGTGGCCTGTATGGGTTTCAGTGGCATCTTTCCTTAGCCATTTGTGTGCTTGCTCAAAGACCCTGTGTGTAAGTAGCCACACTCACAGGGATCAGGGATACACACGGTCTCAGCAATATAGACTTACCCTAACTGGTCCTTTTCTGACTATAAATACAGCCTGACTTGTCAACTGAACTAAATCTGACATATTTCCTAAGGAAGTCAGCTTTCAGAGCCTAAGGTTCATTACAACATTCCACCAGGGAGGGGAACGCGTGTTTTTCTTAACTGCAGTACACATGTATTCTGACTCTACAATTGCTTCCCTGCCTAAAATTCCTCAGCCAGCATCACCATCTGTGATTACAAAATATGGTGTCCTCTAGATACCACTCCTGATCGAGACAGTCATTTCAAAGGAAGTGAATAACGGGCTCACACCCATGGATTAATTAGTACAAGCACATACCCTAACCAGAAGCAACTGGCTTACTGGGAATTTGTAGCGGCCTACTGAAGATTCAGCTGGGATGTGAACTAGGAAATTACACCCTGAAAGGATAGGGCCTTACATCAAAGGTGTCAGTGGTCTTTGAATCATAAATAATTACGTGGTTTCCATGACTACACTGCTGTGGGCTTCAGGGGCAGAAGGAAGCTGGTTCTTCACTCAGCGTTATGGCCTACTCACAGAATTTTACTTTCCCTCTGAACATTTTTTGGTTTGGGCTGGGAGACTCGATGCCTAAGGAACAAAAGCCTCTACCAGAAAACATACTGATGTCACTGATTTGGAAAAGATTTCCATTTGGTCATTTTGGGCTTCTCACATCACTGAAATAGACAGACAGAAGAGTAAGCCTCTGGCTGTGATAATTGGTCTTCATTGCCGAAGGGAACGGGTGCCACACCGTGGGAGGAGTACATCTAGAACCCAGGTGGATTTCCTGGGGTATCTTTTAGGAATCCATAAGCAATAGTAAAAGTTAACAGAAGACAAATAATTTCCCCAGCCTCTGGCTAACGTGCAACCACAGGTGAAGCAGAGCCTGCACGGAAGATATCACCCCACCATATAAACCCTACCATCTGAGGACTGAAGACCAAGGCCACTGCAAATAGCTAGAGGAAGGAGGGAGTTATAAACGTTCATTATGGCTGCATGGCCAGTCACTTGGAGTGTGTGTACGTGTGTGCCCATTTTCTCTCTCCTTCTGACCCATGCTATTTTTGTCTTATTTATTTATTTGTTTGTTTTTGAGACAGGGTCTCTGTATGTAGCCTTGGCTGTCTCGGAACTCACTATGTAGATCCGTCTGGCTCCAAACTCACAGAGATCTGTCTGTCTCTGCTTCTGAAGTGCTAGGATTAAAGGTGCGTGCTACTATGCTTGGCTCTTGTCATGATTGTTCTGGCCACGTACTAAGTGTTCTTACTGATCAGTGTTTCACAGTGATGTTTCTGCATCTCCACGTCAAGCTTTCATTGGCTCTACCCTCCCTCTGGCCTTTCTTGCCACCCTCACCTCCTTTCCCTTTCATAACAATCCCACTTCTACTTCAGCTCTTAAAATGTGTCAACATTATTTGTGGGGGAAACACCTCACCGTCCCTTTGTCTCTCTTCTCTTTCACTTGCCACAATGACTTCCAGTTCCATCCATTTTTCCTGCCAATGGTAAAATCTTTACAGCTTCGTGGATTTCTATTGTCCCACATCTCCTTTATCTACAGGTGACTGTGCATCTTGACTATTAGTGCAAGTGTCTCCTTCAAAAGCTTGTGAAGGGATTGGTCCTGTGGAACAACACCTGCAGGATCTCCAAGACTTGGGGTGGCCATAGAATATCTCAGAGGAGTTCCAGTGAGGATCCAGTGGTGATGGTGGACCAGAAACCAGAGGCCTTGAACTGGACCAGTGGCTCATTGCAATGAAGATTTGCTAGTAAAGCTGATAGGACAAAAGGGTATACATTATGACACACCGAGGCCCCCAACGCCACCAGGACAAATGAAGAGGTGTTGGAGAAGCAGAAAAGAAGGATAAGCAAAGAGATTTTTTGTTGTTTTTTTTTATTTTGGTTTGATTTTTTTTTAAAAAAAATTTATTTTGTTTTATTTTTGTTTGCTTGCTTGCTTACAGTGTTTTGTTTTCTTTGGTGGTGAAGTGCTGCTGGGATGAGAGGAGGATATAGGGGGGACCAGGAGGTGAGCAGAATTGGGGTGCATGATGTGAAACTCTCAAAGAATCAATAAATTTAAATTAATAATAATAATAATTAATAATAATAATAAAGTTCATACCACAGGAGGAAACACACGCCTGGAACTATAAATCTAACCAAAAACCCATTATTTAGTAGCTCACAAGCACTAAGGATGAACCTACTGATATTATTATGCTAAATGGTTATGGTAATAAACTGTCCTTTAAAATTTCATTTCTCTACCAGTCCACTCCTCACCGTCTTCATTTCTTTCTGTGTCTTTCCACAACACATGAACCATCCTGTTTCTCTTATCTCCCATTTCTCCACCACATAATTGCTTATTATGAGGTCCACCACAAGATGCTGGGCGGGCCCATGGATGCCTTCCTGCCAGCCAGAGGCTCCTGCTTGATTGTGGCCCCTGAAGACCCAAGGATGGGAGGGGAGGGTGACCTCCAGTATGAACTTTAAATCTAACTAGAACGAGGTTGGTTACTCCCATAACACTCATGCCACTATTGCACGCATGGGCATTATCTTGTGGTGCTGGTCATTATTGCAGTTCACAGGGTTCACAGGGTTCACAGATATGTAAGACTGTTGATGACTTTGTCTCTCTAACAGTCTCCAGAGTGTATTCTAGTACTATGAAAGTTAACTAGTAGAGAGAAAGCTTTCTGGCCAGTGTCAGTTTGATTTCTTGATGCCTTGTGACCAATTTGTGTGGTGTCTTTAACAATAGGTACTTGTCATCAGGTTCTGGTGAGCAACCAAGAGAAAAGAAATGGCAATGAAGTCTCTGGCATACCTCTGACCTACAACTTCAGGGAATTTGTCTATCACTTGGCATTGGGATTTTTCTTTGGCATCATATGGCTTCTGGGAAGTGTATAATATGCGACATAGGGTAACTCCAATCAATCAAATTTGCATTTCTCTGATGGCTAAGAATGATGGAAACTTTAAAAATATTTCTGCCAGGCAGTGGTGAAGCATGCCTTTAATCTCAGCTCTTGGGAGGCGGGGGTGGGGGGTAGATCTCTGTGAATTTGAGGCCAGTCTAATCTACAAGGCAAGTTCCAGGACAGCCAGGGCTGTTACACAGAGAAACCCTGTCTCAAAAACAACAACAAAAAAATTCCTAGCCATTTGTGTTTTTTCTTCTGAGCCCCCCTGTTCAGTTCCACAGCCTAGTTTCTAACCGGACTGTGTGTTTTCCCAGTGTTTAGTTTTTTGAGTTCCTTGCACATGCCAGACAGGACCATTGCCACCAAGAACTCGCAGCAGCCGTGGTTGCGTGCGTGCATCCTCTGTCAGATGCCTAGCTGCCTGTTAAACTAACAGACTCTTTGAAGTAAGAAACCTTTTAATTTTGTGATCACCAATTCACTTGTTGTTCATTGGTCCAATTTCCCAGATGACTGGAGTTCTATTGAGAAAGTCCCTCCCTAAGCTTGGATCCTGAAGTGTACCCCTTACTCTTTCTTCTAGATGTTTCAGAGTTTCATAGCTCTTTGATCCATTTGGAATTGATTTGTGTGCAGAGTGAGAACGAATACTCAGATTTCATTCTTCTCCATGTAGATATCCAGCTTTTCCAACACTGTTTGTTAAAGGTACTCTCTTTTCTCCACTGTGTGTTTTTGGCATCTTAGTAAAGTCAGGTGTGTAAATGTGTACAGACTTATATCTGGATCATCAGTTTCATTCCATGGATCAGTGTGATTTGTGCAGATGTCTTGATCTTTTTACTACTGTGGCTTTGTAGCATAACTCGAACCCTGGTATGGTCAGTCTGTTTATCACATTTATTTATCTGTGTATATCGGACCATCTCTGTATCCCTGGAATGAAGCCAGCTTGATCATGGTGAATATTCTTTCGGCTGTGTGTTTTTTTTTTTTTTTCGAGACAGGGTTTCTCTGTGGTTTTGGAGCCTGTCCTGGAACTAGCTCTTGTAGACCAGGCTGGTCTCGAACTCACAGAGACCAGCCTGCTCGGCTGTGTTCTTGAATACAGTTTGCAGGTATTTTATTGAGAAGTTTTGCATCTATGCTTATTAGAAAAGTTGACTTTTAGTTCTTTTTCTTGTTAGTGTTTGGTTTTGGTATATCAGGGTAATATTGGCTTCACAAAAAAAGGTGTTTGGAAAATTTCCTTTCATTTCTATTTTATGGAACAACTGAGGGTAAGGGCAAAGAGAAAAGAGGGGGAAAGGGAAAAGTAAGAGAGTGAGAGAGCACAGAGTGTATAAATCAGTGAAAGGCGCTGGCAGTAGGGAACAGTGTGGCCCGCTACGATGTCCTCTTGTACTATGTAGAGATGACGTAGAGGGAGGGGAGCTGTTTGGAGAGGTAAGACTACAGAATCATTGGGATATAAGGGTCAGTGAGGAAAGAGGAAGGGGTGGAAAACACACACACACACACACACACACAGATCACTGGTCTGAATGTTAATCTCCTCATCTTGACTGTTTGGCCGCTGTTTCCTTGGTCCTGGGCCAGGTTGCCTTTAAGGGTATGATTCTTGGGTGGGTTCCCAGCATCCCTTGTGCATATGGTTTTCTTGACTCTGTTCTACCAGGCTGTGGATAGCCAGACAGTCAAGACAAACTCCTCCCAGCCAAGACCGCTGTGTTCCTTCCTACAGGGTGGGGAGCAGCTGTGTGGTGAAACACTCCTGCGGCTTTGTCTTTCTTTGGTGCTTTACTGATGGTGGCTCTGGCTCCAGTCCCCAGGGAACGCCTCTGTGAAATCCCTACACATCTAACTTCCGTGGATTTCCTGGTTGGAGTCTTTCAGCCCTATCTGCATGAGGTAGATGCTGCTATGGTTTTGGTGACTGCTTTTGTTGCATCAATTGAGACCAGTCTGATGATAGAGAAAGTACACGGGTTTGGGAGATGAGGTTTACTGGATGGGCTCATTAAGTCATCTCTGGGATGTGGAGATGCAGCAGATGGAATGCTAAAACATTCCTATTCCCTCTAGTCCCCAGCTGAAGTTCTATCCACCATTTTACAAGGAAGATCCCACCTCTGCTTTCACGATCTCATGTGTTCTACACTGCGCCCACCTTTAGTAGGAAGGCCATTTTCACAGTATTTGTTTTTCCAGCCCACGAGTCAGCTGTTGTCTGGTATCTTCATCAACTTCCTTCTTCGGTGTTGTTTTCATTCTTGTTCTTATTTATGTGTGTATGTGCGCATCTTTGTGAATGGATGCCTCTGTGTGTGTGGGTGCCCACGGAGGGAGGACGGGAGAGGAGTCAGAGCCCCTGGAGCTGGAGTCAGAGGAGGTTGCGAGCCCACGGGTGGGAGCTGAGAATGGAACCAGGTTCTCTGGACGAGCAGCAAGTGTTTGAGTCACCTCTCCAGCCTCGTCTTCAGTATTTTAAAGTTTGCATTGTAGAGACCTTTTACTTAATTTGTAAGGCTCGTTCCCACTTATTGTATTAATATTTGAGGTTATTGTGCATGAGATTGCTTCCTTGATTCATTTTGTTTGTTTGTCATTGGTATGTATGCAGGGAGAGCCCTGAATTTTGCATATTTTGTATCCTGCTACACGATGAAAATCTTTATTAGGTATGAGATCTTTCTGCTGTAGTTTCTTTTTGTGTAGAATCATGGCATCTGCAAATAAAGATACTTGGGATTCCTTCTTTTATATTCGTATCCCTTTATTTTCTTCTCTTGACTTATTACTCTAGCTATGTCTTGAAGCACTGTGTTAAATAGGACCGGAGACAATGGGGCTTTGTTCCCAATTTTAATGGAAATGTTCCATTTTTCTCCTTTTATTATGATATTGGCTGTAGTTGTATCATAGGTAACCTTTATTATGTTGAAACATGATTCCTTAACTTCTAGTCTCTTCAGGGTTTTCAGTCATGAAGAGATGGTGAGTTTTGTTAAAGGCATTTTCTGTGTCTATTGATCATGTGGTTTCTGCCCTTGAGTACATTTTTGTGGTGTACTTGTTGATTCATTCGGTGTCTCTGGAATGAAACTAACTCGGTCATGATGGATGACCTTTTTGATGCATGCATGAAGTTGGTTTGCAAGTGTTTTATTGGAACTTTTGTGTCTATACTCAACAGGGGATATTGGTCTATATTTGTTCCTTTTTTTAAAAAAACAATACAAATGGTTTATTTAACAGTTGCAGATCATCATGGGTCCAGGGGTGGGTATCCAGGACCCGGCAAGATCAACCCAACCTCCAAGGCCTCTTTCTGATCCAAACAGGATGATAGAGTGGCTGGTGTCATCCATAAATTCCACGTGTACCTGTGTGCCCTGTCCCTGTGAACTGATCCTGCCCAGCACGTTGGTTACCCTAGCCAGCTTGATGGGCTGAATGCGACTTGTGCCCATGATGGCGGTGATCTGGCAGAGAGCTCTTTTTTGTTTTGAATCTGGTTTTGATATCAGGGTAATACTTCAAAAAGTAAATTTGAGACCATTCTTTTCTGTCTTATGGAATAATTTAAGAATGGATATTGGGCTGGAGAGATGGCTCAGAGGTTAAGAGCATTGCCTGCTCTTCCAAAGGTTCTGAGTTCAATTCCCAGCAACCACATGGTGGCTCACAACCATCTGTAATGGGGTCTGGTGCCCTCTTCTGGCCTGCAGGCATACACACAGACAGAATATTGTATGCAGAATATATATATATATATATATATGTATATGTATATATGTATATATGAATGGATATTTGTTCTTTAATGGCCTGGTAGAATTCTGCAGAGAATCCATCTGGGCGTGGACTTATTTTATTTTATTTATTTATTTATAATAAAAAATTTCCACCTCCTCCCCTCCTCCCATTTCCTTCCCCTTCTCCTCCCTCTCCCCTTCCCTCTCCTGTCCAAAGAGCAGTCAGGGTTCCCTGCTCTGTGGGAAGTCCAAAGTCCTCCCCCTTTTCATCCAGGTCTAGGAAGGTGAGCATCCAAACAGACTAGGCTCCCACAAAGCCAGTACATGCAGTAGGATCAAAACCCAGTGCCATTGTCCTTGGCTTCTCAGTCAGCCCTCCTTGTCCGCCATGTTCAGAGAGTCCGGTTTGATCACATGCTCTATCAGTCCCGGTCCAGCTGGCTTTGGTGAGCTCCCGTTAGATCAGCCCCATCGTCTCAGTGGGTGGGCGCACCCCCACACGGTCCTGACTTCCTTGCTCATGTTCTCCCTCCTTCTGCTCCTCATTTGGACCTTGGGAGCTCAGTCCAGTGCTCCAATGTGGGTCTCTGTCTCTATCTCCATCCATTGCCAGATGAAGGTTCTATGGTGGTACGCATGATATTCATCAGTATGGCTATAGGATAGGGCCATTTCAAGCTCCCTCTCCTCAGCTGCCCAAGGATCTAGCTGTGTGAATTTATTTTAATTGGGAAATTTTAAATTACTGCTTTAATCTCACTGTGTGTTGCAGATCTACTTAAAAAAGTTTTAATCTCTTTTGATTTAGTTTTGACAGGTTATATGCATCTCTGAAGCCATTCATTCCTTTTAGGTTTTCCAACTTAATGGAATATAGGTTTTTAAGATGTCTTTGGGATTTTCTGAATTTCATTGGTAACTATTGTAACGTCCCCTTTCAGCTCTAATTTTATTAATTTTGGTATTCTTTGTTTTGACTAATATGGCTAAAATCTTGCTTATCATTTCAAAGAAACAATTCTTTGTTTCATTGATTCTTTGTAATTTCTTTGTGTGAAGAAACCTTATGCTTTTATGCTGACTTCAAAGCCTCTTGCTGCACTTTCCTTCTGTGTGGCTGCATGTGCCATCTGGATTGTTTTCTCATGCATTCTTTCCCTGCGCAGCATCACCGACTTCCCACGCCAGGTCTTGGACTTGATACATCTGCTTATTTGTGTCCTCTTGGAGGTAATGGATACTTCTTAACAGTAAACTCTTCTCATCCCAGGTTCCCAGTTCAGTGTTTTGAACTCAGTAGCCTCAGTGTTATAAACTTTTGGAGGAGTTGTGTTGCCTTGCTTTTCTGTGTTTCTTGGGGTTCTGTGTTGTGCTTTGTACATCTTTTAGCTGGGAATCTTTTCCAGTTTTGTTTGCCAATCTTCATATTGATCAGCCTATTGTCGAGTTCACTTGTGGGAGAAAAACTGCTGTTCTGGCAACGGCATGAAGCCGTACAGGACACTGACATACATTTATGATGGTTAATTCTCATTGCTGACTTGATGGGATTTAGACTCATCCAGGACACCTACCTCCAGCTGTGCTCTGAAGGCATTCCACAGAGGGTTAATACACCCTGACTGTGGTTGACACCATCCCAGTGTGGATGGAAACGGGGAAGTAAGTGACTTTACCAGTGTCTGTCTCTCTTCACTTCCTGGCTTCTGGTGGACATACAGTGCAGTGTGAACAGCTGTCTCACTCTCCTGTTTATGTACGTAACTGAGGATGGCCTTGAACTTCTGACCCTCCTGCTCCACTTCTTGAATGAGGAGCTTACCAGCATGAACCACCATGCTGGTTTATTTCAAAAATAAGACGACAGAAAGGATAGAGGCTTGTGACCAGGTTGTTAGAAGCCACTACCCTTTAGGTTGACATTAGTTTACGAGTCTGTGACCTTTTCAAGATGGGAGAATCCCACCTTACTTCTGACTTTTTAATCCAGATTTTGGGGATATGCCCCTGTCCTACCTTGGAAGCCTAAAGACTCTTTTTACATCACCTACAACCACGGGTTGATACTAATTAGCTGATACACTTAGCTTCCAGATGTTAGCTTTTAACCAAGTATGAGGCCCAGAAGGAACAAACTGCTGGCAGGCGCTTAGTGTGAACACTTGTTCTTTGCTTTTAGCCTCCTTCCTCTGCCTCCTTCTTTCACCTCCAAAGTGATTGTTTTCATTATCTATTGCTGAAAAACAAGCTGTCTCAAAACAGTGGCTTCAAACAACGGCAATTATTTATTTAATCATGGATTTGAAATGTGAACATGGTTTGGCAAGAACACTTGGCTTTTAATCTGGGCGTATGAGCTAGACTTGCAAAGTGAGGTTCATTTGGCACAGCTCTCAGCAGCGCTTTGCAATTGCTTCAGGTTCCTCTGCCACTCACTTCCTCATCCGGCTTCCAAGTTCTGTCCCTGATGACCTAGGATTTATCACCCTGCGCCATCGGGCCAGGGCGCCTGTCTTTCTTGGCCTGGCTTCCATTCTTCCTTGAAGAGTTAATGAAGTACGCCTTTGCCTCTCTGCTTTTTCTGAGACCCCATACCTCATCTCCCCCATTCTTTTCCACCACGTTCTTCAGCACGCTGTGGGCCCTATTCAAAGCACTTACACCTTTTCATCATCTCACTAGTCACTGACTCTTCAGGGAAGGAGATGTCTCTTTGGGTTCCCAATGCCTAGTGTACTGTGTGCTCAGTATGTTAAATCAACAACTGGTGTCATGATACCACAATCATTTTTTTATTAAATTTTTAAAGTTTGTTTTACATACCAACCATAGTTTCCCCTCCCTCCTCTCCTCCCGTTCCCTCCCCCTACCTCCTTTCTAACCCTCATCTACTCCTCAGAAGGGGTAAGGCCTCCCTTGGGAGTCAACAAAGCATGGCATATCAAGTTGAGGCAGGACCAAGCTCTTCCTCGATATCAGAATTCTTTGAAGCTAAAATAATCTTATCATAATGACAGATTGGCAACAAGACCCAGTCCCTATTAAAGGCTCGGTGAAGCAGGCTCTTTTGGATTAAAGGTTACATGAGTTCAAATCTGTTAGCCATTTGGAGACATGTCTCCCACCCAGTAAACACTAGAAGCATCCGTTGCTGTTATTACTAACATTGCTGCATCTGCAGTTTTCAGAGGTGTATCTGTCCTGGCCTCAGGCTCTTTCTGCTCTCTCATGAGGCCTCCCCTCTGAGCAGTGCTTTGAACTACATTGGCCTCTCCCCAGCAGTGATCCTCTACCTCTGGGGGCTCCATGGAGTTAGCATCCCCAGAAGATTATCCTCTGGAAGAGGAAGTATGTTCAAGAAACAGTCTGAGCAGGGTGGTGGTGGCCCAAGCCTTTCATCCCAGCACTTGGGAGGTAGAGGCAGGAGGATCTCTGTGAGTTCAAGGCCAGCCTGGTCTATAGAGTGAGTTCCAGGATAGCCAGGGATGTTACACAGAGAAACCCTGTCTAGAATTTAAAAAAGAAAAGAAAGAAAGTGAAAGACCCCAGGTAGGGACCTTCCCTCAGGTGGAGACCCCGGACCCACAGACCAGGCCGAGACCACGAGTCGGATGCAAACTGCAAGAGGTTTATTAGGTAGACACGGGTACCTGCGGGCGGCAAAGTCTTTCGGAGGACTTGCGCACCTGCAGACTGGGAGGAGGACTTTTTATAGGAAAGAGGGCAGCAAAAAGCAATTTACAGAAGCAGAAGCTTGGTTATCGGAATGAGGCGGGGGGCATGAATGGTTTTCCTCTCCCAGCATGGATGTCTGGCAGCAGACATCCTGCTCTTATCTTATAGATATCCTACTTTGCAGTCATCTTGCTTTGTAGATGTCCTATCTTATAGATATCCTGTTTTCCTCTCATGAGAGCAGGCTAGCTGCTGATCCTGAGAATCTTTCAAGCAAACAGGATGTTTTCCCGGGGAGCCTGCTAGCTGCGGGTTCTGAGGAGGGGGTCTGTAGGGTCTTTCAGAAAGTAAAAAGAATCAGTGTTGGGTGCATCTTTATCTTGGCAAAGGCATTCTGCACTCTAGCCCCATCAGCTTTCCTGCTATTTGTATTTGTTTCTGTCCCAACAGATAGATTCAGGTTTTGCCACCTGCCAGGTGTCTCTGAGTTTCTCTAGGTGTGTCAGAGTTACAGAGAAGTAGAAGTGAGCTCATGGCAGGTTGATCTGGTGCGCAGCCCCCTGGGATCAGCATTCTATCTCCCTTTCCCTTCTTCTTCAGCTAAGGGGTCATTTGGAGGAAGTCTGGGAGGAAAGACCAGCTGGTTGGAATAGAGCTAATTCCACCCTAAAAGATTTGATCTACCTCTTAATTTAGGGAAGAGTCCAGGTTCCCCAAGTTCCCAGGCCTTGCTATTGCCTGAACTTTATGGGATAGCTAGGTGCTAAAAGTCCCAGAGTTCCCCCTTATCAGGAAGTCTGTGCCCCATCCTGCCAAAAATTTGGATAAACGTCAGTCTAGCATTTTAGTTTGAACTGTGATTGATGTTGGGTGTTAAGAAAGCTTTTCTAGGGAAGGAAAAAATAGAAATGTTCAACTTGGCTCTGCGAGTGTATGGCAGGCCAGGGTTCTGGTTAAAGGCTTGCAGCATGGAGAAGGGGTTGGAGGAGGCTTACTAGAAAGAATGTCCCCGAAAAGGAGGACTGGAAAGCAAGACAGGTGAGGATGGGAGAAGTAGAGCCCATAAGTGCCATACCTGTGGGCAGCTTGAGGAAGCCTCTTGGAAAGATGTTGAAATCTCCCGGGAGATGAGAGGAAAGAGTGGAGTTGACTTTATTTATATTCCTGTGTTGTATTTCTGACTTAAGCCCCCTTCCTCAGGGTGCTCTTCTCTGACCATGGACCGGACTGGGTTCTCTATCACAAGCTCCCATAGCAACACCATAGCAACCATCATCATTCCACTGGAGCATCTCTTTGGAGGCTCAGGTCCCAGCTTTTGACTCTGTAACCAGAACTTAGTGGGTTTTTTGCTTTTGTTTTTCTTTAACAAAATCCCCAAGACTGGGTTTTTAAGAAAAAAAGAAAAAAGAAAAAAGATTTACTTAGCCCATGATTCTAGAGGCTGGAAATCTAAAATTAGGTATTTTCAATTGGTTTGGGCTCTGGTGAGGGTCTAATGGCAGATGGCATCATAATGGAGCCTGTGCAGGAGAGGCTTCTGAGCTTGCTAGTTTTATGTCATCTTGACACAAGTCATAGTCATCTGAGAGAGGGAACCTAGAGTGAGGAAATACCTCCATAAGATCAGGCTGGAGACATGTTTGGAGCATTTTCTTAATTACCAATTGATGGGAGTGGGCCCAGTCCATTATGAGTGGGGCCATCCCTGGGCTGGTGGTCCTGGGTTCTATAAGAAAGCAGGTTGAGCAAGTCATGAGGAGCTAGTCAGTAAGCTGCATTGTTCCACAGCCTCTGCATCAGCTCCTGCCTCCACCTGTTCCTGTCCTGTGTGAGTTCTGTCCTGACTTCCTTCAATGATGTGGAAGTGTAAGCCAGATAAAACATTTCCTCCCCAAGTCTCTTTGGTCACAGTGTTTCATCGTAGCAATAGTAACCCTGACTAGTAAAACTTCAATGGAAAAGCAGGATTCCGGAATGAGGGAGAGGGGCAAGCTTGTTCCTTTTATAATGACTTTCTCAGAACTAAGTCAGGTACCATGAGAATCCCTTCTAAGGGTGGTTCCCAGTGACCTAAATACTTCCCACAAGACCTCACCTCTTAATAAGACCAACACCTGCAGCAAAAATAAAACCACATCCTAAGCACAGGATCTAGGTCCTCAATCCAAGTGATGCAGCTGGAAACAGGCCCTTCTCAAAAAGTTGAAAGGGTTAAATTCAGTGAAAGCTGGCTTCCAGTGCTTGGTTCATGATGATTTTAACACCAGTGGGGGACCCTGGTGTTCCTTACACTGGCCACACACAAGGAAGCTTGCTCCAGGGGTGCAGAAGACACCTTTGCTTTGATACCAGGTGAGGAAATTATTTGTAGAAAAAAAATGTGGAATCAGAGAACATCATGTTTAGCAAATAATCCAGCCTTAGGAAAGACAAGTATTGCAAAGCCTTGTCTCATATGAAGTCCAGTCGAAAAAAACAAAAAAAACAAAAAAACAAACAAACAAAAAAAACCATGAACGTGGAGGAAGAACTATTAGAGGAGGGGAAGGGGCGGAATGGGAGGTGATAACAGACGGCAAAGCCCATCCCACAGATGTCTGAAAACACCTTCGTGAAATTCATTAGTTTGTATATATGCAAATGTATTTTTAAAAGAAAAAGAAGTTGAATATACCAGCACACTGAAATTGTTCACACGGAGCCCTGTTCCCGAGTGGCAAGAGTGAGTGTTACAGCAGTGTTTAGTGGCCCGTGTCTCTTGCTACTGTGAGATCTTGGGAAGCAGGGCTGACCACTGATGTCCATCCAGAGAGTCCGGCGGTGCAGAGCTGACATTTAGCAAGAGTCTTCTGACTGAATGTCAAATGGCCAAAGCGGGTTCAGGGACAGGAGAACGCCTGCTGGTGACTTTCCCTTTATTCTTTTTAGTCTCTGTATTTGCCATGGCCTTTCCATGACAAAGCAAAGATTACTTTTGTAGGGATTAAAAGTGTTCTTAAATATGACACTGTGTGCCTCCCGGAAGGGAGGTGCTGTCCCAGTGGTAAAGAATGGAGGGTACTGTGTGTACTACTGCCCCGCTTCCTGTAGAAACATACGGTCAGCATCCAGTTGTTGCTCATACAGCAGCTGGCTGCCTTTCACAGACCCACTGAGACCTGAAGAAGATGCTCTGTCCTCTGCCACTTGGGCTCTGAGTTCTTTCTTCAGAGACTCCCTCCATCCTGTCTGTTTCTGGTGCTGGGCTCTGAATGCCCTCTGATTCCTTGCCATGCTGTTTCCTCTCTGGCTGCCTAATAAACCTTTCTTCCCCAGCGATCTGTCTGAATGTTCTTTTGAAATTCCCCCTTCAAAACTTTCACTACCACCAGCCTGCTCAAATCTTTGGAGGATCTTTGGGAATTCACAAGGGAATTCTTTTTTTGTTGTTGTTTTGTTTTTACTGAGCTATACATTTTTCTCTACTCTCCTCCCTTCCTCTCCTCTCCCCTCTCCAGTGACCCCCATGCTTCTAATATACTCAGGAAATCTTGTCTTTTTCACCTTCCTATATAGATCTATGTCTGTCTCTCTTAGGGTCCTGTTTGTTGTCTAGGTTCTCTGGGGTTGTGGCCTGTGGGCTGGTTTCTCTTTGCCTTTTGTCTAAAAGCCACTTATGAGTGAGTACATATTGTATTTGTCTTTCTGGGTCTGGGATACCTCACTCAATGTGTATTTTTCTAGATCTATCCATTTGCCTGCAAATTTCAAGATGTTATTATTTTTTATTGCCGTGTAGTACTCCATGGTGCAAAATGAACCACATTTTCTTTATCCATTCTTCAGTTGAGGGGCATCTAGGTTGTTTCCAGGTTCTGGCTATTACAAATAATGCTGCTATAAACATGGTTGAGCACACGTCCTTGTGATATGATTGAAAGTCTTTTGGGTATATACCCAACAGCAGTATTGCTGGTTCTTGAAGTAGATTGTTTCCTAATTTTCTGAGAAATTGCCATACTGGTTTCCAAAGCAGCTGTACTAGTTTGCACGCCCACCAGCAATGGAGGAGTGTTCTCCTTACCCCACATCCTCTCCAGCATAAACTGTCATTAGTGTTTTTGATCTTGGCCATTCTACAAGGGAATTCATTTTTTTAAAAAACCTGTGCATGTGTGCGTGTGTGTGTGTGTGTGTGCCCGTGTGTGCCCGTGTGGGTCAGAAAACAACTTGCAGGAGTTGGTTCTCTCTCTTCTACCACATGGGTCCTAGGGAAGGCACTCAGTCTGTCAGGCTTGTCACCAAATGTTTACCCACTGAATCATCTCTCTAGTTCATCAAGGTAATTCTTTTTTTTTTTTTTCGAGGCAGGGTTTATCTGTAGCTTTGGAGCTTATCCTGGAACTAGCTCTTGTAGACCAGGCTGGCCTCGAACTCACAGAGATCTGCCTGCTTCTGCCTCATGAGTACTGGGATTAAAGGTGTGCACCACTATTGCCTGGATTAATCAAGATAATTCTTAAACACAGCCACAGGGACAATGATCCTGCTTCTCTCAATCTCAAGAAGGGAAACAAGATTGAATCTTAAGAAGAACTCCATACCTTCAGTAGAAAATGGTGCCAAGAGTAACCATGAGTATGGGAAGTTTTCCCTAGGTGACATGGACCAGCAGGTCATTCTTCAGTGACAGGTTCCTGGTAGGGAGGATGAGGAGATCAGAAAATAAAGACAGAAAAGTTAAGGTCAAGAAGATCTCATGCAAATTATGTCTTATGCCAAACACAATTATTAAGAAGCACAGCGTCTTACATAGAACTTGTAGGGGAAATGAGACAGAGTCAGGAGAAAGCTATCCTACAGTGGGAGAAACTAAGCAGGAAGCTGATCAAGCAGTGTTGCACAAGGGAACACAGGATATCTCAAGTTCGTCACATGCTGAGCACACAGCGGCTGTAGGACTGATACCCTGTAGAGGGAAGAATTAGGTTCCCAGGATGTGAAGCCACAGCTCCCCCATGACCCTTGACCCCAGCCATTACTGGTCCTTCCAAGCATGTTCTTGGTTTTAGGCAAGGAGCTCGATTCCTTCTCCATACGTTAGAGCCTCAGGGAGAGTCTTGGATTGCCCTTGTCCGAAATACTTTGGGGCTGATCTGCTTTATATCATGGATTATTTGTCTCTAGAGATGAGTATTCTGGATCAAGGGCAACTGTAGCTGTTGTCCCATAAGGTGGGAAGGGAGAGTGATACAGACAGTCTTCGATGACGAGCCAAGATGCTTAGGGTATAATTCTCATCCTAGCCTGCTGAAAGTCATTCAACCACTGAGGTTCAGAATTGCCACATAGAAGAGAAAAACCAAAATAGCTTCTTTATTTATATGGTTTTAATATAAAACAATATCATACATAAAATTCTTTGGAGAGCGTGCAGTAATAGACACCATCTGTGAATGAGATGGGTATTGAAAGAGTGAAGTGTCAGAACACAGTCCAAGAGTGGAGCCATGTGAGAATTCTGAGTGTGAGAAAATAAGCCTTGTGACCTCAGTTTCTTCTAAATACAGAATCGTTCTTGGAATGTGTTTTCATGACCTTCCCAGGTATCATGGGATAGGAGTGAGTTTACTTTAACTGCTATTCATGTGCCTCTATGGAAAAACGTGTTTTCGCCATGTGTAGCTTATTTGTGTGATTGCACACTTTACTCATGTGATTCTTCTCAACCCTCAGAGTATAAAGTGTCTGATGCTCTGAATAAAGCTGGCTGTTGCGTGAGGCGTTAGTCTGCCTCAGGTTCACACTGCCGACCAGAGCTGTAACAGTGGAGGAAAGAGCAGCTTTCCTTTAGAAAACTGTGGTATGCTGTAGTAATGAGAAGGGGGCTGCGTTCAGGTGCCTGGATAGCTTAACCCCCGAAATAACCACATGGAAATTGTATTAATTAAACACTGCCTGGCCCATTATCTCCAGCCCCTTATTGGCTAACTCTCACATATTAGTTTAAGCCATCTCCATTAATGCGTATTGCCACTTGACTGTGACTTACCGGCATGAGTCTAACCAGCATTTGTCTTGGAGAGGAGAGCCATGGCATCTGTCACACTGCCTCCTTCCTCCCAGCATCTGGTCCTGTCTTCCCTGCCTATCTAAGTTCTGCCCTATCAAAAGGCCTAGGAAGTTTCTCTATTTGACCAATGAAAGCAACACATAAAAAAGAAGACCCTCCTACACCAGTATGTTGCTTGCATGATAAGATTTAAAAGCATGTATTGAGTCTCTTTCTTCTTCCAGGAGCATCCTGTATTTCATGTTGTCCAGTTCTCATTTGTACTAAGTTCTAGAAGGCAAAACTGAGTTTAGTAGGAGGTAACTTTTGTGATTTGGCCAACCTCCCACAGCTGGAATATTGACAGAGCCTTGAAGCGTAACTAAAGCTTTTTTGTAGCCCAATCAGTGTTTAAACACAGAAATAAATAGTTATGCACAGACTACAGGCTCAACGTATAGAATTTCCTATAGAACCACAACTCAAATCTGGCTTTTCTAGTTTTAGTTCACGTAGTGTGATCAACTTGTCTGGATCTGTCTAGGATTTTCATGATTTGGGGACTGAAAGTCCAGTTCCCCAGAACTTATCAGTTCCAGGTAAGTTGGGTTGGCGAGCTATCCCATCTCTAAGTGCTCACTCCATAATCCAATGTACTTTGACTTTGCCAACCATGTTGACGTGCTAGCTGTAGCTTTATAAGAGCCAGAACTTATTCATCCTCATTGCTTCCTAAATGAGACATCGTGTACGCCCTAACAAATGTGAAGACACTTTTACAAGATGGACTAGAGTGGACAAATCCAGCTGGAAGAGTAAGCAGGCAGTTGTCCCCTAGCATGGCATCTGTTTCTGTGACTTCTACCAGTGGGCAGCAATAACCAAGCCTTCCGTACCCAACTCTATGCTCTTAGGTCCTGGGCTGAGAAAACGGCAGGTGCAGGCCTCTCTGTGTGTAATGCTGATCTCATACAAATGTGCCCAGCTGTGATTCCCAAAGTAGGAGGGCTGGGAAGACATTGTCACGTGTACTTCTCTACAAGGAAATGGGGACGGAGAACTCATCAACTTGTCCAGAGTTGCACAACTGGTGATGTACTCAGGGTCTAGCAAAGTCTGAGTATGCTTGACCACTGAGATACGTTCCATGTTCCATGTCTTTTCACACTAGTAGTTTAGGTTCATGGGCTCCTGAAGACTTTATGCATGTACACTAGAGGAAAACTTGTATATCTGTGTAGTTTCTTATGTGTACATGTGGTGGTTTGAGTAGGAATGGCCACCAGACATTCATATATTTGAATGCTTAGTCACCAGGGAGTGGCATTATTTGAAAGGACTAGAAGGATTAGGAGGTGTGGCCTTGTTGGAACAGGTGTGACCTTGTTGAAGGAAATACATCACTGCGGGTGAGACTTGAGGTCTTGACTTAAAGGCCAAGTGTTCTAAAAGTTCTCACTCAGTCCGTGGACCAAGATGTATCCTCAGCTACATCTTCATGTGTGTCACCATGCTCCCTGCCATGATTATAATAGATTAACCCTCTAGAACTGTAAGCAAACTCCCAATTAAATTCTTTCTTTTGTAACAGTTGCCTTGGGTATGGTGTCTCTCCACAGCAACAGAACAGTGACTGAGATAGTACATGTATTCATGTTTTAAAAGTCAATTTCTTAAAGGAATGAATCAGACATTTTAGCTCTGCAGTTTGTGGATGATGATTGTTTTAAGTGTTTAAACATTGGTCCTGTTGTAAGAAAAGCATTAGTGATGGAAAGCCACTGTGTGACACACGTGCACTTTACTGCTATGGGGCTTTAAAGTTACTGGGAAGAATAACTCATCTTACTTTGAGAGAGCTGGAAAAGCTGAAATTTTTTTTTTCCTGTTTGATAATCCTTCCATACCCATAAAATGCCAAGTTCGACTGTTTTCTTCTGACACCACATTTTGCTGTGTCCTCAGCATAGACACATGCACTGGGAGAGTAAAAAGACTATGTAATTCAACGGCTGGGACAGCTTTTTTCCAACCTCTGTTGAATTTAATTCTGTTGGATATTGAGAAAGAATCATGCAGACTTCCTGGGCCTAAATTCCTTAAAGGGTCTTCCCTAAGGAATGCAGACTGGCCTTTTCTCTTTCTTCATATTTTTTTTTTGTTTTGTTTTTTTTTAATATTTATTTATTTATTATGTATACAGTATTCTGTCTGCGTGTATGCCTGCAGGCCAGAAGAGGGCACCAGACCCCATTACAGATGGTTGTGAGCCACCATGTGGTTGCTGGGAATTGAACTCAAGACCTTTGGAAGAGCAGGCAATGCTCTTAACCTCTGAGCCATCTCTCCAGCCCCCTCTTTCTTCATTTTTAATTGTTATTTATGATGACTATGATGGGATGATGTGTGTGTGTGTGTATGTCTCTCTGTGTGTAATGTGTGTCAAGGCACACATGTAGAGACCAGAGCTCAACTTTTTGTAGAGTTGGCTCTCTCTCATTGACATTTACATGGGTTCCAGGGATTGAACGCAGGTCATCAGGCTTGCAAGACAAGTGCTTCACCCACAGAGCCGTCTTGCTCTTCTGAAAGCAGAGTTTCTATGACACGACCCCTGGTCTTCCCTCCCACGAGGTGTCTAACTGCTCCTCAGGCTGCTGATTCACTGTGGAATTTCCAAACATCATGCAGATGTACAGGCGGATGGGAGGCAACACCAAAGACCTACATCTTTGTCCAAGCCTTTGGAAGGCCCCTACCATTCGCTCACTCACTCACTCACTCATTCGTTCATTCATTCACTCATTTTCTCCCTCAACAACTATTACAGGAGTGCCTACTCTGTTTAGCTTTCTGGGGATAAAGCAATGAGCAAAACTGACGACCTCCTTGTCATCACGGGACTCATATACAAGGCAAAACTCAACTTACAAGTGTTCGAACTAAAGAACTGACTTAACAAAGGAACAATTTATTTTAATTATCCTGTGTCCTCTAATCAGAAGGCCTGGCCTCAACCTCTCTGAGCTGTAAATCTGAAGGGAGATTTCGGAACACCCATACCTTCTGAAGTAAAGGTGAGCAGAGCACAGAAAACACATTTGCAGGCGCTGAGGAGAGACCAAGGAGAGCAGAGATGCTGGGAGGGTAAAGAAATGTGATTCCAGAAGGAATTTTATGTGCCTTTGAATTTTGGACCTAAACTGAAAATCCTAGCTCACTTCTAAGTAGATAGTGACAGCCAGGTCCCGTGCAGCATGGCATGCCGAATGAGCATGAACCTAGAGTAGGGTAAACAGCCAACTCGGGAGAGAATCCTCTAGGAAAGGGAGTCTAGACTAAACTTCTGGCTTTCTGAGTATACGTGATCCTAGGAGCAGGTCTTCCAAGGTGACTCCCTCCCCAGGAACTCCCTGGCCCCTATGGGTGCAGTGCTTTTCAACTAACATGGGCTATTTTACCAAGAAGGGAAAAACCACATTCAATTTCCACAGAATCGCTTTCTTTGGACAGGTCTACACTTGTTAGCCGGAGAAGATGCTGGTGAGCCATTCCCCATCCCATTTCTCCAAGGGGAAGAAGAAAGAGATTTCTTTGTTGCTCCAGGAAGAAAGTTTGACATTAGCAGAGGTGACAAAGGTCCTCTGCATGGAAAGAGCCCTGGATGTGAACTCCAGCCACAGAGCCACCATGGGATTTGACTGTGAAGTTTTAAGAGGCACTGTTCTTTCTGAACCCTGGCTGTTTCCTCCTCCATAGGAGGGAAAGCTGTTCTGGATGGTCTTTCACGCCTGCTACTCTGCAGGGGTTAAAATCAGAGGTACCAGAGGGAGCCACTTCCGATTGCACTGGGTTTGTCAGTCAGCACTTGACAGCGATTTAACAGCTCCAGGCCTCAGCTTCTTCCTCTGAAACAGTAGCTCAGAAATGGTATCTACTTCATAGAGCAGGTGTGAAGATTAAAGATGATAGCGCATCCTCATGCTCACTGCAAAGGCTGGGCCCAGTACCAGCTAGTGTGGGACCCCATTACTGCCTGTATTTCATTTATAACTTAATTGCTTTAAAGGAACCCTACCAGTGTACCAAATTTCAGGAGTTGAGGGGCTACACACCCCTTTGATATGTTGGTTCTTCTAATAAGACGTCCAGTTTAAGCTACCAAATTTAGCAAATGGAAATACAGGATGCCCAGTTTATTCTGAACTTCAAGGATATATGGAGAGGAGGGGAGGGGTGCAGGTGGGGAGGCAGGAGAGACTTGAAAGCTGGATGGGTGCTTGACTGTCAGGAAAGCCAGGAGGGAGCTTGCTGGTGAGCGGGGCTAGCAGAATGTGGTATTCCTCAGGAGAGGAGGCGGTAGTTGGAGGCCAGGTCTGGACTGTGATGGGTCTGGGAGTCATGCCGACGAATGGGACATGGAGGAATGAGTGGGGGTCCCCACACCACTCTAAGTGCCCTTCTACATCACCTGACTCTAGGATGAGGGGGAGCATTGGGGTAGGCAGGGCACCCTGTCCAGAGCTGGGTTTTGAGAACAGTCTTTCCCCTGGCCCATGATAGCAGGTTTGATTTTTTTTTCCTTTTTCTTTTTGGTCTGGGAGCGCCAAACCAGTATGTAATTTAATAAGTGTGTATTTAATGAATATGTAACTTCATGAGTATGTAATTTAATAAGTCTGCCTGGGAAGGAAGGGCAGGTTGCTTGCTACTGCTGGAGGTAAGCCTGCTGAATGACCCCGAGACACACGCGGGACCTGTCTGAGCACGAAGCAGGTCCCTTCTGTTCCTTGTCCCTGGCCACTTTCATCTCCGTGGAGGCTGTTTCATGGCATTGGAGCCACGGACACTGGTGACTGAGTCCCAGGCTCTGATGGGCCTTCTCCGACGAGGCGCTCAATAGCGGTACCGGGGAAGGAAGAAAGTCCATGTCACCGTAGTAGAATGGCAGGTGGATTTGTCGTTCTCTGCTCACTGACATGGGCGTGCCTAGGTTAGATCTCTCCTCAAGCTATGGAGCTTGAGTATGCACAAGTCAGAACAGCTGGCACAGGTACATCCTTTCCTCTCCTGAGCTAGCTTGAGGTCCCCGCAGCTCTAAATGCCTTTCCACTCCACCCAACTCTGGGATGAGAAGGGAGCGTGGGGGTGGACAGGGGCTCCGTGGGGCTTTGGGAACAGCCTGTCCTCAATCGCTGTACGGTGGAGATGGTGGAAATGGCGGCTCATCCCCAGTTCATTGCTGGGGTGGGAGGGCTGAACTGCGTGTTCTCTGCTGCTCCATCTGACTCATCTCGAAATCCCAAACTAGGAGAAACATTTTGGGGGGGTAAATTTATAAGAACTGGAAAACTTACCTTTCTAAGAAATTGTTTTATTTATTTATTTATTTATTTATTTATTTATTTATTTATTTATTTATGTGGGCATTTTGCCTGCCTGTGAGTCTGTGTACCACGTGTGGGCCTGGCTTCCCTGAGGAAGTCAGATTCCCTGGAAGTGGAGTTTCTGATGTTTATGAGCTACCATGTGTGGGCTGAGCCATCTCTCCAGCTCCCAAATTTATCTTTTTTGTGTGTTTGGTTGGTCGTTTTTCTTTTCTTTATTCCCCCCCCCTCTCTCTCCTTCCTTTTTTCTTTGGTTTTTTGAGACAGGGTTTCTCTGTAGCTTTGGAGCCTGTCTTAGAACTATCTCTTGTAGACCAGGCTGGCCTCAAACTCACAGAGATCTGCCTGCCTCTGCCTCCCGAGTGCTAGGGTTAAAGTCGTGTGCCACCCCTGCCTGGCATTCTTTCCTTCCTTCCTTCCTTCTTTCCTTCCTTCCTGTAGATGGAGCTGCAAGCAGGCCTGCTTTTCGTCCCACCTGACTCCGCATGGTTAGCTTTACACCCAAAATAACAACACACAAATTGTATTCATTTAAACACTGCTTGGCCTGTTAGTTCTAGCCTCTTATTGGCTAACTCTCATATCTTGATTAACCCATTTCTATTAATGCGTGTAGCACCCGGGAAGATTCAGCATGTCTGACCTGGCGGCTGGCTCCATGGCGTCTGACCAACTATGCTTTCTTTCTCCCAGCATTCTGCTCTGTCTACTCCACCTATCTAAATCCTGCTCTATCAAAAAGCCAAGGCAGTTTTCTTTATTAACCAATGAGAGTAATACATAGACAGATGACCCTCCTCCATCATTCCTCCTTCCTTCCTTCCTTCCTTCCTTCCTTCCTTCCTTCCTTCCTCCCTCTCTTCCTTCCTTCCTTCCTTCCTTCCTTCCTTCCTTCCACCTTTCTTTCTTTCTTTCTTTCTTTCTTTCTTTCTTTCTTTCTTTCTTTCTTTTTTTCTTTCTTTCTTTCATATTATATAGCACTGGCTGTCCTGAAACTCCCCATGTAGACCAGGCTAGCCTTGAACTCACTGATAGCCATCTGTCTCTGCTTCCCAAGAACTGGGATTAAAGGTGTGTGCCACTGTACCCAGTCTCCCACAATTTATCTTAAAAACTTAGCTTTGAAGTTATCTACAGTTCAAAGGATAGCTATGATCCGTGTATTTACCAAGATCTTTAAACATTTTTATATTTTTGGTCCCCGCCCCTTTTTTTGATACAGGGTCTCACTGTGCAGGTGTGGGACTCACTGATTAGACCAAGAGTTGCCTTGAACTCTGATATCCACCTACCCCAGTCCCCCGGACAAAGGGATCAAAGACGTGTACCGCCACGCTGGGTTTATTTGTTCTTGAAGTCCTTATTTGCATACCGACTGGAGTTTTCATCCACCAGTGCCAGCAACACCTTTTTTTCTTTTACAGATTTCTTTTTCTGTCACACTTTCTAGTGTTTTCTAGTCTTCCTAATGGGTTCTTGCTGAAATTTAATCAAAATTATTCCAGTAGACCTAACCCGTTCATCCCAGTCTTGCCCTGAGGCCGTGTATCTCTCAATTCCACAGAACCTCATTCCCAGGGAGAGTGAGGGGCCTGCCAGGACCTGCTCTTGGGGGCGGATCTGCTCTAGTCCCTCATGGGCCAGAACTTGTCGTGGTACCAACACGAATGATTCATGCAGCTTGAGCGAATGCTGGGTGGGGATGGCGGTCCGGAGATCCTGAAAGACACCGCAGGACCACCAGACTCGGAGTGCTTGTGGCTCTAGCTTCTTGGTTTCCCCTCACGTTCTTACCGCTTCCCTATAAATGAAGCCCGTGGTTGGTGTGGAAGGTGACAGAATCTCACACTGTAACCCAGACTGGTCTGGACATGAAACACTCCTCCCCACCTGTCTCCTGGGCTCTGGGATTGCAGGCAGATACCACCATGTGCAGCCCAATTGAGAAACTGAGCCCCAGTCTTGAACTGGTGGCTCAGCTGGGTCTAGCTGCCCTAATTTTCAGGCTACATGTACCTCTGTGTCTAGAGCCCACATTCACAATTTGACTGCAGTTTCAGAAAAGGTACCATTCTATCTCAAGCTATATTTTAATCTTTAAATATTAAATATTAGACAGCAAAGCTTCAGATAGAGAGAAATCACTTTTTTTTTGTTCTCCTTCCTCTCAATTTAGGAATTCAAATGGAGCTGTAGAGTTAATAACAAGCTAGGCAGAAGCGTTGCACACTTGTAATCCCAGGGCTCGGGAGCTGGAGGCAGGGGGATCATAAATTTGAGGTCAGTCTATGTTACATAGCAAAGCTCTGTCTAAAAAAGAAATAACTTAATGACGTCTTTGAATTTTTTTATTATATTCTAGCCTCTGTGTTGAGGGCTAACGTGTAGTTATTTAATCTCCACACCAGGCCTACATGGTGAGTACTTAGTAGGTACTCTTTGTATGGAGGAACCAACAAGCACGAAGACTGAGTGGCTGGTATCCAGACTGATAGCCACAGGGAGCGGGGCCTGCCAGCCCAGCTTGTGATCACGGCCACTCTGACGTTGCGTGCTAGAAGTGGGTTACAGATGCTGCACACATTTCCTTTCCTCTCAGAGCTTCTGAGTGTGGCATCCTGGGCCTGAACTGAAAGCCGATCGTCGGCATGCATGTGGACGGGGACTCTGCATGGTCATGTCGCAACCCTCTCACATGTGGCCCCAGGCCCTGAGCCAGGCAACTGAGCCCATGCTGGGAAACTGGCACTCACCTCCCTGGATTTCCCAGGGGATGAGGATGGGGGGGGGGGGGGGGAGGCTGCCCACATCTCCCTTTCCAGAAGGAGCAGATACACTTATTAGATATTGATGGAGGCCCTGACATTTGCTTGCTACTGTCTTACTCTTACACACAGAGTAAATACTATTTGTTACTATTTATATACCGGTGTATACTATGATACAGGCCAGGCCCATTGGCTCGTTGGAATCCTCCAAGTTAATTTTACCTGTCTGGTGAAGCTGTGAGGTTTTCAGCAGCTTGTGCTTCCCAGAGAAGAGGGAAGGCCTGGTGTGATTCCGTCAACACGGCTGTGAGCAGGGAAAGCCTGGTGTGATTCCATCTACACTGCTCTGAGCAGGGAAGGCCTGGTGTGATTCCATCTACACTGCTCTGAGCAAGGAAGGCCTGGTGTGATTCCATCTACACTGCTCTGAGCAAGGAAGGCCTGGTGTGATTCCATCTACACTGCTCTGAGCAAGGAAGGCCTGGTGTGATTCCATCTACACTGCTCTGAGCAGGGAAGGCCTGGTGTGATTCCATCTACACTGCTCTGAGCCACAATAGCCTACAGCTTCTCTCAGCAGGCATTGTTTAATGAAATTCAAGACTTTGAAAAGAGTCTCCCAGATTCTGGGGTTCATTTCTCTTGAACCCCACCAAAGACTCTGTTCCTTTGATTCTCCTTCTTGTCTTCCAGTGCCCCATCTGCACCTCTGTCTCTTTAGCTTGGTAGCAAGAGTAGGCTCTTGGGGGAGGAAACTAGTTTTTTATTTCTTTCTTTATTTTCCCCTTTGCTTTTTAGTTTTCCAAGACAGGGTTTCTCTCTGTAGCCTTGGTTATCCTAGAATTCAATATGTAGACCAGGCTGGCCTTGAACTCAAAGAGATCCACCTGCCTTTGCCTCCCAAGTGCTGGAATTAAAGGCGTGCGCCACAACTGCCCAGTCAGGAAACTAGTTTGAAAAATTATGTTTTTATCTATTCCTTGAAATTTTCCTTCTTTCATATGCTGCGTTTTGATTATGTCCACCCAGCAGTACCCTCCCTCCAACTCCCCCATCTCCCTCCAACTCCCCCATCTCCCTCCAACTCCCCCATCTCCCTCCAACTCCCCCATCTCCCTCCAACTCCCCCATCTCCCTCCAACTCCCCCATCTCCCTCCAACTCCCCCATCTCCCTCCAACTCACCGCAGTGCCTCTGCCCCATCTTCCTCCCATCCCATGCCCCCCCTTTTAAAATTACTAATAACCTTCTGAGTCCAATTAGTGTTGCCCATACGTGCATGGGAGTGGGGCCATCCACAGGGCCATGGGCAGCCTGCCAGAGACCATGTCCCCAAGGGAAAATGATTCTCCTGGGGAGGATACGATTATACCGTCTTTCTGTTACTTAAAATCTTGACCCCTGGAAAACTTCATGATGCAGAATCCTAGTAAATAAGAAAGTAGCCTGGATAAAGGGCCTCCTGGCCCCAGTGTAAGGGTCCTACGTTCTGTTCCCAGCTCTGCCATGAATTCCTCTTAAGATCCCATACTGCTCGCCGTCATTTCTCTTCACGTCACTCAAGAACCAAAGGGCTTTGGAGGGACAAGATCGAGAAGAAAGAGATGCCATGCAAAATAAACAAACAAACAACAAACAAACAAAAAAACCCTTGTCTACAGGAGAATAAAGATCGGATTCCCATGAAGTTAAAGGAAGTAATTTAATGCATGTAAAAGCTTGGCGTGTGGCAAGTCCTTGGAACTTGCGTGTGGCATCAGGCGATGGCTTGTGCTGGAGCCAGAGGACCTGCAGAATCTCATGGAGATGTCTGCTGACAAAGCCAGGCCATCCGCGCTTTTCTGACTGTGCCTTCAGGGTGCAGCTGATGGCGTGCCACAGCTCCCAGGAAAGTGACCCAACTTGGATTTTTCTCCATGAACACAAAATTAAAAGTAATTCTCATTTACGTGGTCACGGGGAGTTTTTTTTTCTTTCCCAGAAGCTGTGTGTCAAAATTCAGAAAAACAGCCCATTTCTTAATGATGATTAATCAGCTGTATCACAAAGAAAAAGAAAGAAAAGAAAACAATTAAGGAAATGAAATACTAAAGAAATGAAGATGGGGGGGCAGAATCTCCTGAAGGTGGACCCACCCAGTAACCCTTGACAGCATTTCCTCCTAGCCACAGTATAAAAGTGATCAACCCTTTCCAAATGGCAAAGAACACGGAGAGACAAGTCCCCTGTGGCAGGAGGTGCCGGAAGAGGTGAGGCTGGCTTGGGCTGTCAGGAGCCTCACTCAGGTCCTTAATACTACAGGGGTGACCGCTGTGTATGGCCTGTATTGTCCAGGGCACTTTGGGTTTTTTTTGTGGAATGTGGAGGAGTACTTGTGCATGCATGCATGTGTGCATGTGTGCGTGAGTGCATGTGCGTGTGTGCATGAGTGCATGTGCGTGTGTGTGTGTGTGTGTGTGTGTGTGTGTGAGAGAGAGAGAGAGAGAGAGAGAGAGAGAGAGAGAGAGAGAGAGAGAGAGAATTTTCTGGTACCTTCTTTTTAACAAAAGGAAATGAAGAAAGGATAGAAAATAGAGTACGAAGGAATAGAATATCTTTACCACAGCCTTCTCATTCTAGGAACTTAACCTTTTGCAGAATTACTGTCTTTTTAAATACAAAGCACATTCCGGGTTCAATGGGAGCTAATCAGAAATGGGTTTTTGTCTGGTGTGAAGCTGTGATCTCCAGCGGAGATGAATAGAAACTGGTTTGTAAGAGGAAGGCTTAGCTCTAAGAAGTGAGTGCCGACGGGGTCAGCTGCCCAGCCAGCTCTGGTGACCTATTTCATTGTCCTAATTCTTAGTTCCCTCCTTGGTAGAATGTGGATAGAAACAAACCTTCTGAGGGGTGGGTGTCACACGAGACATGGCAAGTATGCAAAATGTATACAGTGCCCAGCCCAACACGCCTACTGTGTAGGAAAGGGTTGCCTCCGCTGTTACCTGAATTGGCCAAGATGTCTGGACTCTGTTTTAGAAGGAACAGAGTCGGGTTGGGGGGCATGGGGTGCTGTCTACCAATTTCCCTTGCCTATAGGGTCTGTTTCCTTGTTCCGTCAGAGAGTTAGAAAATCAAGCTCTGTAGGGAAAACTGTCTGTCATTTGGGAGGTTTCAGTATCTACCTGCTGGTGTCCCAGGAAGGATTTACATTAAGGAAAGGCTTGGCTTGTTCCTTCTTGGCTTTTTAGGCAAGGGGCTCAGGATTCCCAGGACGATGTGGTCTGTGGTGGTGGGGAGTGGGGCAGTGTGGCTTCCATTCCCCGGGGTGAAAAGTCTTGTTTCTAATAAACTCAATAAGGGCAACAATTATAGCCCTGTAGCACCATAGTGAGAGTCTAGAAGCAGGTGCACTCACAGAGGGAAATGAGGGCCTCAGTGGTAAGGCTCACACTGTGTAGAGGGCAGAGGGCAGGGGGCATATTGTGTGCTGTTGTAAGGTTTATCTCTTTGTGTTGCTTTGGCACCTTTGTGGAGGGTGCCAAAGACAGATCCTAGGCTGCACAGTGGTGTGTGACATGTCTCTGTGCACACGTAGCTCCAAATGCGATTTTAGGCAAATAAGCACTACAGGATTACTTCCTTTGGGGGCAAACACCAAAAAAGCCAATAGGTTTTTATGGTTTTTTAGATCTGTTGCTTAGTCTATTCCCCTTATTGAGTTTATTAGAAACAAGACTTTTCACCCCCGTTGATGAAGGGCGAAGTCAGAGCACAGCATGATACATGCGTTGAGGGCCTGTTGGGCGTAGGGTGGGGGATCAGAGTCAATTACTTCAAGTAAAACCACAAGAGGAGATGTGAGCCTTTGAGGCTCCCCAAGGCCAAGGCCTCTGCCATGAGGTCCCCCGGAAGAGCACGCGCCGTTTTGATTGTCTCTGCTCTGCAGTCTAGGCAGATGGAGGACTTTAGTTCTTGCTGTAGGACATGAAGACACTGTGCATTTCCCACTGGCTCCTGGGCATGGCGCTCATCCTCTGCTCCGTGCACACCCGCAGCCTCAGGAGATGTCTGAGTTCCATGGACGTGCACCATATAGGACAGAGTTTCTGGGACATCAGAAGATCCCTGGTGAGCCCGGGTCTGAAGGAATGGGGTCTGCCTTACCTCACGTCTTAGCCTGAAAGGCATGTGCTTTCCTGTCACTTGTGTGGTAATCTGAGAGGGTGGAGACTTCTCATTGATGCCGGTCCTGTTTGTTACAGCAAACTAAAGACACCTTCAAAAATATCACCATCCTGTCCTCACTGAAGAATCTGGACAGCATTAAGGTACCAGTTGGTTTGTGTCTGCTTTTTAAAGACTTAGTGCAAAGAAATAAATCCCTACCCAGTGTGCTCTTAGTGCTCCAGGCTTCTTTGTCCTCTGAGAAGTCTGGGCATGACAGTATTCCAGGGACTTTGAAATCATGGGCGTGACCAAAGAAGTGACACTTTCCCAGAGGGTGGCAGAAGTACCGGGTACTCCAATGGGACAGGAATTCAGTGACTTGGAGATTGTTTTGGGAGGTTCCATGGGGGGAAATGAAGACAAACAAATAAAAACAAAAACTGGAGTCATTTAAAAGCGGAGGAAGCTTGTAGATAAGAAAATATAAGGTCTAAGATACAGGGTGGAACAGGGTGTGACGCCACTGAAGGCAGGGCTCTGTGACAGGGCAGCCAGCAAGCAGGTTTAGGATGCAAAGAATGTGCTGAGTAGAGTAGAGGGTTGAGGGGGGCGGCTGCCTTTGGAACCAGACAGAGACAACAGAGCCGACGAGGAGACTTCTGGGATGAAAGTTGTATCACTGTTATAGGGTCTGGGCGTGTGCTCTACAGTCAGCAGCAGGATGGGAAGGCCAGTAGGGCTTCCAGCTCCCTGTCCAGAAAGGATGTTACCAGCTGGTAGTTTGCTGCGGAGTCTTTGCTTTACAAAATGGGCCCGTGAGGTGCATTTAGAGTGATCTCTTAGCCAGGTGTGTGTGTGTTTGGGGGGCATGCTTACAAGTTTGAAACCAGTCTGTTTAAGTTTGTGAGTTCCAGGCCAGCCAGGGCTACATTGATGCACAAACGCAACTTTTAGTTCAAAGGGAATAAGAGATAGTTTATGCCATAGCCAAACAGGAGCGACTACACCCTGGAATCTGGATTATGCCAAACGGAGTGTTTCAAAGCAGTACAGCATCATGAAGCTTGTATAGCAATAGGACAAAAGACAGGCACAATCAAGGCATTTAAAACGTATTGGTGGGAGCATAAGGCAGGCAGGTTACAGCAAATTGTAGAGAATCTGCTACAGGCCTCGGATGCTATCTGATGACATTCTTAGCTCTAGGGACACGAGTGGTCTATTAGTATATTCCAGAAAGTGTCTCCTGGTAGTCACAGTAGCTAGGTCAGACATAGAGATGCATGCCTATAAAGGGGATGAAAGACAGCCCGAGATAATTTGACTCTGGATACATAATGTTACAACTCCCCACAACCGCAGAGGTTCTATTTAGTCAGTTAGCCTTGGAGAATCTTAATCATACATTAGACTTTTTTTTCCTGGTAATTTCCAGTTCATGGTTATCAAGACCCTGTCTCAAAAAGCAAAGCAAATTGAACAACAACAACAAAAACCAAAAACCCAAAATGTTTTGACCTCTGCATTTATTCTAAAAAGATCTATATTTTAGTTGTTGCTGAGTCCTTAGATGACAAACTAAAAATATGTATCTATGAGGAATTGACTTCAAAAGGAATGATGAGTTAATGGCAAAGCCAGGAATAGAACACCCCCTTCCCGTTTATGCCTCTGTTTCCAGATTTGTTCTCCTCCTGAGATTGAGAAATAGCTGATGTGGAGTAAGGAAGGGAGGTAGTGAATTAGGTCTTTATTATATATTCCTGCCCTGTCTTCTCTCTTGTCTCTCCCTCATTCGTTCCATTTCTTTTCTCTTTTAAAATTATTTAGTGTGTGTGTGTGTGTGTGTGTGTGTGTGTGTGTGTGTGAGAGAGAGAGAGAGAGAGAGAGAGAGAGAGAGAGAGAGAGAGAGAGAGAGAGAGAGAGAGAGAGAGGAAAACTTTTGGGCATTAGTTCTTTACTTTCTTCACATGGGATTTGAGGGTGGAACTCAGGTTCTCAGACTTAGTCAAAAGTTCATCAACTGCTGAACCAACTTTTCTCCCGCCTGTTCTCCCTCCCTCCCTCCCTCCCTCCCTCCCTCCCTCCCTCCCTCCCCCCCCCTCACTATTTTTTTCTAATGCCACAGTCTTTAATAACACAGCGGTGTGTAACCTTTTTCTCTGGCTAAGAGATCCACTGAGGGCAGGGGAACAGAAGATCCTGATTCCAATTAGTCTGCCACTGTCTAGGAAAAACTGCCCTGGGGCTAGAGGCTGGGGAGTGAACCTTCTGCATCACTTCCTCAGGCCTGCAGAGTGCCAACTGTCCACTGCCTCTCAGGGCTGTGCTTTGTCTTTGAGGCATCTGCTTTCCATTGCAGTCCACTGAGCTCCCCAGATGTGGCTGCCGGTCGCCAGTCTCACAAATTTCAGCTCCTTGCCCTGGCCCAGTTTAAGGGGAAAATTGCGAGAGAGTCCAGTAGTGTGTGGGGTTCAGGGCTTAGTGGTCAGGATGAATATATTGGTCAAGCCTGGTAAGATCCCTGATGTCCAGGAGCCAAGGATGTTGTGAGCTGGGAGATTACAGAGCAAACAGCCTTGGTTTGTGGGATGCGACCCCTCTCATAAAGGAGACACCTGGTTCTTGGAGGGAGCTAATAACATTGTTCCAGGGAGGTTGTGCTGAGAATCCTTGTCTGTGATGGCATTCCAAGCCCTATTCTTTGTGAATACATCTCCTGGCTATAGGTGACTTGACTGTGGGAAACATGGAAGAAAACCCTGAATTCTAGAAAAGAATGTTCAGTTCTGTAACTTCTTGTACTTTTTCTCCAAAGTGTTGAGAGCAGAGGGCCTCCGGGGCACACTCTAATTTGTGTCTGTAGCCTGTAGATGTGTGCTGTGTGACCAGCCACCTCCTGACCTTCTACAGAGACAGGGTGTTCAAGGACCATCAGGAGACAAGTCACGAGGTCATGAGGAAAATCAGCAAGATTGCCAACTTGTTCCTCCAAATGCAGAGAACACTGGAGCAATGTGTGAGTCCGTGCGTCCGAGAGTCAGTGCGCCCGCGAGTCAGTGCGCCCGAATCCCAAGCAGCTGCTCCCATTCTGTCCAGAATGAGCCCAGGACTGGTGCTGTTGGATATTTCTTGCCCTTGTCAGATATGTCGCCTCGTGGAGTGGCCAGTTGACGCCAGAGTGTCTCCTAAGTGTAGAATGGCCTCTAAGAGGGACGCGCCAAGGGTTTCATTCTGACCATAAGCACACCTCTGGACTTCCTGTTTCTGATCCTTTGAAATTTCCATGCTAAGATATTTTTGGGAAGTCGGACAGTAAGGCCTATGTCCAAGGGTCACCTGTAAGTTCACTGTCACTTGTTAAAATCAAACAGAGACAAAAGTAAAAATCACCAACCAAAACTCAGGCCAAGAGAAACTGTAGGCTCCATCCTAATGGCTGTTGATGAGTTCCTGTGTGGCGTGGCTCCTCTGTGGCAGGTGATGGCTTCCCTCCCTGTCTCAGATCCCATTAACTATTAGAAAGGGTAGCGGTCCCTGTCCTGCTTTAAAACTTACAGCTGGGCAATCACATGAATATAGTTAATCAATTAGTTAACCCTGTAGGGTGTTGCACTCAGCACTGTGACAAGGTAGACCTGGTGCGTGCTCGCCTGAGGAGCAGAAGCCAGGGTCAAATGCAGACTTTCTCCACATCTTCACTTGCCTAGGGAGGAGGAGCGTGTAGGAAGGAGGGGCACGTAGGGGAGGGGCACGTAGGGAGGAGGGGCATATAGGGAAGAGGGGCATGTAGGGGAAGGGACAGACATGTAGGAAGGAGGGGCATGTAGGGGGAGGGGCACATAGGGAGGCGGAACATCTAGGGAGGAGGGGTGTGTAGGGAGGAGGGGCATGTAGAGGGAGGGGCACGTAGGGAGGAGGAACATCTAGGGAGGAGGGGCGTGTAGGGAGGAGGGGCATGTAGGGGGAGGGGCACGTAGGGAGGAGGAACATCTAGGGAGGAGGGGCGTGTAGGGAGGAGGGGCATGTAGGGGGAGGGGCATGTAGGGAGGAGGAACATCTAGGGAGGAGGGGTGTGTAGGGAGGAGGGGCATGTAGGAGGAGGGGCACATAGGGAGGAGGAACATCTAGGGAGGAGGGGCGTGTAGGGAGGAGTTGCTATGCATGGAGGAGGGCTGTGCAAGGAGGAGGGGTGTGCACCGAGGAGGAGCATCTAGAGAGGAGGGGTGTGTAGGGAGGAGGGCTGTGCAGGGAAGAGGGCTTTGCAGGGAGGAGGGCATGTAACAGTCTTCTAACGAGTGCTGCCTTGTGTCCCGCAGGTTCATAGTCAGTGTCACTGCAGTCAGGAAGCCACCAATGCAACCAGAATCATCCAAGACAACTACAATCAGGTGAGGACTGAGGAGAGCCCAGGGAGGACAGAAAGTGAGATGCTGGAGAGAGCACAATGTTTCAGCCTTCTCTCCAAGCCAAATCATTTACTCTTCCCTCCAGTCTTCATGGAAGGCCCATCTGAGCTGATGCCCGCAAAAATGTTGTAGGTCATTGGGCAATTCCCGGGTCCTCCCCTCCACCCTTCCTCTGCTGTGTTCTTATACCTTCACATCTGGCCTGGCTTGCTTAAGATATGATCATACAAGGGGAGCAACGGTCCCCAGTAAATCTGAAACTGTTACCCACGAAACATAACACATACAATGTTCTTGTGGTCAGGACCTGGCCCTTGGCATCCTGCCTCTTGCTGCACTCAGTACTTCTCACATGGGTGTTGATGCAGGGGCAGTTACTAGGGTACGTCATCTACAGATTTGATTGAGGTACAGTAGTTCTGGGGTGAGACCGAAGTCCCTCATTCTCAACACTCTCAAATGATGCCAGTGCATTGAAGGGAGAAGAAGAGGTTAGGACTGTTTTGGGGCTCAGCTTTTGGGGGGGACAGACCTTATTAAGCGATGCTGGAGGGAGAGTGAAGATTCAAGTGGTTTGTACTGTGAGCCAGACACTGTTCCAAGACCACTAAGGAGTTGTCACATGACTCTCCGCATCAAGGCTTCAAGTGAAAACGGATTTGGATAAATCGGGGGAATGAAGGCACAAATGGGTTTTGTGAATTATACACATGATGCCATTTTTAAATCTTATTTTATTTTATTCTTTTTTTTTGTTTTAGCTGGAGGTCTCGTCTGCTGCCCTAAAGTCTCTAGGAGAGCTAGACATCTTCTTAGCCTGGATTGGCAAGAATCATCGAGAGACTTCTGCAGCTTAACACTAAGTGCCTTGTCTGATTAGAGATACACAACCCACTGTGAGCTCTCTCTCTCCTGGCCCCTCAGTGGTCAACAGCTAACTTTGAAGAGGAGGCAGATGTGGAAAGTTCCCATAATTGTCTAAAACGAGGGTCTCTTCTTGGAGATTGCTGATGTGGAAGGAATCCTCTCTTCTGGGCTGGATCCTCACTGGACAAGTTGGGGTTTGAGTTGCTCTCAGCTGCTGCTGAAGTCTCAGCTCTCTGATTCCACCTGAAAGAGCCGAGTGGGCAGCTATGGTATTTATGGCAGCATGTGGCTGATGAACCATCCTGGATGCTGCCACAGCTCCTCTGATTTATTGTGAAGTGGCTTCTCCCAGGCCTGTGCTGTGCACCTCATGGTGAGCTATAGTGCATATTGTACTGACTGTCATTTATGAATAAACTGGGCTTTACCTATGAGGATGAACTGTCTTCTGACTCATTCATCTATGGAAATGAAAGAGACCCCCTCCCCCCCAAATGGGGAACATGTGGGGAAGCTTAATTCTAGATGGGGATAAGATACATGTAGGTTTTTAGAAAAGTTTGAGTAGAAAAGTGTTCTGGGTGAGTATATGACTACATTTTTCATCGCTGTAACAAAAGGTCTAGGCTAGGTAACTTTGTCAACAAAAACAAATTTATTGCTCATAATTCTAGAGGTTCTAGGGAATGGGTTTGACCATCTGGACCCTGGTGAGGACCACACAGAAGGAGCTGTCACAGTGGAGGGAGCATGGTAGGAAGAAGACAGCACATTGAGACTGAAGCTAGAACAAGCAGGAGCCAGGCCTACTCTTTCTCTTTTAAATATGCTTTCATTTATTCTTTGAGGATTTCATGTATGTGTGCCAGGGTCTCTGTCACCACCATGGCCTGCAGAGTAGTTATCCATAGGAAGCAAGAAGGTAGTTTGGTTCAACATGACTGAGTAGCTGGTGTTGGTTCAAACTTTGGGAGTCTGATGCCAGGCAGTTTATTTTAGGCATAATTAAGCACAGCACAATTTGGTTAAAAAAATTCCTGTTGATAAATAATTCAGTCCTGTGTGCACAAGAAAACTTAAGGCATGACTATGTTGAGACTCTTTGTAAAATATATGTGACATCTTCCATAAAGAAAGACTCTATACATTGACTGAGAAAGACAAGCTCATGACAAGGGTCTAGGGGAGGATCCTATGTGGTCTGTCACACAAATAGTGCAACGGTCACCAGTCTACTAACCACATCCACTTCTGGCCTTCTGGGTGGAAAACAAATTATACAGCTCTCCCCATGAAGAGAGCCCTCATTTGTCCTTGTATAAGACTTCATAGTTTATGCTTTTGTAGATAGAATGAGACCTCCAAAGTCAGGCAGATTTGGTTCCAGTGCCTCATGATTCTGAACAAGGAACTCAATTTCTCTAAACATCTGAGTATTCTTAAGTAAACCAGTTATTGACATCAGTCTTAGGATGCTGAGTTGACCAGCAGGTGAGGTAAGGTGACGCCAGCGGTCTCAGCAGGGTGGAAGGAGCAGTGATATGCTTTAACTCTGGTTCTAAGTATCCCTTGCTCCAGAGAAGTTCCTTTCCTTTGTCCTTAGTGTCTGTAGATACCATCATGAAGTCCTGCTTTTACCAGCCTCCATACTTTATACTCTACCTGATAATTTAAAAGCCAGACTCATTATCATGACCTAGAAGTCTCTAACATCTGCATGCCTACACTACCTAGCTCCTCTCCCACACCATTGCTCAGCCATTCTGACTTCCTTAGTGTTCCTCGATACAGCAGGCATGATGTTATTTCAAGACTGGTGTGTTTCACAGACACACACACACACACACACACACACACACACACACACACACACCTGTAAAGCGAAGTAGGATTTTAACCCTTCACCTCACACATTATTTTTTAACGGGACCGATAGACTCCTAAGAAGCAACAAAACTGTTTGTACAGTAGTTAGCCTTTCAAGGTGACTGTGAGCTACAACTCATGCTGAAGTGGCTGGCTGAGTAGTTCCTACATTTTTAGTATTTTCTGACTACCCTGGACTTTCCCAAAGACTTGTATCACTTGCACCCAAGCTTCAAGCTTTTACTCTACAGAACGCGATTTTAGCCTATATCCAGCCCTGCCGTCAGCAATCTCATGTCTCTTTCGTATTTCCTTAGCATCCTATGTTGCTTATTGTGTTTCCCAACTTGAAAGTAAGCTCCATAAACATCGGGGGGACATTTGTTTTGTTTACTTTGTGATATTTAGTATGTGTTAAATTCATATTTCTTGAGTAAATGATATGAATGAGTTAAAGCAATTCTAACCACAAACATTTATATGTTTGTGTATACTAGCAATAGTCTCTAAACATATAACATATTTTACTATAAATGTATTTTAATTCTCATAGCAATCCAATATCAGTGCTGAGCATAAAACTAGGCTAAAATGTTTCCTAACTGAAAGAAAGTAGTAAAGATAATTATATTTCAAAGATGATAGTGAGAAAATAGGTTAATGTAGCACAAATAATAAAATTCCAAAGACAGATATTGGGGTTCAACCTGAAGATCAGAAAAGCAAAGCAGTCAGTCACTTGCTCTTATCTCTACCAAAATGTTGATCCTGCGTCCACAAATCTTCAGAATGAGGCTGAGCCGAGACCTGTCTCCTCTAGGCTAATATTTCTCTCCAGTGCTGTGATTAAAGGTGTGTACCACCACCACCTAGCCTCTATGGCTCACTAGTGTGGCTACTGGGATTAAAGGTGTGTGCCACCATTGCCTGGTCTGTATTGCTGACCAGTGTTGCTGTTTTACTCTCTGATCTTCAAGCTTTATTTATTAAAATGCAAATGAAATATCACTACATTTCCCCCCTTTTTGTCTAAAATAAGAAGGCTATAAGAAAAGCTATAGACAAAAGTACAATGACTATATATAACATATACATGCAATAAATATGCCAAAAATGTCTAGTCCATTTGCATTTGTTAAATTCAGAGAAAATATTCCATATCTATCCTATCTTGGTGAATCTAAAGTCTTGTACCTAATCTACCTTCTATCATAACTTGCTTTCTGCGTCTGGTAAACAAGGAAAGCAATAGCTATAACTATCTCGTGTTCAACTCCCTCAGACACCCGAGAAGGAAATAATATTAACTGCGTAAGCAGGAAGTGAAAGCAGGTGACTTCCAAACAATGTGAGAAATGACAGAAACAGCTGAGTGCCTGGACAGTTGCCCAAAGTTCCTCTGCAACATTGAGGTGTCCATCTTCAGCCTTTTCTGAGAAGCAGGATGCTTTGTGTCCTGCTTGTCTCATTGGGACAGCATACTGCCAGCAGTTGAGGCAGGGGCATTTTCTTGCCCAGTGGCTTATTTTTGGCACAAAGAAAGTAAACTCCATGTGGAGTTTCTTCAATGCCCATTATCATCTCTGAAGTAAATTGGTACTGTAAGGAGCAGACATGTCTCATTATCATAAAAAAGAGCCTATGTTATTAAAACATCTTAAATGTCATATTTTGTAGATCTCTTAAGTGTTTTGAAGATGACCTGTCTATTTAAAATATATTTCTATTTGACCTTGAAAACATACCTAATGTGACTACAAGTTAGATTGCAATAGGTGACTCATTACTAACCTGCATTTCCTTATTAACCTAAACAGTTGGTAATAATAACGTTCAAGGGCTGGAAATTTGTATTATATTGTTAAATGAATTGTATAGGTACAATACCTTGAACAGAATTAGAAACATATGTACAGTATGTTTTAACAAAATTAATATCAAATTTGTATCAATATATAAAATTTGTATACAATATACAAAAGTCCAATTCAATGTAAACATTTAAAACTAATAGTTGCTTTCTAGAAGTAGATTTAATAATCACTTCTTTTAATCTTATCATATCTATACCATCCTTTTTTCAAAGTAGATTCTACCCTTTTATCCTATCATATCTGTATCCTCTTTTTTCTTTTCAAAACAAGAACTCTGAATCTAATCTCTTTTGTTCAACTTTTCTTCCAACTATAACCAATAACAACTTGTAACCAACCCCCCTAAAACAATGACAAGTATCTATAATCCATTGAATGACCAAAGATCACTCACCCCACTTTTAGTAAATGTTCATGGTATCATGTTCTTAAATTTACTTCCTGCTGTTTGGGGGCAACGACATCTTTAGGGGATTCTGAAAAGAAAAATTTTGGTTAATTGTTAAGTCCTGGGAGAGGTGCTGTGTCATTTGTTGTCCAGTCTCTGCATAATGGGAAAGTGCAAGGCTCATCTCAGGTCCTGGCTAGAGTAGTCTGTTAGGCTGGATCATCTTAGCTAGCCACCTCGAAATTCTTCTGAGCAGTTTGTAGTCCAAAGCTAATCTTTAGGGGGTGTTTTTTTCAGCTTAGTGTTCTTATCATAGTACTGAAGGAATTGTCATTGTGGGCCCCACCCTCCTTATGGAGACTTCCTGAGGTCAGTGTTAGGTGTGCTCCTGGTTCACTGCAGAAAAACGATAGGCACACATACCTGAAATCATGTACAGGAAGGTAGATGAAACCTGTTCCTAGAATTAGTTAGTACTACTCTATATGGCCATTAATATAATGACAAAAAGTGTCGATCGCCTTGGCGAGTTACTCTGTCTAGGGTCTGTAACCCGCCTGGCTGGTCAGTTATTCCAGGGTCACGGAGAGGTACCACCTGAAAGACATGGGCCGATAAGAGGAAGGAGGCTAGGCAAATTTGTTGAAGCCTCCGTTTATTAGAGTCATGGTTGCAGCTTATATAGCCCCTGGATGAGGAACTTGGGGGGCTGGGGCACGAGATCTTGCCACGTGGTCCAAACCGGTCACGAGGTCGTTGGCCAGGAGGTTACGATCGGTCAGGTCACGATTCCTTAGTCAGGAAGTCACAAGTTGACACACCTAGTTCTCTAGATAG